>NC_135484.1:6333064-6636837 GCF_052094955.1 Ictidomys tridecemlineatus | reverse complement strand
CCTCCAAAATGCTTATGTTAATGCAGGAATATTCAAAGGCGAAGTGATCAGGCTGTGGGAGCTATAACCTGATCAGTCCAAGCTAGTTTGAAGGGTCTGGGAGGTAACTGTGGGCAGGTGGGATGGCTGGAGAAGGGGGTCACTGGAGGGTCTGGGAGGTAACTGTGGGCAGGTGGGATGTGGCTGGAGAAGGGGTCACTGAAGGGTCTGGGAGGTAACTGTGGGCAGGTGGGATGTGGCTGGAGAAGGGGGTCACTGGAGGGTCTGGGAGGTAACTGTGGGCAGGTGGGATGTGGCTGGAGAAGGGGGTCACTGGAGGGTCTGGGAGGTAACTGTGGGCAGGTGGGATGTGGCTAGAGAAGGGAGTCACTGGGGGTGGTCCCTGGAAGGCTGCATCTTCCCTGCGGCCCCTTCCCTCTCTCTGTGCTTCCTGACCCCACCGTGAGCGGACATCTTTCCTCCCCTGGTCCTTTCTGTCATGCTGTGCTGCCTCACCCTGGGCCCAGAGCAACGGAGTCAGCCAGGCATGGGCTGAGACCCCTGAAACTGTGAGCCCCGAATAAAATTTTCCTCCTCTAGGTTGTTCTTCTCTGATATCTTGTTCACAGCAACACAAAAGTGGACTAAGACCTTTGGGATGAAGGCTCCTGATGCTAAGAGTCACACCTGAGAGGAGAAGAGCCAGGTGGCCAGATTGTGTCCCTGCCTCCCTGCCAAGGTCAAGGGAACACGCCCCGCCTCACAGCCCTGTTCCCTCCCAGCCAGCCTCCCCGCACTCTTCTCACCCAAACGCTCCGTCCCCTGTGGGGCTGGACGTCCCCAGCACCGACCAGTTTCTACTCCTCCCTTTCCTAGTGTTTCTCTCTGAGTTAAAAAGAAACTATCTCCCTTGCAGATCTGAGACAGGGCTGCCTTCAGTTTCGCCTACACATATTTGGAGGCCAGAGGCTTGTCTCCTGTCTCCTCAGCCCTCAGTCCCCCTCTCTGGAGCCGGTGCTGCCTGGCTGCTCACCTCCCTCTCCTCCCTGAAGCCCCAGGGTCTCCACCCAGCCCCTCGCTCTTGGGAGAGCAGCTCCCAGCTCAGTCTCCACCTGGGCTCCTGTTTCCATGGCCATTCTGGGGCCTGGGCGCCTCCACCTCTCCTCCTGCTCGTCCAGTCTAACCTTCTCATCTCCTACGACCTTCGCCTTTTCCACTCTATGGCTCCTCCTCAGGCCTATCATCCTGAGAAACCGCATTACCTCCGAAACCCCAGTTCTGAACCTTCTCATTCTAACTCCCGTCTCTATCTCTCCAGAACTCTGTCCAGCGGTGGACACTGCTGAACTCTTTGACTTCTTCTCATCAACTGATCCAGCCTTTCTCCCTGGCCACCGCTGTCTTCAAGTTTACCTTCCTTCCTGGTCTGCACAGACTCCATGATCCACCACATACACAGGACCTGGGAAGATCTCCAAGGTCCTCTGCATCTGTCACTGGCACAAACCACACTTGGAAACCCTGCCTCCACCTTCCTTGGGCAGATCCCTGGCCCTGAATGCAGATGACAGTAGATTCTCCATCACTAGACACGCTTTCTCAACTGCTGATCAGATTTCAAATGGGCACGTGCAGCTACCTCATGATTTATCGCACTTCTCCAGTGGCATGATTCCTCTCTTTTCTTGCCAAATCGCTCACATCCCATCTCCCTCCTGTTTTCATCTGCACAAGCTACT
Source organism: Ictidomys tridecemlineatus (assembly GCF_052094955.1). NCBI lineage: Eukaryota > Metazoa > Chordata > Mammalia > Rodentia > Sciuridae > Ictidomys > Ictidomys tridecemlineatus. The sequence continues at coordinate 6,635,119 of NC_135484.1, read as the reverse complement.
TCACGGTTGGCTCAGGACAGGAGCCATGAATGATGTTCTTGTTTATGCAGCAAATATTTACCAACCATCCTGTACGTGTGAAGCCCTCTTTAAGGAAGGGTGACACGCAGTGGAGAAGGTGCCTGCGTTCGTGGAGCCGTGGAGCCATGGAGCCATGGCGTGGAGGAGCCCACCTCTCACGGCGAAGACAGCTGCCCTGCTCCCGCTGAGCCCCCATCCCTCCGGCAGTCCTGGGTGCAAGCCCTGCTCAAAGCCTCTCCCTTTCTTCAGCAATCGTCTTTCTCTCCTGAGTCACCAAGAAACCCATCTCTGTTGCTCCTGCCAGTGAGCAGAACAAGCTCCAGCCTTTGCAATGTCGGAAGAACCCCCCTCCACGGCCACGTTTCCCACTCCTCTTCCTACCAAAACTTCAGGAGGAGCCGACTCCCCTCTGTTCACGCTTCATTCCGTGAGAATCTGCCTCCATCTCCAAGGACTCCTCCAAAGTAGGGTCGCCGTGATCTGTCTGTCTTCACAGGCAAAGGGCACTGTTCTGACCTCGTCCTTCCAGCTTCTCCACTCCAAACCCATGCCTTCCTTCCGGCAGGGCTTCCTCTCCTGCTTCTTCAACACCTCACAGCTCCGGGTCTTCCCCTCCTTGCTGGGTGCCCGTGCTGGCTGCCACCCTCCTGCTCAGCTCCCAAAGGCTGGTGGCTCCTCAGGGGATGTGCATTATGGTTCCTTCCTTCTTATGTTCTCTGTCCATCTTGTGGATTTGTACCACCCCCCTGCTGAGGACTCTGCATTTATCTCTCCACCTCTGACCTCTGACCTCCCCCCCCCACCCCCTGTGCTCCAATTCACCAACTTAGCTCAATGCTTCAGGCACATCAGACGCACTCAGAAGTGGACCCTGTGTTCCCTGCCTCTGTTCTCCCCTTTCTACCATTTCGCCCGTCTCAGTAAAGCAGAACTTTGTTTCCCTGACCCCCTGCCAATCAGTGACCGAATCCTTTAATTTTACCCTGAGTGGTCACTTCTGGCTGTCCCCGCTTCCAGCCTTTTAGTGCACATCATCTCCATGTTGCAGGGAGACTGGTGGTCTTTAAAGGGTAATTTCTGTAACATCAGTATCCTGCTTAAACCTCCAAGGACCGCCCATTGGACTTAGAATAAAACCCCAGGTGCTGACCATGGCCTCTGTGCCATGTTTTCTAAGCACACTGGTCGTGTTCAGTGGCATAGGCCAGGCTCCTCTTTGACATGTGCTTTGTTCTCTTCTCTCCTCCTGTTACCTGGGATTGCTCAGTAGTTGGTATCTCCTGGATCTTTGGCCTCAGGGTTTCTTGACTCCTTTTCCAAAGCAGGGGACACCTCAGCCACCATGTTTCCACCATGTTTCTCTCATGATTAGTCCTTGTGATTTCCTGTGTACTATTTAGACCAACAACAGTACAAACAGGTGTTCAGCACATTTGTTGGAGGAATGAAGATCATTTTCTGAAAACCATCAGGGAGGTCAGTGTGAAGGGTGGCCCCTCTGAAAGCGCCAAACCTCACGGCCTTCGCGGGATCACGTGCGTTCTTAGGCTCACCCAGGACTTTGGGGTGGCTTGACTTATCTGTGATGTGTTCATAACTTTGCCATATAGTTTGGAGAAAGAGGTGAAGATGCGTTATGAATGTGAATTGTCAACACAAAGAATCTTCTCAGAGTCAGGGATAAGAAGCTAAAATAAATGTATCATTTTAAATTCCATAGATTTTGAATTTTATTTTATAAGTTAAGAGTTTATAATATTTAATGATTTATCTTTAAACCAATGTCAAAAAATCAAATCAGTCTTGATCAAAATCAAGATCAATAAAAATGGAAAATAATCACCTATAAAGAAATCAGGTAGCTGGCGTTTGCCTCTACCATCCAGCAATGAATTCAGTGATTAACCAGTATCTGTGTGGTTTTTATAAATCCGTTTTCTACATGAACATGACACTAACTTTGATATCTATTTTGTTGTTAGTACTTCAATTTATTGGTGGGGGGCAAACAGTATTTAAAATCAGAAATATTTTAGTGGAGCACGATATTCACAGCTTACCTTGCAGCCCTATTTATTTACAATAATTCTGAGAGATAGTTGAACAGTGCTCTTCTTTTTATGCAAAAGGAAAAGCCACTTATTGAGACAAAAATGAATTGTCAAGGATATTTTTTTTACAACTTACATTAATATAAAAATGTAATATAGCTGCCTCTAGCGCTCAGTGAGGCCTGGGTTTCGCCAGTGACTGCCCACGCCCACAGCAGGAGAGGGGTGCTGGAGCCTTCTGCTTCCTCTCCACACGGCCATCTGCCTGGAGGCCTCTGGGTCTTGCAATGCATCATCAGGATATAAATATCCTGCCATGTCCTGTTTTATGTCAGCTACCAATGGAGTCCCTGACACTTGTGCCAACTCTCCAGGATGACCCCACACCCACAAATGCCTCTGTGCATCACTTCCCCGCCCCCCATTTTTCACTTGTCCTCCCCCTGATCCCCTGGTCCCATGTTGGGGGAGCTCCTGGGCAGCTGGCAGTGACCGCCCTGGGACTGCCGTCGACCTCCTCCTGGTTGTCCTTACATTCTTTGCTAACTGAAACGGACTGGCACCTGAGGACACGGCTCCCCCTGCAGTCCTGGGAAGTCTTGCTGTTGTACTCTTTATGCCACTAAGCACTTCTCAGCCGTTTACCACGTAGGACGTCTTTCTTCTGCACCTTCTAGACACCTCTACCTTTCAGATTCAAGCCATCAGGCCACGCTGCACTCTAAGTCTCCTTTTGCTGTCAGCTGCTGGTACCCCCCACTGTCCCCTACACCTTCAGTTCTTGGCTCACCATAACTCCACGTTTGCTCCAGTGAGGGTTCCGAGTGAGCTCAGTGTCTGCATGGGTGATTCCTCCAGCACCCTGGTTTCTCAAGTTCATGACCTCTACTTCAGTCATCATGTCCTTCATCCTAGCTAAGGTCCAACATCCCTGGACCTGGTCATTGCTGACCGTGGCCCTCCTTACACACCCTTAATTTCAAGTTTCACATTTTCTGGCTAGTACCTATTGTTTCAACTAGTCTCTTCTAATACCAAACTCCAAACATTCCCTGAACCCACTGGGATCTGTAACTGATTGCCCCCCCATTCTTTCTCAAGGCTCTGCCTGCCCAGCTGAAATCTCATGGGCCATCATTATAATCACTCCCTGGGGTCCACCCTTCCCTTTGTGCACTCTTACTTTGCTATACTTGGATGGCAGAACCTGATGCTGGTTAAATCTGCACCCACCGCGGTTGAATGTGACAGCAAAACATCAGGCTATTGATCTTCCTCCTGATCCATCCATTTCCCAAATTTATTCAGTACCATCCTCCCCGATGACCTTGACTGCCCTTCCTCCCTCGGTAAACCCTTTCCCTGTCCTCACTCAGCTGATGGCCTAGCTCACTGTTTCACAGAGAAAAGAGAAGCCCAGCCCAGGTCTGTGCAGGATCCACCCCAGCTCCCACGCTGCGCCTCCTGTGCCCACACGCTGCCTTCCTGCTGCTGCCAGGGGCGAGGCCTGCCCTCTCCTCTGAGGCCAGGCCTGTGGCCCGGAGGAGACATTGCTTCTCTTTTGCGTCTGCAATCTCTCTGTTCCTCTACCAAATCACCCTTCAGGACATAATGTGCTGTAATTGTGCCATTAAGAAGTCAGTTTGGCGGCTGTGAGTTTAGCTCAGTGGTAGAGCGCTCACCTAGCATGCAGGAGGCCCAGGGCTTGATTCCCAGTATTTAAAAAGAAAAAAAGCAAATTTCCTTGATCCCACATCCCACCCACAGCTCCCTCATTCCTTTACAGCTAAATTCCTAAAAAAGAAAAAAATAGTCGTCTGCATTTGCTGCCTCCTGTTCCTCTTCTCCCCGGCACGTGAGCCCATTCCAGGGAGGATTCGCCCCCGCCAGCCTGCCAATGGCAAGCCCACGGTGCCCAGTGGTCCAGGCCACCAGTGACCTCCACTTGCAAATTCCAGGCCTCCTTCCAGGCTGGTCCCACTGGATGAGCATGGGGCACGGCTGCCTCTCCTCCCCGAGGCGCTGGCCTCCTGGCTGCAAGTTGGTGGCGGTTGCCTGGGTTTGGTTCCGCCTGCCACAGCCCTGCGCGCAGCTGGCCCTCTTTCCACTCCCCTTCTACAGCTCGTCCTCTTGCTTAGCGTCCCCAGCCCGTCACCCTGGGCCAGGACTGTTTGAAGAGGCCAGGCACGTGGTCCCTCCAGGCAATCTGCACCGCCCTCTCCTCTCTCTGGAAATCTCCTTTCCCAGCTGGTGCCACGATGTTTCCCTTGGCCCTTCCGGTCATTTGTCCCTACCACCTGAGTGGTGACCCTTCCCCTGACCACCTCAGGGAATGTCCCCTGCTCCCCCGCATCTCAGCTCTCTCGGTCCTTGCTTCTCCACGGCGGTGCTGAGCAGTGTAGAACACAGCAGAGCCTTCCCCGCTAGAACAGGAGTCTGGGGGGACTTCTTCACCCCTCTGTCCCTGTACCCAGATCAGACCGCTGGCCCAATGCCCTACCCCGCGCCACATCCCCAGCTTGATGGAGCTTGTGTTTGCAGGACCGTTTAGGCCTGTTCTTCCCAGAGCTCACAGTGTGGGAGAGGAAGGGGGCAAACAGCAGCTGGCCAGCCCAAGGCCAAGGACGTCGTCCCAGCCTTTGACCCTTCCAGCTCCTTCCTGGCTGTAGGCTCGTGTTGGAAACTGGCAGCCATTCTTCAGCACGCCCACACAGACAAAAGCACGAACAAATGAAGACTCACGGACAAAACTGGGCCGCCATGACCCCACTTGCACGCCGTCTGGTCACCGTAGGCGGAGAGAATCGTTGCCAGTAAAATTCGGTGACAAAAGTGTAAGATAGGTCAACAGACACAAGTCCTACCACTTGGTGTAAGTATTCAAGAGTAAACTAACCACCTGACCCCTAATGCAGAGCCCCTAATTCCACACGAGGATGAAGAGATGCACAGTTGTCCTTCAGTATCCATGCAGGATTGATTCCAGGACTCCAGGGCAGGGTTTAAACTCAGGGGTGCTTAACCACTGAGGATCATCCCCAGCCATTTATGTTTTATTTCAAGACAGGGCCTTGCTAAATTGTTGAGGCTGGCTTTGAACTTTCAATCCTCCTGCCTCAGCCTCCTGAGTCTCTGGGATTATAGGTGTGCCCCCTGCATCTAGCTCATTTTATTTTTGATTGCTATTTATTTTTCCCAAAATATTTTCAATCTGTGGTTGGTTGACTCTGCAGACGTGGAAGCTATGGCCATGTATAATCAATTTTTTTAAGTAGTAAAAAGTATACACATGTGTACATACACATCCACTTAGCACCCTAAAGTATTTTCTTAGTGCCTCTATTTTAAAACTGGTGTTCCTTACTAAGCACAACAGAGCACTGAAATAATCTGTCCTTTAAGGGGCCATCCTCTGTAGGTCACATGCACACACCCACACAGGAAGGGGCTGCTGTAAAACACAGTTGACGCACACAAAGGACGGAGATCTGGTGAAAGGAACTTGCACGTGCACCCAGATGTCACATCGGAAATGTCTGTGACTATTGATTCCTAAGGCATGATTCATCTCCGCATTTATTTGTTTGCTCATCTGCCACTATGCAGAGCCTGCTCAAGGCTCAAGTCTTGAGATGAAATGCTCTGGCAGATAGCAGATGTACCAATTAATAACCTGTCAGGTCTGATGGATAGAAGAGGAGAGAAGCACCCCGCACATCTCCAGCCTGGCTTCCTCCCCCGCTCAGGGCGCCCTGGGTCAGGAGACACGCTAGGCCTCCCTGCAGGGAGCCCAAACTGTCTCATTAGCGTCTATCTTTCGTGACACAGGATGCAGCTTTGGAGAGGGTAACTCACCTGCTCTTCTCCAAGAATCCTGAAGTGGTGGAGCTCTTTAATCAAGGAGTTGGGACAGCCAGCTGTTGGGAAGAAGAATTAATCACAAAAATGTCATTTGCATTCCGTGCACTAGAATGTTCTTCCACACAGTTATGACAGTCGACAACCGGGGCTGATGTCTGGGAGGGTGAAGTGTGTCCCTGAGAACACCTGTCTAACCAGCCACAGAGAGGCGCATCTTCAAAGGAGCTGTGGCCCCAGCCCGGCTGTAGCTCTGCCTCTTCGGGACAGGCTGCGTGAGGCTCTGGCACTGCCTGACTCTTCTCTCCTCTCCATGTGACCTGCACAGTGTGGGGCCTGGGGATATCATGCCATTTCTGGTCCTTGAAACATTCCCAATGTGTCCCTTGTTCCTCATGCGGAATCAGGATTTGTGGGCCCAGTAAGATCAATAAGTGCAGGTTCTCACTTGTTGATCTTACTGGGTTTCCACCCTTAGGGCCAGGGTCCTGCTCGCTGAGTTGAGAAGCTGGGCATGCTGGCTTGGCAGGATTCCCTGAGCCTGTGACCTCACCTGGTCTCACAGGAGGCCACGTCAAGACCCGTGGGATCCCACACTCGAGTCTGGGAAGGTCCTTCTGGAAGGACTTGGGGAGAGCCCTGTGGCCGCCTGTTGCCTGTCACTCTCGAGCTCTGCCAGTCCAGCCCTGCCTCTCCAGGCCTTCCTCATGTCCTTTCCTCAGTTGTAAAGTGAAGGAGCCACCTGAGTCAATCACACGTAAACTCACATTCACAGACGCATGAATTTGTAAATGCTTGATATCAAGGAGCATGTGCTCCATCTGTCTTTTTAACAGAATTATCCCTCAGTGTTAGGTCACCTCTGTACTTTGAACTCTAGAAACAAAATTGACATAAAACCCCGCTTCTCTGAGAGGAGACCTGTGCACTGCGTGACCTGCCGAAGGCTCTGTCAAGGACTTGGACCGTAGGCAGGACACGTCGGGGAACTCCCTGGGTGCGCCCTTCATTCACTGCCATGTAAGATGGCGGGCAGGGACTGAGGTGTTCGGGCGAGGACAGGCTGAGGAATGACCAACAGGTCTCCACGTGGATGGAGATGTCCTTTGCAAGAGTGGCCTGACTTGTGCCTTGTTCTGGGAGGTAGGATTTAAACCAACAGGGAAGTGGAGAGTTCCTGGCGGGGGCAGGAGTGTTCAGACAGGCTTACAGCACTGTGCGTGTTACTTCAAAGAGGACTGTGGCTGCTGTGACTATTCATGTCACGTGTACACTTGGTGGGACAGTCTGGGATCCCAGATGGCTGGTAAGACGCTATTTCTTGGTGTGTCTCTGAGGGTGTTTCTGGAAGATATTAACTGGCCCTTGGACTGGTGGACTGAACAAAGAAGATGACTCTCACTGGGGAGCGTGGGCACTAAGGCCTGAGCAGCAGGAAGACAGGGAGGGTGAGTGGTCCTGGTCCACCTTCCCCTGCCTCCAACTTTAGAGCACCTGGCTCTCAGGTGCTGATTCTGGGACTTTCACCAGCCAGAGCCCTGCACCTGCACCCCTGGCTCTCGGGCCATCACACTTAGACTGAATTACAACACCCTTCCTGGTTTTCAGCTCCATGTGAGACACAGAGTGACGCTTCTTGGCTTCCATATCACGGATGCTAATTATCCTAATGAATCTTTTCCTGTGCATGTCTCTCTTTCTCTATCCCATTGGCTCTGGATGACCCCAAAATACCAGGTTAGTTCTAATTTTTTTAATTTTATAGTCATGAAAGATGCCATAAATGGAACATCGTTTTAGCCTTTGAGATTATATAGTATCTAACAGCACCGAAAGTGGCTCATAAATGTGTATGGAGGTAGTGCAAAACATTTCCTATTTAAAAAAAATAAATGAAAATCCTGAGGCAAATATTTTGGTGGAAAACACAATGAATTAGTTGCCACGGGCGCGTCTGGTACTGTAGAGGTGGAGACTGGATCCTTAAAGAGAGAGACTGTCCTAGAGCCAAGTGTCTCCAGCCGCGGCCACGAATGCTTGAGGGTGGAGGTCTGCTGGGGACGTTGCGCACTGTGGGCTTGTTCTTCTGATGCTCATCTGAACAGTTAGTAAACGCACATCCTGGCTCCTCGGACTGGCTACAGTTTGACCAAGAGCTGCTATGCAAAGTCAGTTCTGTACTTTAAACCTTTTTGGGAGCAAGTAGCCATTGATGAGTTTTCTGAAATGAACCAAAAAGAACAGGGGCAGAGAGTGGGTGAAGGAGGCATGGCCAGCAGGGGCGGGTTGGCCCTCTAGGCTGAGGGCCTGAGGGGAGAGGCGCGGGAAGAAGCAGTGGACGCCAGAGACCTCTCCCCAGGGTGGTGGGCAGGGGTGGAGGGCCTGTGCCAACGAGTCAGGGCCCTGTTAGGTGTCAGCAAAATGACAGCACCTTCTGTATTAATATCATGATTTGGCTTTGTACTTTCATTTATATTTAATTTATAAAGTTTTTATTTGGGCCTTGGTTACATAAGCATGAAGTCTTTAATCTCAGTTCATATCTAGGTATATTTAATAAATGAACTTAAAAATAAGTTTATGCAACCTAGAAATTTTGGAGGATTTTTTTTTAACATCACTTGAACTTGAGAAACATGGTTTTGACTTGTTTTTATTTTAGGTAAAATAAGCAACAGAATTTGAAATGAGCTTCAGGATCTATATTCTGGCATGCTCCTAAGGCACAAGTGAAGGGATTGATGTCGACGAAGGCTCAATGTAAACATCTTTAACGGGAGGCTACATAATGACCCGGGACACCTGGTAGGGGCAATGACGCACACTAAGGGAGGATAGGCAGGCAGGAAGCTAGAGGGGAGAGGGACTGGTGGAGACGTGGAGGGAGACGGAGGCATCTGCATACCTCTCCTCCCTGGAACACCAGCGTGGGAAACGGACAGGTGCAAACCTAGTGTAAAGAAGGAGCCTAAAAATAACGAACAGGAAGGCGAGACACGGGCACAGAGTGTGTCAGCGTCGGGAGCGTGGAAGCTGTCGGACTGAAATGGAGCCACTTGTGTCAAGCCCAACAAATAAGAACTGATAAACAATGCGGGAAGCTCGTGGAGGAGCTAGTGCGTTAAAGACTCCGCCAGAGCCGCAGCCTTGCTCGGACAATATTTCTGCAAGGACATCTGTCCAATAAAGTCTCTTCAACCTTGGTCCTTGTGACCAAGGATTGCTGCTTCTAAAATTCTTATGCCACCCTGTCTGGTTCGCCTTTAAATCTTCCCTTCACCTCCGTCTCTTTGAACATGCCTCTAATTTGCCGTGGCACATGAGTTCCCACCGTGGCATTCTGCTCTTCCCAAATAAACTTGGCAACCTTTGGAGAAACTTTGTTACTTAGGTTGATGAGAGAAAGGGAAAAGCTAGCAGAAGGGGTGGAAGGAGGTGCAGAGGTCCTGGCAGATAGAGACTAAATGACAGGTGTTGACAGCTAAATAGATATGCTTTCTTTTCCCCAGTTTCCTCTACACACCACACACACCACACACACACACACACACACACACACACACACACACACACACATACACACCCCACAGTCAACTGTCTTTTGAAGCCACAGAGCCACAGCTGCCCACTTTGGTCATATCATCTGCCCACACTGTCCGGGTCTCCACCTGCAGGCCACAGTGTTCGGCCTCTCCTCCAGAGAGCAGTCTCCAGGATGCTGTTAGATGTGTGTATCAGGTGTCACGCCATCTGCCCTGGGTATCACCCTCACTAGGAGAGATAGCTGAAGTACTTGCAGTGGCCTCCGAGGTCCTCTGCTCCCCTTCCCTCTCCCTTGCTTCCTGCCCTGGGCCACACTGGCCTGCTCTTGCTCCTGATGGCCCAGGATGGCTGCAGGCTCCGGCCTTTGCACTGGCTGTTCACCATCTTTCAGGAAAGCTTGGCCCTGATGTCTGCACGGAGGGTTCCCCACCTCCAGCTCCTCGGCGAGGCCTTGCAGATGCCCTGGTTGAAATTGTAGCCTGCACCCCCCACCCCTGCTGGACGCTGCTTCAGAGCTCCCCTCTTCTTCTAATGGACTCTAGATCACATGGACTTCCTTCCTGCTGCCCATGCTTGAAATGCACAGCAAGGGGCTTTCTGCCAGCCACTAGGTACCATCTGTGCCAGTGCCAGTGCCTGTCAGGGACACAGTGCCAAATGGCAGGCTCTCCACTAGTGAGTCAACGGCCATGAGGTCACGTCCCTACCTAGCTCAGGGACGGTGGCCCATGCAGTTCTCTGCACAACACCAGCCTCTCATCCCTGGGGCCTGAGCCTTGGCAGATGCCCTGACCTCCAGTCTTATGGGTGCTTTGTCGTTTGGTTAAGTGACCTTCTTCTGACCTGTCACTTCTCTGCCCACAGACCCCACATGGGAGGACACCAATGGCACTTATTACCCATGAGTCCTAGTACTCTGCTGTGCCTGCCTTGCCTGTCACCACTACCTGCCACCTGGCTTCCCTCCTGTTCCACAGCCAGGCCTGCAAAACAGGACGAGTTGATCCCCATGCCCTTGCTCTGAAGTTGTGTCCTGTTGAAGGTGATGCTGCGACAGACTTGGGTGAACCCCTGTGGGACCCCCCATCAGTGGCCCCTGCCACTCCCCTCTGGGCTCTTCCACACCAGGCCATTCTTCTCTATCAGCCTGTATGTGCCGAGTCCTCAAAACGGGACCCCTCTTCATTCCGTGCCAGAAACTGAAATCTATGTGCTGGGCGTGGAGATGGGCTGCCCAGACGCCCTGCCAGGAGAGGCTGTGACTGAGCTGCAGGGGTGGAGGGGGCAGCCCCCTGGGGACCCTGTGAGCTGGTCCTCTCAGCTGCAGAGACACCTGGCTGAGATGGTGCCTCTCCCAGGGCCCCAGGTCTGCTGACAGGGGCAGGTGAAGGGGTGAAGGCTGGGCTCTTCTGTCCCAGCCCAGGCTACTCTTGGGCACCCCTTTGCTCCAGAGTCCCCTGCTGCTCCCTGAGGCTCCATTAGGCCTGCGTGGCCATCCAGCTTCTTCCTCTGCCCAATACTGCCCCATCCCTGGCCTCTCCCAGGTGAAAAGTATAAAGACATTTGTATGCGACATGCCCCCCTGCCCTGGGCCACCGAACTTCACCTTGAGGCAGGAGTACAGGGTTAGAAGTGGGGGAGCTCACAGAAAGCCACTGCATGCTCCACGCTTAAGACCAATGGCAGGAGCAGGAGTTTGGGGGTGAAGCTGAGACAGTTAAACAGTGCAGGCTTTATATCTGAGATGAATGGTATCAAGGCCTCCCAAGCACACGTGTTGTTCATGATAAACAACAAGAAAGTATCAAGCCAGTGGAAGCAGATTGGACCACAACCTCCTCCCCCGGCCCTGCATTCAAAGATAGGCCAGGACGGAGGCCTAACACAATGTCGTGCACATTTTGAACCATGTGCAAACATTTCTGACCACATGCAAATAGATGCAGTCACAATAAGAGGTTGCCCCGTAGCTTAGGAATATGCTACAGACCCCAAACATACATATGCTCTTCACCCCTTGACTCTCTTGCTACTCTTCTTTTGGGGTCGCGACCATAATGCAATGGTGGCTTCTAGTCCTCTCTTTGTTAGCAGTGTTTGATTCCCGTCCTGCATGTGCTAAAGGACTCGCTGAGCCGTGACGGCATCCCTTCCCAGTTACTTTCTCCTTTGCCCGCATCTCTCCTCTGCCTCCAAGACCAAGGAGAGTGGGCTCTCTCCCAACAGGTCTTCCTCACCTACCCTGACCATCCCCGCTCGGCTCTTGTGGCCTAACTCACTGTTCATTCACTTTCCTCCGCCTCCACAGCTCTCCAGCTTGTTCACTTCAAACTATGCAACTACTTAAATCTTCTGCCTTAAAATTCAGGAAAAATCCGGCTTTGGGCACAGAGTTACCAACCTCTTACCTTCTTCTTTCATCCAATTTTCTCAAAAGAATAGCCTACAGCACTGTCACCAAGGCAGAGTAATTGGATAGATGGGTTACAGAAGGGAAATCCTAAAATTGGGGGTTTTACATCGTCTAGAGCAAGCTTGGGACCAGTCGAAGTTCACCTTGTGCATTAACCAGCTAATTGTACCCTGTTGATAAATCCCTTACTCTAATGTCAATTCATTTATCAGGAATAATCACAATGTCAGCTTCAAAGAGCTTTTGTGAGTGCATGCAAAATAAAGGAAGATGCTGGGTGAACGTGAAATGCCAAAAAAAAAAAAAGCAAACTTATTACCAAAGATATTCCCACATCTAATAACTGCTAATTATCTTCAGAGATTTCCTGTATTTAAGAGGGAAGGAGCTGGGCTTTCAAGATGGTGGAAAGGAGAAGGTGGCTTTCCTGGCTGCTGTGGGGGAAACCAAGAAAGCAGACAGGAGGCTCCTCAGCAAGTGAGGAAAGAAGGGACTGACGGGGATTTCATCCCGGACATTCAGAGCAGGTCCGGGACTCGGTGGTTGGACATAATAGAGCAAGGAAGAAATCCCAAACTTCACTGTTCTCTCTTTCACTCTTCCTTTAATTTTTCACTTATATTTTCTCTCTCCCTGTTCATCATTCTAAATTGCAAACCCTTTCGCAAACTTACTATCTTTACTGTGCACAAGACCCAACAATATGCTGTCCCTAAGAGACACACTCACAGGCAGAGAAATCCACAGGCTGAAAGTGAAAGGATGGGAAGAAACATATCATTCCCATGGATCTCACAGACAAGTAGGGGTTTCCATCCTCACATCAGACAAAGTGGACTTCAAACCACAATTAATCAGACAGGTCAAAGACGCTCATCTCCTACTGCTTAAGGGAAGTATACATCAACAAGATATGACAATTTAAATATTTATGTCCCGAATGATATGGCATCTGTGTACATCAGACAAATCCTTGTCAATCTGAAGAATCAAACAGACCACAACACAATGATACTGGTGACTTTAACATGCCTCTCATATCACTGGAGAGATCTTCCAAACAAAAACTAAAGTAGCTCTAACTAAAAACTACAATTAATAATTTAGACTTAACAGAATTATATAGACTATTTCATCCTTACATGATTGAATACACTTTCTTCTCAGCAGCACATAGATCATTTACTAAAATAGACCATATCTCAGGCCACAAAGCAACTCTTAGCAATAGAGATAATATCTTGCATTCTATCAGATTGTAATGAAATAAAATTGGAAATCAGTGATAAAATAAAAAAAAATAGAAGGTACTCTAACACCTGGAAACTAAATATTATGCTACTGAATGATCAATGGATAGCAGAAGAAATCAGGGGTGAAATAAAAAAATACTTATGTAAACGAGAATTGCAATACAACATATCAAAAATTCAGAGACACTATGAAGGTAGTTCTAAAGAGGAAGGTTGATTACATTGATCTCACTCATTAAAAGAAGAGAAAGTCACAAAAAAAAAACCCCTAACATTACATCTCAAAGTTTTAGAAATAGAAGAACAAATCAACTCCAAAAGCAGAGAAGATGGGTAATAATTAAAATCATAGCCCAAATTAATGAAATTGAAACAAACAAGGAAATAAAAAATAATTTAAAATATCAATGAAACAAAAAGTTGGTTGTTTGAAAAAAATAAAATTGATAACTCCTTAGCCAATTTAACCAAGAGAAAAAAACCCTCAAATTTCTAAAATTCATGATGAAAAAAAGGAAATATCACCATGGACACTACTGAAATATAGACGATAATCAGAGACTATTTTGAAAATTTTTACTTTAATGAAACAGAAAATATTGAAGACATCAACAAATTTCTAAAGACCTATGACCAACCCCAATTGAATTAGGAAGATATAGAAAATTTAAACAGATCGTTTTCAAGCAATAAAAGTAGAGACACCATTAAAAGCCTAACAACCAAGAAAAGCCCAGGACCAGGCAGATTCTCAGCTGAGTTGCACAAGACCTTCAGAGAGGAAGTAACACCAATCCTCCTCAAACTATTCTAGGAAACAGAAAAGGAGGGAACCCTTCCAAACTCATTTTATGAAGCTAATATCACCCTGATACCCAAACCAGACAAAGATACATCAAGGAAATAAAATGTCAGATCACTATCCCTATGAACATAAATGCAAAAATATTTAATAAAAGTTGCACACAAAAACACATTAAAAAAATAGCACACCATAACCAAGTGGGTTTCATCCCAGGGGTGCAAGGCTGATTCAACCAATGGAAATCAATAAACATAATTCACCACATCAATAGACTTATAGATAGAATCACACGATTAGCTCGATAGATGCAGAAAAAGCATTTGATAAAACATAGCATCCATTTATGTTCAAAACACTAGAAAAACTAGGGATATTAGGAACATACTTCAACCTTATAAAAGCTATATATATTAAACCCAAGGACAACATTCTAAACAGAAAAATTAAAGTGTTCCCTCTAAAAACTGGAACAAAACAGGGATACCCTCTTTTACCACTTCTATTCAACACAGTCCTTGAAACTCTAGCCAGAGCAATTAGACAGACAAAAGAAATTAAAGGGATATAAGTAGGCAACAAGAGATCAAATTATCCCTATTTGTGGTCTGACATTATTCTATATTTGGAAGACCCAAAAAACTGTATCACAAATCTTCTAGAACTTATAAACTAATTCCACAAAGTAGCAGGATATAAAAGTAATACCCATAAATAAATTGTGTTCCTATACAATAACAACAAATCAGCTGAAAGAGAAATTAGGGAAAAACTATCCCATTCACAATAGCCTCAAAAACCCAAAGATCCTTGGGAATCAGTATAACAAAAAAGCTAAAGACCTCCACAATGAAAATTACAGAACACTAAAACAAGAAATTTAAGAAGACCTTAGAAGGCCCAGAATAGCCCTAGCAATCCTTAGTGAGAGACACAAAGCAGGAGGCATCACAAACCAGACCTTAAATTATACTACTAAGCTATAGTAACAAAAACAGCCTGGTATTGGCACCAAGACAGACATGAAGACCAATGGTACAGAATAGAAGACCCCGAGACAACCCACATAAATAAAGTTATCTCATTCTAGACAAAGGCACCATAATCATACATTGGAAAAAGACAGCCTCTTCAACAAATGGTGTTGGGAAAACTGAAAATTAATACGTAGCAGAGTGAAATTGAACCCCTATCTCTCGTCCTACACAAAACTCCACTCAAAGAGGATCAAGGACCTAAGCATTAGACCAGAGACGGTGCACTCACTGGAAGAAAATGTAGGCCCCAAACTCCATCACGTTGGCTTAGGAACCAAATTCCTCAAAAAGACTCCTAAACTACAAGAAACAAAATCAAGAATTGGTAAGTGGGACAGTATCAAACAAAAATCTTCATGACAAGGGAAATAATCAAGAACATGAAGAGAGAGCCTAGAGAATAGGAGAAAATCTTTGCCACCTACACCTCAGATAGAGCATTAATCTTTAGGGTATTTAAAAAACTCAAAAAGCTTAACATCAAAATAAACAAACAAAAAAACAATCAATAAATTGGCAAAGGAACTGAACAGGCACTTCACAGAAGAGGAAATATGAATGGTCAACAAATATATAGAAAAATGTTCAACTTCTGTAGCAATTAGATAAATACAAATTGAAACTACAGTGAGAGTCCATCTCCATCCAGTCTGAATGGCAATCATCAAGAATGTAACAATAACTGTTGGTGAAAATGCGGGGGAAAGGCTCACTCATGCCTTGCTAGTGGGACTAAAAATCGGGCAACAACTATGGAAAGCAGTATGAAGATTCCTCAGAAAATTTGGAATAGAACTACTATTTGATCAAGTTATCCCACTTCTCAGCATATACCTAAAGGACTTAAAAGCAGCATACTACAGTGACGGGGCCACATCGATATTTATAGCAGCTCAATTCAGCAAAGCTATGGAACTAACCTAGGTGCCCCTGAACAGATGAATGGATAAAGACAATGTGATATATATATATAAAATGGAATATTACTCAGCCATAACAAGAGTGACTTTATGAATTTTGTCAGTGAATTGATGAGTCTAGAGACTATCATGCTAAGTGAAATAAGCCAATTCCTTAGATCCAAAGGCTGAATATTCTCTCTAATATTCAGATGCTAACACACAAGAGAGGGGTGGGGAGGGCAGAATAGAATTTCACTGGATTAGCCAAAGGGAAATGACAGGAAGGGGATAGGAATAGAAAGACAATAGAATGAATCAGACATGACTTTCCTAGGCTCATATGTGAATATACCACCAGTGAAACTCACATCATGTACACCCACAGGAATGGGATCCTAATTAAAATTAGTTATACTCCATGTTTGTATAAACATGTCAAGTATACTCGATTGTCATGAATATCTAAAAAAATAAAAGGGAAGGAGCTATTGGAAGAATTGCTACACTATCATATTAAGAATTAAAGATGGAGGTCTCTGTTTTCAACTCGGATGTGTGAAGAGCTTGGGATTTATACCTCCACCCTTACCAGAAGATAACCTTGGAAAACTAAAGAACAACCACTGTCTTTTGCACCCACTTAAGAATTAACATCACAGGGAAGAGCACCTTCCTAAATCTGGAAAGAGGGCACATTCAGCCAGTCCCACGAGCCCAGCCCGCCCGGAGCCACAAACTGGCAGCAACTATGACCACTAATTCCCATTAGTCCCGGAGCTTGAGTCCACACCTAGCCTGGCCAGGGGGGAGAAACTTCCGGAGCCCAGTGACCTTGGGATCTTCTGATCTTTACCTCCAGGTTGCTCTGAAGATTCTCTCATGGCTGGGGCAAGGGACGGGAGGGAGAACTGTGAAACAGGCCTGGAGCCCTCATCACGACCAAGGTCTGCTCTCCCAGGTGGGGAGGAGGGCAGCACCTGGCTCCAGGCCCTTCAGCCTGTCTCCTTTAACGGGGGGCCGTCAGCCAGGGCTTCAGGGAGGGAGGCTGAGCCCCAGAGGGGAGCTGGCCCAGGGAGGAGTCTACCACTGGAGAGCTCTGTGAGGGGACAGACTGGAAAATCACAGAGCAGCCCCACGCGCAGCGTATCATGTTACCAGTGGAACTCTGATAAGACACGGAGAATTCTACCCCAGGAAAGAATGACAGGCCTCTCCCTGAGGAGGAGGAGGAAGCCCTGGTCAAGAGAGGAGACATCGGCAAGAACAGCTGACCCCCTGTACCTTCAACTAACACTCACCGCAGCGCAGTTCCTGGGCACATGATCAGAGCTCTGTATCAAAGGCTCCTTGGCCTCACCTCCTAGTCACGCCAAGAGTCAGAGAACACGCAGTTTTAATGAGGCCAAGTAAACATCAGGCCCCGCTGTGGGTGTGGCACAGATGTTGGGAATGATGAGGCAGGGGATTTAAAGCAGCTCTGGTTCACATGTCAGGGGCTCTCAGGGAACAGTAGGGACCGGGGAAGAACAGAGATGAGTAAGACAAGCAGAGATCGAAACTCAGAGAGGGAATAAAAGGAGATGAGAGAAATCAAAACCCCCAATACAGAAATGAAGAACATCTTTGGTGATCAGTAAGTTTGAAGAAAAAGAACCTCTTCAAAGGGACATGCACAGAAAAAAATAAAACAGAATATCTGTCATATAATCTTGAAAGGTAGAGCCTATCTATAATTCAAATACCACAAAGAGAATAAAGAACGGAACAGAAGAAATATTTGAAACAATAATGTTCCCAATGTTAGTGACAGATACTAAATCATAAGTCAAAGAAACTTGGAGAACTTTAACAGGACAAATCTCCCCCAAACACCTAAATATGTCAGAGTCAAATTGCTGAAGATTAGTAAAAAAGAAAATCTTGAAAGAAGTTGGAGGGACGAGCCAGTTTACCTCCAAAGAAACAATAGTAAGAATTACAGAGGACCTCTCATTATGAACTGTGGAAAGAAGCAGTGACCGGAAGAAAGTATTTAAAGTATTAAAAGAAAAATATTCAAAATCTAGAATTTTATGTCCAGCAAAATCATCTTTCAAAAGTGAAGAAGAAATACAAACTTTCTTAGACAAGAATGGGGGGAATTCATTACCAGAACTTCCTTTTTTTCCCCTTCACATTTCAGTTGGAGAAATTTTTTATTGACCTGTTTTTGGCAAAAAATGTTGAAAGAGTTTCTTTAGGTAGAAGGAGAATCATACAGGTCAGAAATCTGGATCTACATGAAAAAAGAAAGAGCAACGGAGAAGGACTCGGAGTGAAAGATCTCTTATTTTTCTTATTCTTGATGAAGTTGAAAGAGCTCTTTAAGGTATTAACATTGTGTTGGGTGATTAGAGGGCATGGGTGGGCAGATGGGTGACAGCCCGGTCAGGGGGGTGAGGAGGAGGAACAGAATATTCTGGTCTAAGATACGAGCACTAGACTTGAAATACTAGTGTTCACTTACTGTTACACTAAGTGGGCTTTGTTAAAAATCACTAAAGGAACCGAACAGTTTAAATACACCAATTAAAGGAGAGGTTGTCCTATGAGGAGAAAAAATAAATAAAAACAACAAGAAGTGAAGGTCAGATGCTGAGCCATGTCCTGACTTCAGCAGGTGGCGCAGAAAACCCCTGAGACTGTCTCCCCTGGACAGCTTCCAGTTGATGGGGGGGGGCCGGGCAACCCCTCCCTGGATGGGAGGTAAGCCGTTCCCTGTCTTGGGAGGGCAAAGGCGAAGGTTAGACTTGCTTGGGAAACATACTAAACATGGCTTTAAGGTAAGAGATGTGGAATCTTACAACACGTACCACAGCGGGCATCTTAATTTGCTGTTAAATTATGTCCTTGAAAGAAAATGGCTGAGGAAAGGAGCTAAGGATCCGCCCTGTTCCTGGCACTGTCTGTGGTGTGACCCTGCTGCCTGCCCGACCTCACAACTCAGGGGCAGAGAAGGAAGGTCCTGCATGTGACACGTGGAGGGAAGAACGTGTGAGACCCAGAGCGTGGGAGGCACACTGTGCGCGTGCAGAGGGCGACCCACACAGGGCTGGAGGAGGTGACTGGCCACACGGACATGCTTTCCAGGTCGCTGTTCTCTGATCCTCTCTCTTCACCCAGCCCTGGGCAGGTCCTGTCAGTCCATGCTCCCCATCCCTGGCCAGGAAGACTGAGCCACGGCGAAGGGGAGGGGGAGTGGAGGGGAGTGGAGGGGTCGCTCATGTCACCACTGGCTAGTTATGTTACCTGAGTCGAGAAACTCTCCAAAGCCTTCATTTTCCACCTGTGAAACGAGAGTAGGGTCTTCCTTAGCTACTGGGGTTGTTGTAAGGAGTGAGCTGTGTGTACCTGCATGCTTGTGTGTATGTGTATACACAGCTCCTTGTATACAGCAGCCACTTCACGAATGCCAGTTGCTGCTTTCAGAACCTCTGGACCTGTCCTACTTAGTTTTTCCGTTCCTATCCCAGAGATACCATCTCTAGTTGTCAATATTAGAAGGAAATTTTGCTAAAGAAACACAAAATCCAACCAAGTATTTGAGGTTTAGTATAACAATATGCTGAAAGATGACAGGAAAGTATTGTGTGTATGTGTGTCAATGCACATGTATTTGTACATATATAATTACATAAATGTGTAGATGAGCAGATCATAAAGCTTAGAAAAGTATGGTTTGCATACCTTTAAGATTTATGTTGCTATGACATTCATTCACTTACTCATTTCCTCACTATAATAGTTAAAATAGTTAATTAGGATTTGGTATTTTTATTAAGATAATAAAACTTAACGGCATCTTTATAAAGCTTTTTAGCATCTCACGGGTCATTTCAAATGGCATCCCTTATATAAATATAAACATTCATATAGTAAATCAATACAGGTATGATGAAAATAACCAAAGCCCCAGATCCTCAAACACAACCCCTTACGCAATCATAGCAAAAGGGAACTACATTTCTGGATGAAAGGGACAGTTATCCCTGCCCTATATGCCTTCTCCTTAGCTTCTTGAGTCAGCCACAGCATAGTGAGGGCATCTCTGGAGGAGACAACCAACAGCCCAGTGAGAATAAAATCATGGCATTTGCAGGTAAATAGCAGCACAGTTCACAATAGCTAAACTGTGGAGCAACCTAGATGCCCTTCAGTGGATGAATGGATAAAAAAAAATGTGGCATATATACACAATGAAATATTACTCAGCAATAAAAGAGAAGAAAATCATGGCATTTGCAGGTAAATGGACGCCATCTGTGGCTTAACAACAAACATGCCAGAAGGAGTCCAGGAAGAGACCCGTGACTCGGAGTTCCATTTAACCAGAGTGATCACATCTTTCTGTGGAGACTTTTTTTTTTTCTTTTTGGTACTAGGAATTGACCTAGGGGTATTTTGCCACTGAGTTAAAAGTTGAGCATTTTAAAGTCGTGAACTAAACAAATTGTTAAAAAAAAAGATGCTTCACACTTTTTGGCAACTTTGCCTGTGCAAGATCTGGAAGGTGATGCTGTAGGATCCTTGGGCTCCTGCTCAGCATGGCCACCCCAGAGCTGTCCCCCCTCCTCCCTGCACCCTGGCTTGCTCCCTGTGCCTGCCAGGCCGCTCATACACCTGGGTGGTGCAGCGCTGGCCACTGCCCTCAGGAAGACAGAGCAGTCGAGGGTCTCAGCACTGTTGCTGCAGGAGTTCTCAGGTCCCATGGAGCCAGGGACTCAGGAAGGGCTGGTCTAGTGGGCTCCTGGGGGAGAGGTGAGGGTGGAGACGGGGTGTGAGGCCCCGCTCGTCTAGTTAGGCACTTCTCGCCTCCCATGGCCTTGGGGGTCTCCTTCTCTTGCTGACAGTAGAATCTCAGCCCCAGTTGGACCTGGTGTCCTTTAAGCTGGGAGAATCACCGCCCACTCTCGCCCACCCCGCACTGTCCTCTTTGTGGCCCATTCCTTCCTCTCCCTGTCGTCTAAGTCTGGGCTCTGCCTTTGTGACCGCGTGATTTACTTCTCCGTTCTTGGATTCTCAAAAGAAGGATTTCCGTTGGGGACAGTGACTAAGCATGGGGTTAGCTCAGTGAAGAGAAGGTATGCTCCAGGACACACGGAACAGCCGTCCCAAGAGAGGGAGGCACCTGGAGTTTTTCACAGGGTGAGTTTTTATGTTTGTTCTGGAATCTTCTATCTGTGTGTCATTTATGTGGGGAGGTTACGTCAGTTTCGCATCATGGCTTAGTGCACTGTGCCGACCTTGCCATGTTGGAAAACCCCTTCAGTCTCTGAGCAAAACCTGTGTGTGTGTGTGTGTGTGTGTGTGTGTGTGTGTGTGTGTGACCACCATGTGATATTACAGTGAATGCAGGGTCACCCAGGTGACGTGCCTCAGGACTGCACACTGTCTGAGGGTGGTGACACCTGGTTCCCTTAGTTTTGAGAAGGCAGAATCTCACCAAGGAGGAGGGTGCTCTTCCGCCACTCAAGATGGAGTGAGCCTTGAGGTCCCTCCCGTCCCCACACTTGTCACCTACCTACCTCCCCACTCTAACACATCAACCCATTGCTCCTTCTCTACTTCCCCCCTCCATAGCCAGTGACTGCTTCAACAGAACCTCTCTGTGTGCACCAGTCTGTCCCCAGCTGACCCCCAACCCTTGCACTCCCAGGTCCCATTATGATCTTAATGTCAAGAAGTCCCCCTGATGGTCACGTCACCTTCTCCACAGATGAGTTCCTCCTCATTCAGTGCCAGTGAATCCAAGTTGGCTCATGGGATTACATAGGCCTTTATGTTCACTCATACTGTGTGTGTGTGTGTGTGTGTGTGTGTGTGTGTGTGTGTGTGTGTTGGGGCTGATGGCCGAAACCCATATCAAACTCACTGTTTTTTAGGGCTGATATTTCTTGAGTTGGAAGAGTTTAAAAATGCCCCACAAACCACGTCTCTCTGGTATCTCCAAGATTCCTCCTGGCAGGACTCTGAGATTCTGCACAGTGTTTGAAGTTTTTATTTAGCACCTAAAATGTGCCTGTGTTCCACTTCTGCTGACACTTTTCTTAAACACAGGCTCCTCCTCAGGGTTCCTGGGTGTCCTCTGTCAGGTGTGCCACGTTCCCTTGGCAGGGACTCAGCACCCCGGTGGCTCTTCATATGCTGATACCACCCCTGGTTCTGGCAGGCCTTGTCCTCTCTGTTTCTTCTCTATTTCTCTGGACCCAGCATTTAGAGCCCACTTTGTTGCCTGTGGTGATTTGAACTGGGATTTCCTCCTGCCCTCCATGAGCCTGGACCACAACTACAGGTTTGTGCTCGGCTGGTTTTTTCCCCTCTATTAAACTCCTGGGCCATCTCCTGCATGTGCTGTTTGAATCTGAGCTTGTTGTAAATGAAAGTAAATTTCACGGTATTAAAAACGACAGCTCATTTATTAAAAAAAATATGAAAATAGCCTTGAATCTTATTTTTAAAGGATGATTTTGAAGCTGGGCCTTTTGTTTCAATTAGTAGCTGTAATCAACATTCACTTTCATTCTGTTCTTAAACCACAAAATCCAGTTGGGAATCTCCTTGATGAAAATGCATCATGAACTGTGGATCATTTCCACCAAGTCTCTGATGGCTGTTTAAAAAGTAAACCCCCAAATCTGACAATGAATAGACAAATAACTTGGAGGGATTAATTGAACGACAACTTTTTCAGAAAGCTTTTGCTGAATTTCCTCAATAATCACGCTATAAAGTGGGGGAAACTCATTTGCAAAATATATTCCTTGGAAAGGCATTAAAAACCACACGAGTCTTCAATCCCTATCTTTTTTTGTTTAATTTCCTTGCAAATCATCACAGGGGCAATTGTGATATCCTTTGGGTTCAATGGAAAACCGCGAGCACCCAAGCTTGGGATAAAAATTGAAATGGATTTCAGCTCTCTGATGTTCTCTTGGCACTGGCCACAGGACACAAATAATCTGCAATTTGCAGATTGCTGCTGCTTGGTGTGAAGCGCTTTGAGGATTAATTTCTCTCCTGACTACAGCTTAGAATCCCTAACGTGGGCCTGCCGATGACAGTTACCTTCTATTTTTCCCTTAGGTACAACTTTGTAAAGGGACCCAGCTAACGAAACAAGTGATGATTCAATGTGATGAAAGACGAGGCAGAAACCTGAATCACCAGGATGGGCACGTCCACAGGCCAATCCGGGTCAGACCAGCACAGTAAGTGGGATTGATTGGCCCCTCTTCACTGCAGCCACGCCAGGTTGATTAGGGTCTCTGTGCACTTTTCTGAAGGGGCCATTTCTGAATTATTTCAAGAGCCAGGAGTTGATAGAAGAAAATTCACTGAGATATCTTGGCCAAGAACTGCATTCAAAAGCACTATCACTTTGATAAATAAAGCCAAACTTAATATTTCTCTATGGTGATAGGTTTTGATTTATGTCTGCA
This sequence comes from Ictidomys tridecemlineatus, assembly GCF_052094955.1. NCBI lineage: Eukaryota > Metazoa > Chordata > Mammalia > Rodentia > Sciuridae > Ictidomys > Ictidomys tridecemlineatus. The sequence goes on along the minus strand of NC_135484.1, from coordinate 6,611,761 downwards.
AAAGAATATTTATGTCTTCTTTTTCAATAGCCAACATTTGATGAGTCCCAAGACATCCTGAAACAGTTAAACAGAATCGTGACGATGCCTGCCTTTCACCAAATGGTTAACTTGTAGGGAGAAACTCAGTTACAGCAGGAGAAATGCATGAGATTCCTACAGCAACTTTTTTTGTGATAATAGCAACAAGAAACAGAAAACACTCAAGATGAGCACCGATAGAGGAAGAGACAGGACCATCTAACAGGCTCCATTGACTGTCTACTCTGGTGAGGCATTCGGTGCACTTGGACCATGTTCGTGGGAAAAAATGAAAATAGTCAAACCCCTGTGTTGGTCAGCTTTTTGTTGCCATGACCATAATGACGGAAAGAACCACTTTGGGGAGAAAAGGTTTATTTTGGCTCATGGTTTTGAAGGTTTGGTCCTTGGTCGGCTCACTCTGTTGCTCTGTGCTAGAGGCAAGGACAGAACATCACGGCAGAAGGACCTGAAGGAGAGAGCTGGTGGCTCCTGTCAGCCAGGAAGGAGGGAGGTGCAGGGAGGGACCAGGGGTGAGTCAGTCCCAAGCACGTGCCTCCGGTGGCCTACTTCCCCGAGTCCTGCCTACCAGCCTACCGTTTCTACCACCTCCCAGAGTCCATTCAGAGTAGGAACCACAGATGGGTTCATCCACTGGTGAAGTCAGAGCCTTCTCCATCCCATCATTTCCTAAAGTCTCTACCTCTGCATCGAGGACCAAGTCCTCCACACGTGAGACTTTAGGGCCATTTCAGATCCAAACCATCACATCCCCCATGGAGTTTGCATTCTACAGAGGAAAACAGTAATAAAAAGGACCCAGTAAATATGTACATGATGTAACATTTTAGAAGATGATGAGCATCACATGGAAAGAGAGAAAATAGACCCCTGTACAAAGGATGGCAAGAGGGGAGGAGAGGGGGTTTGAAAGGTTTTTTATTGAGAACATGACAGTTAGGCAAAGACTTTTTAGGAAGAGAGTGAATAGGATGAGGGTAAAATATATTTAAACGAATAATTCTCAAAACAACATTGAGCAAAACGCGGTAATGGTTTAGAGTGCAATGTCATATGTAAAGTTCAGGAGTCTGGATCATACGGACACTGCACCGGTACTAAGAGTACAGAATAATGCGCATGAATGATAAGCATCATCCAGGAGTTCTTCACACTCAGGGGAAGGAGAGGTGGAGGAGGGTCATGGAAGCTTCCTGTCTTTCAGGTGTATGACAGTGAGTGTGAGAATAAAAAGTAACACTCCACAGCGTTTTCTGGGGACAAGACACTCTTCTTGGGGCTTCTCACATAGCTCATGCAATCCATACAATACCATATAAGGTAAGGACTATTATTATCCTCATGTTAAAGAGAATGGAACAGAAGCAGATAAAGATCAATTAACCTGAGAAATGTCAAAAAAAAAAAACCCAGAATAGTGTGAACATAGGTGTTTGTGATGTTATTTTCTACATTTTAGTGGATGTTTGTAACCTCTCTTAATAAAAAAATTCTACATTCTTATTACAAAGAAAAAAAGCAGAGGTTCAAAATAAGGTGTGTTAAGCTTTAATGTTCATAATTTCATATTCAAGGGCAAATCTAAAGATGACCCTGAAAAGAAGAATTCTTTAAATCATAGTCCTGGGTTTATTTTTAATTATAAAAATATATGAGCACATAGTCTGAAAAAGGAACAGCTTCTAATTTAACCACTATATTAGCAAGCATAGCTTATCTGAGTAAGACGGCATGAAAATTTGTAGATTTTGGAGGTTTCAGAACACACTGAAAGAAACCATGAAATATTCATTCAATTTCTCACTTGTAGATGAAGCAGTTTCTATGCAAGGCGTACACAAACCTCCAAGGAGTTCAAAATAAGGTAGATCAAGCCCACACGTTGGTGATTTCATAATTTAGGCCAGAATTCATGCAGATCAATATTGTGTGTGTGTGTGTGTGTGTTGTTTGTTTTTGTAGCTGCTACATTAATCCAGTGTCCCTGCTGCATCTCCTCCCAGTGGTCACAAGATGCCTATTTTCCAGTGGGACCCACTGCAAAGGAATCAGTCTTATTGGTAAGAAGGAAAAATCACAAAATTTTCATTTCACAAATAGCAAATATTGGTTTTGGCAGGAGGTGAATTTCAACCAAATATTATTTTGTTCTTTATCAAACAACTTTCAGTGTAAATGTACTCTGCATAAAGCCGGGGGTGATAGAGAAGGCAAAAACAAATCAGGCAGGAAATCTGTCTTCCTGTAGCTTGTGGAAGAGAAAGCAAGCCCATCAATAACCCACCTCAATGCAGAAAGAGCCAAGTGAGCAGACAGCAATCAGGAAGGAGGGAGGGGGAGAGAGGGAGGGAGGAAGACAGAGGGAGGGAGAGGGAGGGAGGGAAGGAGGAAGGAAAAGAAAGAAAGAAAAAACGAGAAAGGAAGAAAGGCAGAGTGGAATCAAAGACCTGGAGGGCGAGACTCTGAGGGTCTGGTGAGACCAGGCAGCTATGAAATGAAAGCACCCGCATCCAAATGGTTTAACTATTGTGGCTGAAAACTGAGACCACTGAGACCTAATTATTTGTTCCAGAAAAATCCTGCCCTGGAAGATAAGCTTGTAAAGCAATAAATAAATTCACTGCCTGCAAGAAATTCCTGCAAGTAATTTAACCAGACAGTTTGCTCATCTGTGTGGCCATCTCTCTTGACAGGACAAAAGGTGGCTCACCTGAGCCCTAGTTCATGCATCAGACAAGTGACCTTATCAAGGTTTCCTCCAAGGACCTTGTCTCACACTGTCCACCGGCACCGATGGTTATGTCCCGAATTTACCCAACTCCAATCGGTTATCTGCTCTCCACCTTGAAAGATCTGCAGTTACTATTGGAGCCAGATGGCCAGGCCCCATAAATTCCTTCCTTCCGTCCCCCTTTCTGTGACACCATGACTGTCCACTGGTGGCGTAGATCTCATCAAAGCTGAGCTGTGATAGATTTTCTGGGATCATTTGGGAGAGGTGACACAGAGTCTATGAAAGACCAGGTAGAAAATGCAGCAGCAAAACATTTAAATGCAACGTTCTTTCTTATTTCTGTGTTGTTAGATGTCAGAACAATTTTAAAGTCTTGAAAAAATTGTTCCCAGCGTGTATCTTCTTGGTATTCTGCCTCCCCTTTGCATTTCACCCAGCTCCTCCTGAGCTATGGACCTACATTTTGAGTGGCTTTGATCATACATTTCTAGAGGGTGGGGATTTCCACCACCACCCTGCATACCTCGGGTTACAGACTTGATTTGAATGTTCAACACGTCAGTGACGGCTGGGGTGAAGGGCTCGCAGAGGTAAGTGTGGCCCTTTGTTCCTTTTAAATGTGTTTTACCACAGATTATGAATCCAGATGAGCATGTCAATGGCTAGTTAGCACAGAGGAGAAGAGCGCCGGTGGGGTTATGATCCTGGAGTGGATCCAACCACGGAGGCCCGCCAGATCCACACAGGTCACAGAGAAGGCCTGGGTGCCCAGGGCCCCTGGGTCAGCAGTGACAGGCCCCCTGGTGGTCCTGTGTCCACACCTGCACTCTGCGCTTTGCCTTAGAATGCGTTTTTAAGCTGGACCACCTTGGGACATATTCAGGCACTCTAAGATTGGGACATAAGTAATATCCTAAACAAGTATTAAATAACTACAATTCACTGGACACTATCGCAGTACTGAAGGGGGCTTAAAGATGAGGTGGAGGGAGGGGCTATTGAATAAGGTAGGACGAGGCACGAGACAGAGACGCCTGCATGTTATTACATGTACTTAATGGTATTTTCTGATTTTTTGGAAGCTAAATTTATTCTAGTGATTTCTCTTGTTACTTTAGGACCATGTATGTTGTTTCTTTTATTTGTCTTGGTGTGAGAATAATTGCATTCATTACTGAAAAGCAAATTTCATATTCTTAAAATAAAAACAAAACCCAATAATTTTGTATGCACTCTAAATTACTGTCACTTAGATTCATCACGGCCTTTATGTAGCTCAGATAGTTAAGGGTTTCTGCACTGGTGTGAGGTCATTTGAAAGAGAAGAGATACAGAAAACAAAACAAAACAAAAAATCCAATTTAAAGGACAAATAACATTTTCTATGATGGGTGCCAAAAACTCCACAAAAACATAGTTTCAGCTATATTCTTAGTTGTGCCATGGTTTTATTGCATAGATCTTTACATTTTCCCACATGACAAATAGCAATCATCGTTCTTTATTTTAATTAGCCCAAATGGCTCAGTCTGCTCGATTCTCCTCTGTCAGTGGTTATAGCAGTGGGTCCAAATTTATGTCTCGCAGTACATCTTTCACAGGCCTTCAACCAGGCACCTTCCATTACGATGAAGTCCCCAGAACAGGCTGAAGAGCTTCCTGTCACCCTATTGAAGACCCCAGTTGCGCCATGTGCTGCTCAGGCCTTGGAGTAACTGCATTCTTAGGATCAATATGCCCTAACCAAGTCGTTGTCCCATCTCTCCACTCACTCTGGCTGAACGCATGCCAGGCTATTTTTAAATGCCCCCCCCCCCCCCAGTTATTGCTCTCAGCACAGACCACCGCTGACATGGAGCCTCATCCCCATCCTCGGCCTGGGAACCTGCAGATATTCCGTGCTGTTCTGCTGTAGGAGTCTCAAACGGCAGGTTCTTGGGGTGCTCCCTGCAGAGCAGGGAGACATTGGCTCCCTCAGATACTTGTTGGGCATCTCCTTGTTGAGGCAGCAGTGGCCTGGAGGGAAGGAGACAGGACTCTGGGGCCCAGGGCAGGTATGAGTATGAAGCCTCTCTTGGCAAGTGCATCCTGCTGATTGTCCTCAGCCACATGCCTGGCTTTTGCCCTGACCCCTCTTGACCTCAGCAGACTCTGGGCCATCTACTTGGCTGGCACCCTTGTCATGATGCTACCCACCCTGTTCTGACAGATGGCTGTCGATCTGGCTTACCCAGTGCCTCCGTTCTTCAGCCTCTGGTTCTGTTATTGCTCCATGACCTCATGTCCATCCTGTGTCATTGCTATACCCAGGCAAACACTGATAGTGCTGGTATAAGAATACGTCACAGATCCACTCATACTGGCCTCTGCAGGCTGTCTGCCCCACCAGGAAAAGGGTGGACCCTGGCACACAGCGAGCAGGGCCCACCCTTTTCCTGGTGGGGCAGACACTCGCCAAAGCCTAGCCTCTGGTGCAGGAACACCCCTTCTGACCAGTGTACTACCACGAGACCCGAGATCTAGCCCAGATGGCTCACAACAGCCCACCCGGGATCCAGGATCTCAGGTGGCCTGGTTCACCCCTCCCCTGGTGGGGCAGACAATACCAGAGCCCAGCCTATGGCGCAGGACTGCCCCTTCCTACCAGCAGACTACCATGGGAGGTCGAGCTCAGAGGCCCATATCCAACTTACTCAGGTCCCAGACCCAGGTAACAGTTGCATCTATTGGGGACATCGCCAGGGTCTGGAAGACCTACATCAAGGTACAGACAATCTGCACATGTACTAGAAGAAGATAGGGAAGAAACTGTAATATCTCAGATCCACACTGCAAGAAAGTAAGACACACAGACAACATGAAAAAACAAGGGAGGAAAGTGCCCCAAACAAACCAGGACACTTAATAACAGAACCCATGGACAGCGAAGTTGATGAAATGTCAGAGAAGGAGTTCAGAAGGTTCATAGTTAAAATGATCTGTGAATTAAAGAATGACCTAAATGAGCAAATACAGGCAAAAACTGATCACTCCAACAAAGAGATAAGAGAACAAATTCAGGTAGCAAAAGATTACTTCAAAAGAGAGAGAGAGAGACCCTGAAAAAAAAAGTCAGAAATCCTTGAAATGAAGGATCCAATAAATCAAATTAAATACTCAATAGAAAGCATAACCTCAGACTAGATCACTTGGAAGAAAGAACGTCAGATAATGAAGAAAAAGTATACAATTTGGAAAATAAAGTTGATCACACAGTGAAAGAAGTTAGAAACCGTGGACAGAACATCCAAGAATTAGGGGACAGCATCAAAAGACCAAATCTAAGAGTTATTGAGGTAGAGGAAGGCACAGAGTTTCAAACCAGGGGAATGCACAATCTCATCAATGAGATAGTATCAGAAAATTTCCCAAACATGGAGACTGAATTGGAAAACCAAATACAAGAGGCTTACCAGATATCAAATGTACAAAATTACAACAGATCTACACCAAGGCACATTATAATGAAAATATCTAGGATAGAGAATAAGGACAGAATCTTAAAAACTGCAAGAGAGACGAATCAGGTCACATATAGGGGGAGACCAATATGTATCTCAGCAGATTTTTCAATTCAGACTCTCAAAGCCAGGAGATTGTGGAACAACATATACCAAGCTTTGAAAGAAAATGGATGCCAACCAAGAATCTTATATCCAGCAAAAATAAGCTTTAGATTTGATGATGAAATAAAAACCTTCCTTGATAAATAAAGTTAAAAGAATTACAACAAGAAAGCCTGCAATACAGAACATCCTTGGCAAAATATTCCAAGAAGAGGAAATGAAAAACAATGATGAAAATCAGCAGAGGGAGGTATTTCTCTAAAGGAAAATCTAATCAGAGGAGAAATGTTACATACCAAAAATAAATAAAAATGACTGGGAATACAAATCATGTCTCAATAATAACACTGAATTTTAATGGCCTAAACTCACCAATCAAAAGATATAGACTAGCAGATTGGATTAAAAAAAGATCCAATAATATGCTACCTCCAAAAGACTCATCTCATAGAAAAAGACATCCACAGACTGAAGGTGAAGGGTTGGGAAAAATCATACCACACATGGACTTCAGAAGCAAACAGAGGTTTCCATCCTCATATCAAATAAAGTAGACTTTAAACTAAAGTCAATCAAAAAGGATAAAGAAGGATACTACATACTGCTCAAGGGAACAATACATCAACAAGACTTAACAATTATAAATATATATGCCCCAAACAATGGAGCATCTATGTTCATTAAACAAACTCAAGTTCAAGTCAAATAGACGACAACACAATAATTTTGGGTGACTTTAACACACCTTTTTCATCACTAGATAGATCTTTTGTTTAAAAGCTGAACAAAAAAACTATAGAACTCAATAATAAAATCAATAACTTAGACTTAACTAACATATATAGACTATTTCATCCTTCAATGAGAGAATATACTTTCTTCTCAGACCATATACTATGCCACAAAGCAAATTTTAGCAAATATAAAAATGTAGAGATACTACCCTGCATTCTATCAGATCATAATGGAATGAAATTAGAAATCAATGATAAAATAAGAAATAAAATCCACTCCAACACCTGGAGACTAAATAATATGCTACTGAATGAATAATGGGTTACAGAAGACATCAAGGAAGAGATTGAAAAGTTTTTAGAGGTAAATGAGAACAGAGATACAACATATCAAAATATCTGGGACACTATGAAAGCAGTTCTAAAAGGAAAGTTCATTGCATGCAGCTAATTTCTTAAAAGAAGAAAAAGTTAACAAACAAATGACTTAGCACTACATCTCAAAGCCCTAGAAAAAGAAGAACAAATCAACACCCAAAGCAGCAGAAGACAGGAAATAATTTAAAATCAGAGCTGAAATCAATGAAATTGAAACAAAAGAAAGAATTGAAAAAAATGGACAAAACAAAAAGTTAGTTCTTTGAAAAAATAAATAAAATTGACAGATCCTTAGTCATGCTAATGAAGGAGAGAGAAAACTCAAATCTCTAGCATATGTGATGAAAAGGAATAATCACAACATTAGAAGTTATTTTGAAAACTTGTAGTCCAATAAAATAGAAAATATTGAAGGTATTGGCAAATTTCTAGAGTCATATAATTTGCCCAGATTGAATTAGGATGATATAAACAATTTAAACAGATCAATTTCAAGTGACAAAATAACAGATGCCATCAAAAGTCTACCAACCAAGAAAAGCCCAGGACTGGATGGATACCCAGCCAAGTTCTACAATACATTTAAAGAAGACCTAATACCAATACTCTCCAATTTATTTCAGAAAATAAAAAAAGAGGCAGCACTTCCAAACTCATTCTATGAGGCCAAAATCACTCTGATTCCAAAACCAGGCAAAGACACATAAAAAAAGAAAGAAAGAAAGAAAGAAAGAAAGAAAGAAAGAAAGAAAGAAAGAAAGAAGGAAAGAAAAATTTAGACCAATAGCTCTAATGAACATAGATGCAAAAATCCTCAATAAAATTCTGGCAAATCGAATACAAAAACAAAAAGATTGTGCTCCATGATCAAGTTGGATTCATCCCAGGGATTCAAGGTTGAGTCAACATACAGAAATCAATAAATGTTATTCATCACAACAATAAATTTAAAGATAAGAATCATATGATCATCTCAATAGATGCAGAAAAAGCATTTGACAAAATACAGCACCCTTTATGTTCAAAACACTAGAAAAACTAGGGATAACAGGAACATATCTCAACATCGTAAAGGCTGTCTGCGCTAAGCCCCAGGCTAACATCTTTCTAAATGGAGAAAAACTGAAGGCCTTCCCTCTAAAAACTGGAACAAGACAGGGATGACCTTTTTCACCACTTCTATTTAACATAGTTCTTGAAACACTGGCCAGAGCAATTAGACAGACAGAAGAAATTAAAGGGATACGTATAGGAAAAGAAGAACTCAAATTGGTACTATTTGCCGATGATATGATTCTATACCTGGAAGACCCTAAAAGTTTCACTAGAAAACTCCTAGAACTAGCAAATGAATTTAAGCAGTAGCAGGATATAAAATTAACACTCATAAATCAAAGGCATTTCTGTATATCAGTGACAAATCCTCAGAAAGGGAAATGAAGAAAACTACCCCATTCTCAATAGCCTCAAATACAATAAAATACTTGGGAATCAACTTAATGAAAGAGATGAAAGATCTATATAATGAAAATTACAGAACTCTAACGAAAAAACATCAAAAAAGACCTTAGAAGATGGAAAGATCCACCTTGCTCTTGGATAGGCAGAATTAATATTATCAAAATGATCATACTTCCAAAAGCACTATACAGATTTAATGCAATTCTGATAAAAATTCCAATGACATTCCTCTTAGAAATAAAAAAAGCAATCATGAAATTCATCTGGAAAAGTAAGAGACCCAGAATAGCTAAAGCAATCCTTAGCAGGATGAGTGAAGCAGGTGGCATCACTATACCAGACCTTAAACTATACTACAGAGCAATAGAAACTAAAACAGCATGGTATTGGCACCAAAACAGACTGGTAAGCCAATGGTACAGAATAGAAGACACAGAGACTAACCACAAAACTACAATTATCTTATATTAGACAAAGTCGCCAAAAATATACACTGGAGAAAAGATAGCCTCTTCAACAAATGGTACTGAGAAAACTGGAAATCCATATGCAACAAAATGAAATTAAACCCCTATCTTTCACCATGTACAAATCTCAACTCAAAATAGATCAAGGACTTAGGAATACAACCAGAGACCCTGAGTCTAAGAGAAGAAAAAGTAGGCCCTAATCTCCATCATGTGGGATTAGGCCCCAACTTCCTTAATAAGACTCCTATAACACAAGAATTAAAACCAATAATCAATAAATGAGATGGACTCAAATTCAAAAGCTTCTTTTCAGCAAAAGAAACAATCTGTGAGGTGAATAGAGAGCCTACATCTTGGGAGCAAATCTTTATTCCTCACACATCAGATAGAGCACTAATCACTAGGGTATATAAAGAACTCAAAAAACTAAACATAAAAAAACCCCACCCAAATAACCCAATCAACAAATGGGCTAAGAACCTGAACAGACACTTCTCAGAAAATGATATACAATCGTCAACAAATATATGAAAAAATGTTCATCATCTCTAGCAATTAGAGAAATGCAAATCAAAACCACTCTAAGATTTCATCTCACTCCAGTCAGAATGGCAGCTATTATGCATACAAACAACAATAAGTGTTGGCGAGGATGTGGGGAAAAAGTACACTCATACATTTTTGGTGGGACTGCAAATTGGTGCAGCCAGTATGGAAAGCAGTATGGAGATTTCTTGGAAAATTGGGAATGAAACCAGTATTTGACCCAGCTATTCCTCTCCTTGGTCTATACCCAAAGGACTTAAAAACAGTGTGCTACAGGGACATGGCTACATCAATGTTTATAGCAGCACAATTCACAATAGCTAAACTGTGGAACCAAATACATGCCCCTCAGTAGATGAATGGATCAAAAAAGTGGCATATATACACAATGGAATATTACTCAGCAATAAAAGAGAATAAAATCATGGCATTTGCAGGTAAATGGATGGAGTTAGAGTAGATAGTGCTAAGTGAAGTTAGCCAATCCCAAAAAACCAAACAGTGGATGTTTTCTTTGATATAAGGAGGCTGATCCATAGTGGGATAGAGATAGGGAGCATAGGAGGAATAGAAAAACTCTAGATAGGGCACAGGGGTTGGAAGGCAAGGGAGGGGGCATGGGGTAATTAATGATGGTGGAATGTAATGATCATTATTATCCAAAGTGCATGTATAAAGACAGGAATTGGTGTGAATATACTATGTGTAGAACCAGAGATATGAAAAATTGTGCTCTATATATGTAATAAGAATTGTAATGCATTCTGCTGTCATATATAAATGAAAAAATTACATAAAAAAGAATACATCGTAATATGTTCACATATTTAAAAGTAATGTAAGGATAAAGCATTAGGGCAGCATCTGATGTCAGGGACAGACATATAAACTAGACTCTAAATTCACCTTGTTATGCATGTACATGACTTTGGCTTTGTAAGTGCTTTTAATTAAATCAATAGAGTTTTTGTTCTTGACTTTAAGTCAGCCATTTCACCGACATCCCTGTTGGGGTGCCCTGGGTGGGAGAAGTGCTGCAGGAGACTCAGCAGTTACAGCAGTTCCATGATCAGCAATAGTCGGTACTGGATGGATATCCACCCAGCCAGGAATTCATATGAATATCATTAAGAACCAAGACTTTCAACGTAGGAGAAAACTGATAAACGTAGAATCAAAGGACTTACAGGGAGCTCTGTGACCCTACATCTGCAGATCACCGTCAGTGAGACCACAGCACATTTTTCCTTCAAGAGCTCTCTTAGTCCACGGGGCATTTGCGATGGAAGGGCACAGCTGGTGGCTTACACACAGCGAGCATTTGTTTCCCACCGCTCTGAAGACAGGAGCCCAACATCATGGTGACCATGGATGGAGAGTCTGGGGAGGTCCTCTTCGGCTCTGTGCATCCCTTGCCATGTCCTCTCATGAAGGCCAAGGCAGCCACGCGGGGCCCTTTTGATAAGACACTAAATTCTCCTCCTGTCCTCATGGAATCATCATCTAGAGGCCCAAACACACCCATGTTGGTGGTCAGGTTTCAAAATGTCCGGTCCACAGTGAGAGCTCTCGGTGTCTTCCGTTCTGGCTCGGGCAGGAAGGTGAGGGCAAGCCTGTACCACGGCATCACTCCCAAAGCAAGGAAGCTGCCAAGAGCTGCCAGGGTCGTGTTAAAGGGACACGAGAGCCATCACAGAGGGGCCCTCTGGGCTGAAGGATGGGATATTTTGAGCACTAGTAAGAACGAGAACCATAATACCTGAATATGCATCAGACACATTCAAAGAGTAAGTCCCTCGGACGTTTGTAAAAATCTCCCTCACTCTTCACCTTTAGGGGATGCAAGAAAACAATGCATTGTATTTGAAGCTGGTAAATAAAATAGAAAAAACAAGCAAACACTCCCCCAACCCCCACCAGCAGGCATTTAACCTGCTTTTAAATACACATGAGCTATGCCTTGGGGTGACCAAATAGGGGACACAGAATTTCGATTTTGAGTGGTTCTCAAAGTATGGCACCCAGACCAGTAGCATCAGCCCTAATTGTGGCTCATCAGAAACACAGTTGTCAGTACTAGAGCCTAGGCCTAGCCATCTGCATCATCCCAGGCTTCCAGCGAGATCAGCTTCACTAAATTGAAGGACTAACTCCTCAAACTACCCTCGTCGCAGGTACAGCAGGATATGGGAGCTCTCTAGGGCAAAAGACCCAGTTTCTTCAACAAGTGCAATCGTTAAGAAGAGAGGACTCAAGAGACCCGTTAGACATGCCTCCCGATGCAATGTAGGGACTTTCTTTGACTCATAATTTTGGGGAAAAAAAGACACTGTTAGAAATTATGGCACCGTAGATTTAAATAATGATGGAATTTGATATCAAATGAGAATTTATGATTCAGGTGTGACAAAGACATTGTGGTTTTGTTTAATAGACGAGTCTTTACTGTTTGGTAGCTCTGAATGATGCACAGGATCTCTGGGATTTCTTCTCATTGACCCAGGGAGTGAGGCAGGGGCCCAACAAGACTGGCGCTGTGGCCGGCCACTGCAGCCGGGGTGGGGTGGTGTGTGCAGGCTGCTGACCTTCCACTGCCTTTTCACAGCAGACGTGGAAGGGGGGGAATTTCAGGGTGCCAGTGGGCGGGAGTGAAAGATGGGCAGGAGGACACCCCACAGCTTACGTGGGGCCACAGGCTCCACCCCTGGGTGGGCGCGGTTTCCTCGTGGTGGTGAGGGGCCCAAATCTTGGAGAGGGGTATGTGGATTGAAGAAACCCTCAGGAAATTCTGACACCCCCTCACCCATCTTCCAGGGTTGGGGCTGGGATGGAAGGGGGACCAGTACTTGTGGCTCAGGTTGCTGAGGAGACACGTGGGACTCCTCTCAGATGTCTCAGCCTCCTGCCCACTCCCACCTGAACAGGTCTCCTGCTTGGCCCACTGCCCACCACAAACTCCTCAGGGCCAGAGGGGGACATGCAACTGTCCCTCCCAAACCCTGCCCAGCACTGCACACCCCCTGGAAGGTGGGTGTCGGCCACGGGGCTGCACCACTTTCAACCACTAGTTCTTTGGCAAAGTAATTTTTCTAAAAGGTAAAGGGGTTCATAGGAAAACAAAGTCTTAAAAGAAACACTTTAAGAGGCATATTTTCCAGTGATGACCCAATTCTTCTGAGAATTCATCTCATTTTGTAATAGCAGACATGTTTTTATGTGAGAAAATCATCACTGAGATGATCCTAAGCCAATGTAGTTTCTCCAAAGTTGAAGACCCTCTGAGATCTGGACACTACAGTGCTGGGTAAGCTGTAAAACACAGCATCTGCACACTAACAGGCATCGTAAGGTCAGGGTAAGAGAAACCGGGTATGTCACGCTACTTCAGAGCTGTTGCCTTTACTCCACACCTACCCCAGGTTGGGTGAAGCTCATCAGCCACATCCAGAGAGTCGACCCCCACCTGGGCCTGACCCTGGGCCTGACTCCGGGATAAAGACATGTAACTCTGCATCCTGTGCAACCACAAGAATGGAATCAAAATTGGGATGGATTGCACCCCATGTAATTATCATCTGTCAAAATAGACCCTCCTGTCATGTACACCTAAAAACAAATAAAAAAAGTAAAAAAAGAGCAAATAAAATATCCCTTTTCTCAATTAAAACAAAAAAAGACTGAACAATGAGTCAATTCCAAGTAATATCTTTTTAGCTGAATGCCCTATTCAAAAGGTGGAAAATAACTCTCCAAGATCTTGAAAACAATAAACCAAACCAGATTCGTGGTTTGCTGGTTAATTCTATGAGCATGAGCCGTGTAGTTCTGCAGTAAACCTGAGACTATCTCTGTCTAAACGTCATCCTTCACTTTTTATTGAAAATGTCATCCTGAGTGTAGAGGGCACAGGGCACATCTAGTTCCTTGAATGTGTATTCCATCTTTCGATCCACTTTAACACTTCAGGACAAGGGAGAACAATATTTATACAGGTGTCTTTTGAGGTGGATATTTAAGGCAAATGGAGTTATAGTCTAAAAAGAAAATGCTTAGGACAAAAAGCCTATCTTTGAACAAGAAATTAAGAACACAAAGGAGCCGTGCTGTCGAGGTCTTGCAACAGGTATTTGTGTTTTCTTTTTCGTAAGAGAGGTTGGTGCCCAATTATTTCCAGAGGGGTTTCCTACTTAGGAGAGACTCAGGAGATATTCAGTGTTTACAATTTTCTTTCCCTTAAAAAAAAAGTGTCTCAAAAAATGAAAACAATTCTTTTCCATGGCCACTGTAAAGTGTGAAAAGTGTAAATTAGCAATTCCACCACCTGGAGATGGTTATGATTAATACATTTTTGTGAATAGTCTGCTGATAACTCTTGCTGTGTATACACACACACACACACACACACACACACACACACACACAGAGAATTCTAAATATGTGACATTATACCATGCATGAAATCCTGCAACATGCCTTCCCACATAACAATATGAATGGGATGAGGTAGACATACATCATCATTGGTAAGGGCTGCTCATCTTTCCATCTTAGGACAATGTCCTTTAATGAAACCGCTGATGATAATACTTGCATCATCGAGCCACCCATAGGCAGATGTACGTAAACCATCCAGACAACTAAGCAGGACATTCCCCAAGTGCAGCCCCCACTGGGTTAAAGTATTAGTGCATTGAAATTTTGGTAAGCCTTGCTGAACCACTCCAGAATTTGTGCATAAGCTCAGGCTACTAGCAAAGGTGAGACCAGTCTCTCCCACCTTCCCCCAGCATCAGAGACTGGTAGATGCCTCAACTTTCCCCTCCTCCTTCCTTGGCTGTATATATATTCATCTCTTTTTCCTTCCTGAGATGAAGCTTGGCAGCTCTCCACACCAAGAGAAATGAGGACAGTTCTTGCATTTCACCTCAATCGGATCAAATTAGGACAGGTGGCAACCCTGCAGGCAAGATAATTATGAAAAATGTCTGCGCTCAGTATAGGCTGTCCTTCCAGCTTCCCAGTCAAACAGGACACCAAAGCCCAACCCAGTGACTCACAAAGCCGTCACCCACACGCTCTGTGTATCATGGTGCAGTGAAATCTGAGATTAGACATAGTTTAAAAAGCATGAAAATCTACTTTGTCAGATCAGCTAGTTTAATATTAGTTCTTCTATTACAATCTTCACATCCCAAGTTGGGGAGGAAAAAAAAAAAAAGCAAAACAAAACCAAGCCCTATGGCTGGCCTATTTCCAGAAAAAATATTTCCTATCCCGTTCATGCTTTGCCAGCCAAAAGTAAATGGAGATAATGTGGAGGATTCCCTAGCTTTATTGTGAGAGAGTAATTGTCCTACCCAAGAAAACACATGCAGCGAATATCTCTTTGAACAGATATGAGGTAGGCTGAAGGTGATCCACCATTCCTTTCCACATTAGGGGGATTCTTCACCCAGCCTCATTTAGGATATTGCTTCTCGGAAGACATCCCAGGCCCCTCAATAACAAATGTTATTTTGAAAATGCGCTCAGCAACAATTGCAGTATGGGTCTCTGTGCGGTGATTTTTCAACATCAAAATTATACATCACACCATGGAAACAAGTTCAACAGCACTCTCGCGGCTGCTGGGATGGCCTCATTAGCAATGCAGAGTCATTTCATCAGGAGAGCATGGCTCCCGATCCGTCAGCCATGTCACCAATGGCTTCTGTGTTACTTAGGGAGGAACTCAACCCAACACTTCAGAATCTGGTTCCATTTCTTCCAACGTTTAAATGGAATGAAAGGAAGGAAGGGAGGGACGGAGGGAGGGAGGGAGGGAACAAAGAGGGCGGCCTGACGATTTGATTTTTCTGCCTCACATGAAGCCTGTTTGGGAGGAGCCCTGAAGTGTGCATTTTGGGCACTAACCTTCTCTTTCTGAAGCACACAGCACCTTCGGGTGCTTCCTGACAGCTCAGAGAAAACACAGGGTACACAACACATGCTGCGTGAGGTTTTGTTGACCAATTAGCATCATGCATGTGAGCCTGAGTTTTCTTGTATTTGAGAAAAATGGCACTCTGCAGGCTCAGTGGAGCGTCACGCGTTCTGTGAGTCACGATTGGACCTCGCTGTGGAAACATTTCCACCAATGTCAAAGTAACCAGAAGAAAAATGATCAGTGTTAGTAGATGGGCGCTTAAGAAACAGAAGTCTGCTCCTGCACATAGATATGCTGAACCAAAAAGAGAGAACCCAAGATTCTACGATGAAGTCAAAGAGTCTGCTGTATTCGCCTCTCAGATTTTGTATCCATACCCAAGGCGAGGTTTTAAAATGCACCCAAACCGTGGCTACTTTTTTAAAGGATAGTTTTTCTTTTCTTTCTGACATCCAGGTCAGAATGGAAACTGTCTCTCTCAGACGGTGGTAATTAAATAGATTCAAATTGTAGCTCAAATTAGCTAAGAATTGCTCATTCCCAGAGTGGGTACGCCAACATTTCAAGACACAGAGACAGCATTTCAGGCTTTGTCAGGAAGCCTGGACAGATGCCTTGGCCCTTCCCCATACTGGACTACGCAGGTGCTCTGCTCCCTCCCATGTTCTTTTCTTACAAAGCTGCCTTTGACCCTGGGCCTGCCGCCTTGGCCCAAAGTGTCCAGTGGCACTCGACACACATGGCAACCAGAGTCTCCTCATCCCTTACAGTCCCCTGTCTCTCAGGGGGATTTGGCAGGAGGGGCCTTGGAATTCTTCCTTTAACACACAGTGCTAGGCCTGGTTCACATCTTTGGTTTTGGTCACAGATATTGCCATGGCAAAATGTGGACCAGGACAACATGGGCCTTGGCTTCCCTCTGGATGCCACGTAACTTGCCTGTCACTACTCCAGCTGCCTTGGTGACCTGCTCAGGTGTGGCAACCAAACGACCTCTGTCCTCATGACACAAGTGCTTGATCCATGCCAACACATTAAACTTCAACTCTGAATGGGACTTTGTAAACTGAATACATAAATGAGACTAAGAAAAAATTTCAAGGACTAAACTCTTTCATTTTGTCTTACCATATGCTATTTCCATTGAACGAAATTTCTCCATCGTACCTCCCTGAATACAAAGCCCTGCATCCTTTGTTGAAGAGCAGGGTTCCACTATTTGCCAGGGTATGATATTTTAGAGGAAAGATCTCTTCCTCATTATGGCTTACAATAGAGAAATAACCCCCCCTGAATTAAATCTAATGTTGTCCTAGAAGCACCTTATATGAAATGTCCCTGGAGAATCACTCCAGATTGCCTTTCTGCAAAGTGCTTCATACATGACCTGCCAGAGGACTTGTCTCGCAAAGCCCCGTAGCTCTCCATGATGCGCTGGCCTCCTGGACCTGGAGCAGTGATTGCCAATGATGAATGTGTGGTCGCTCCGGCTGGTCTCGTGTGCACGTGAGCAACCTATGCAAGGATACCATGCTCCCCTTCAAAGGCTGTGATTTAAATTTATAGGTGGGGCTCTGGGTTAACTTCCACTGCCTTATTCAGTACAGTTACCAGTATTCAAGGTCCTTCAAAAGCTCTGCTATCAAAACTCACTGATCCAAGTCAGTTTATAAAAACACTCTCAGATTAACAAATCAATGGTACTTATGCACCACAAAATTGGCTACCACTTAAAGGCTTTATCCAGACTAGATTTATAGCCTGCATAAATCCTGCTCTCATGTTATTCAGATGGAGGACAAGCAAGAGGTGCTGCTGCTGTCTATCTGCAACCAAAAAAAAAAAAAAAAAAGAAAAGAAATCCTTTATTATTGATGGATAGCAGCCTGTGTTCAAAAGCTGTAAGAAGCTTTTGAGAATAAAATTGTCCAATTCCTGAGTTTTCATTGAAATATAGTTTAGGAACCTTTAGAGGACATTATAAAGATGCTAGTAAAATGACTTAAAAATCAAGGTGTCATTATGCATTTGTGTAACAAATGATTTCAGAAACAAAAAAAAGTCTCTTTTCAGTTTTATAATTACAAATAAAACAAAACTTGTTTCAAATAAAAATTATGTTCCCAATTACTTTTAGGCTAAGAGGAGGTAAGAATGAAAATTACAAGATGAATCATTCTTATGAAAAAATGGATGTTATTCAAGTATTGGCTCTATTCTGTTTCCTTTCAAGGGGGCTTCTAACGTATATAATCTACTGCTCCTAATAGAGTCAGAGCACTGGATTCTAGCAGTAGCATCCACTATGTTCTTAAAATCTCTTCATTTCAGCTATTGGTAAGAATTACTCCTAATACTTCAAGAATGATGTAACACCAAAAGTTTTACTTGGAATTTCTGATGAAAATTCAAATTTTAGTTCTTGGTCTATTTCAAGATGGTAGAATAGAGAAGGTTGCTTTCCTGGCTGCTCTGAGTGGCATAAAATCAAGAAAGCAGACAGGCAGCATCTCAGCAAGGTGGGTGAACATAAAGGAAGGGTGAGGGGCTTTATAAGAATTCAGTATTGGACATTCAAAGCAGATCTGGGACTCAGGAAGTTAGATATAATAAGGAAAAAATGCCCAGCACCACAGCCATTGCTGCAGCCACAGGCACACCCAGGTCCCTCCCCAGGCATAATGGAAGGACAAGGGAATTAATAGAACCTGCATTTTTAGGAGGACTGAGGCATGTCGGAGAACACAGAGTTTAAAGATCAAAGAGACTGCCAGACTAGACTAAAAGGTGCATTGCACAGTATCCTTATACAGGAAAGACAATGCTTCTCTCCTGGCTGCTTGTGCAAATCTAAGGAAGGAACCAGTTTGCAGCTGCTATACAGGGGCTGGCAGCTGGAGGAGCTGATTCCTGGGAAACCCAAGTATGGCCCCAAACACAGGCTGGAAACCCACACTACATGACATAGAGTGTGATTAAGAGATGGGGAGAAAATCGAATGTGGAGAGAGGTTTACACAGGGGAATATTGGTCGAGGAAACCCACCTGGCTCTCTCTGCCCCACAACCTACCTGCTTGCAGGACGGGCTGGGAGAGACAAACCTGGCTGGGAATTTGAAAGGGCCGATTTGGGAGTGATTGAATTTCAAGACTGAACCCAAGACCAGGAAACATGTAGCCCACAGGTGACATAGTGAACTAAGACTTGGCTCCTCTACCACAGGAGTGGAACCCAGGCAAGATCCTGGGGTTCAGTCTTCCAGCATGGATGGGCAATTGCTGGGCCCTGGAGGTGTGCCGATTTAGAATCTCCAGACCCATTGGCATTCAGCAAAGAGCCTGGAGTCTACCTAAGCCTACACCCCACCTCCCAGTGTTCCACCTGTGGGATTACCTCTCTCACTCCAGCAACCCTCCCTGAGGGTGGAGCAAGCTCCAAATGGTCCCATCTAACACTGCTGACAATGGAAGCTGAGAATCTTTTGAACTCCAACAGAAACAATTCTTTAACTTTTCATTGAGTTTTTTTGTTGTTTCCTTTTTGTTTTCTCTATTTAATACTGACCCTAAAGGTTAATGGACATTTATACATATTCATGTTTTCCCCTTCATTTCTAGATTTTTCAGAACCAGTTATTTTTTTATGGATCAATTTTTTGAGGAATAGGATATTTGATCAGTATATTTCAGTTTTGTTTTATATTCTTTTAAAATTTTTAAAATTGATTTTTTACATTATATATATATATTTTTTCTCTAACTTATATTTCCCTTAATTATCTTTCTCTTTTTCTGCTAACAGCCAATCTCTATTTTACTCTTTAATTTTTTACTCCTATCTTCTCTCCTTCTCCCTCAAAATCATCACATCCTATATCACTTCTATTCTTTCCCTGACCACCTTGAAAATTGTAAACACTTTTACAAACTTACTATTTTTATTGTAGGCAATAACTGATCATATCATTTCTATTTATTTTGACAACATTATAGACATCATAGCAGTTACTATTTGGTTTAATGCTGTATGGAAAACTGCAGGACATATACGTCTACAAGGTAGAAACTCTACTGCCTCAGATCCATACTGTTAGATGGGCAGGCACACAAACAACATGAAAAAGCAAGGGAACAAATCACTTCAAGCAAACCAAGATACTTCAATTACAAAATCAATTGATACCACAGTGGAAGAAATGTCAGAGAAGGAGTTTTTAGAATACACATAATCAGCAGAGTAAAAGGACAAAAAAATGTAAATAGTGAAATCAGAGAGACACTAGAGGAAGTGAAAGATCATGTAAATAAAGAGATAGAGATTCTGAAAAATAAAATCAAGCAGAAATCCTCAAAACGAAGGAATCAATAAACTAAATTAAAAATTCAATGGAAATCATCACCAATAGTCTAGACACTTGGAAGACAGAGTTTCAGGCAATGAAGACAAAAGTATATAATTTTGAATATAAAGTTGACCATGGAGAAAAGATGTTAGAAGACCATGAACAGAACATCCAAGAAATATGGGATAACCTGAAAAGATTAAACTTAAAAATTATTCAGATTGATGAAGGCTTGGAGATAAACCAAAGGAATGAACCTTAAACCAAAGGAATCAACAAACTTTTTGATGATTTAATATCAGACTATTTCCCAAACCTAAAGAACAAAATGGAAAATTGGTATAGGAGTCTTACAAGACCACAAATATACAATATTACAACAGACTGACACCAAAGCACATTATTATAAAATGCCTAACATAGAATAAGGATAGAATTTTAAAGGCTGCCAAAGAAAAATGACAGGTCATATTCAGAGGGAAACCAATCTAGATCTCAGTTGACCTCTCAACCCAGACCCTCAAAGATAGGAGGTCTTGGATAATATATAGGAAGCTTTTAAAGAAAGTGGATTCCAGCCAAGAATACTATCCAGCAAAATTTACATTCAGGATTGATGATGAAATAAAAACCTTCCATGAATAAATAAATGTTAAAAAATTCATAACTTAAAAGCCTACACTACAAAGCATACTCAATAAAATATTTCATAAAGTGAAAACCTGCAAAGGGAGGAATTTTACTAGAAGAATAATTAATCAAAGAAGAAATCAATTCAAGTTAAAAAAAACAGAAATAAATAAAAATTAGAGAGAATAAAAACTATTTCTCAATAATAACATTGACTATAAATGGCCTAAAATCATTAATCAAAAGACAGACTGACAGATTGGAATTAAAAAAAAAACACCTCCCCCCAATAAATAAATAAATAAATAAATAAATAAATAAATAAACACCCAACAATATGCTATCCCCAAGAATCCCTCATAGGCAAAGACATCCCCAGATTGAAGGCAAAAGGATGGGCAAGAACATCACTCACATGGTTCTCACAAACAAGCAGGGATTTCTATCCTCATATCAGATAAAGTGGATTTCAAGAAAAGTTAATCAAAAGGGACAAAGAAAGACATTTCATACTGCTTAAGGAAATGTTAAATCAATAAGACATAACAATTGTAAATATTTATACCCCAAAATGTGGAGCGTCTATGTACATCAAAGTAACCTTTCTCAATTTCAAGAATCAAATAGACGACAACACAATAATATTGAGTAAAATTATCTAATGATACTGGGTAAAAAATATCTCATCACTGGATAGGAACTCAAAAAATTATGAAGAATTTATAGAACTAAAAATTAAAATTGATAATTTAAATTTAATAGAAATATATAGAATATTTAATCCATCCATGACTGAATACATTGTCTTCTCAGCAGCACATGGATCCTTCTCTAAAATCATATCTTAGGACACAAAGAGTTCTTAGTTAATACAAAAAAATAGATATAATGCCTTACATTCTATCAGATCATAATGGAATGAAATTAGAAATCAATGATAAAATAAAAAACAGAAGCTACAAGCCTGGGGATAGAGCCCAGCTGGTAGAGTGCTTATCTTGCATACATAAAGCCCTGGGTTCAATCCCCAGCACCATAAACACACACAAAATAAATGATAAATAATAAAATAAAATAGAAGCTACTCTAACACTTGGAGACTAAACACAACACTGTTGAATGATGAATGAATAGCAGAAAAAATAAGGAATAAAAAATGTACTTAGATGCAAATGAGAATAATGACACAACATATCAATGTCTCTGAGACACTATGAAGGCAGTTCTAAGAGGCAAGTTCATTGCATTGAGTTCATTTGTTAAAAGAATAGAAAGTCATCAAATAAATAATCTAATATTACATCTTAAAGCCCCAGAAAAAGAGGAACAAAACAACACCAAAATCAGCATGACAGGGAATAATTAAAATCAGAGCTGGAGTCATTGAAATTGAAACAAAAAATTTTTATTCTTTGAAATAAACAAATATAATTGATAAGCTCTTAGCCAAGCTAATGAATAGAAATAGATAGAAAACTCAAATTACTCAAATTTGTGATAAAAAGGAAATATCACTATGGACATTACTGCAATACAGACAATAATCAGAAACTGTTTTGAAAATTTATACTCTATTAATACAGAAAATCTTGAAGACATAAACAAATTTCTAGAGACATATGACCTACTCACATTGAATCAAGAGAAAATTAAAAGTTTAGCAGATCATTTTCAGGCAACAGATTTAAACATGTCATCAAAAGTCTACCAACAAATAAAGCCCAGGACCAGTTGGAGTATCAGCCAAGTTTTACCAGATAGTATTCCAAGAAGAATTAACACCAATCCCCCTCAAATTATTCCATGAAATAGAGAAGGAGGGAACCCTTTCAAACTCATACTATGAAGCTACTATTATCCTGATACCAAAACCAGAGAAAATCACATCAAGAAAAGAAAACTTTAGATCAGTATCCCTCATGAACATAGATGCAAAAATTTTTAATAAAATACTGTCAAATCATAAGTAAAGCATGTTAAAAAGATAGTGCACCATGATCAAGTGTGGTTCATCTCAGTGATGCAAGGTTGGTTCAACATACGGAAATAAATAAATGTAATTCACCACATCAGTAGACCTAATTGTAGAACCACCCAATTATCTGCATAGATGCAGAAAAAGAATTTGATAAATCACAGCATCTGTTCATGTTCAAAAAACTAGGAAGACTAGTAGAAACATACCTCAATATTGCAAAAGTTATACATGTTAAACCCAAGGCCAACATCATTCTAAATGGAGAAAAATTGAAAGCATTCCCTCTAAAAACTGTAACAAGTCAGGGATGACCTCCTTTAACACTTCTATTCCACATAGGCCTTAAAACTCTAGCCACAGAAATTAGAAGAAAGAAATTAAAGGGATTAGAATAGGAGAAAGAAGAACTAAGACTATCACTATTTGCAGATGACATGATTCTATATTTAGAACATCCAAAAAACCTCACAGGAAAACTTCTAGAACTCATAAATTAATTCTGCAAAGTAACAGGATATAAAATTAACAGTTAAGTTCCTAAATATCAGTGATGGATCAACTGAAAGAGAAATTAGGAAACATTCCCATTTACAATTGCCTCAAAAATTTTTTGAGAATTACTCTGACAAAAGAGGTAAAAGATCTCTGTAATAAAAACTACAGAACATTAAGGAAAGAAATTGAAGAGAACCTTAGAAGATAGAAACATCTCCCATGTTCTTAGATAGTGGATAAAATGGCCATACTACCAAAAGTGCTACCCAGACTTAGTGCAACTCCTATTAAAATCTCAATGACATTCTTCACAGAAATAGAAAAGGCTGTCATGAAATTCATTTGGAAAAATAATAAGCCCAGAATAGTTAAAACAATCCTCAGCAAGAAAAGTGAAGCAGGAGGCATCACAATACCAGACCTTAAATTATTCTTCAGAACTATAATAACAAAAACAGCATGGTATTGGCACCAAAACAGACATGAAGGCCAAGGGTCTAGAACAGAAGACACCGAGACAAACCCACATTAATAAAGTTACCTCATCCTAGAAAAAGTCACCATAAACATCCATTGGAGAAAAGATAGCCTCTTCAACAAATGTTGAAATCTATATGTAGAAAAAAGACATTAAATGCCTATCTCTCATCCTGAATAAAACTCAATGTAAAGTGGAACAAGGACCTAGGTATTAGACCAGAGACCTAAAAGAAGAAAAAGTAGACCTAAATCTCTATCATGTTGGCTTAGTAACCAAATTCCTCATCACGACTCCTGGAGCACAAGAAGTAAAATCAGGAATCAATAAATGGGATGGTATCAAACTAAAAACCGTCTTTACAGCAAAGCAAACAATCAAGAATGTGAACAGAGGGCCTACAGAATGGGGGAAAATCATTGCCACTTGCACCTCAGATCATTAATCTCCAGGATATATAAAGAACAGAAAATCTTAACACCCCAAAACCAAATGACCCAATCCATAAATTGGCTAAGGAACTGAACAGATACTTCACAGAAGAAATATAAATCAACAAAGATACAAAAAATGTGCAAATTAAAACCACAGTGAGATTTCATCTCACTCCAGACAGAATGGCAATTACCAGAAATACAAGTAACAATAAATTTTGATAAAGATGTGGGGAAAAGGTTCACTCATACATTGCTGGTGGGACTGCAAATTGGTTCACCACTCTGTAAAGCAGTATGGAGATTCCTCAGAAAACTTGAAATGGAACCACTATTTGACCCCATTATCCCACTCTTGTACATGTGCCCAAAGGACTTCAAGGCAGCATACTATAGTGACAGGGCCACATCAATGTTTATAGCAGCTTAATTCCTAATAGCTAAGCTGTGGGACTAACTTAGGTACCCTTGAACAGAAGAGGGGATAAAGAAAATGTGATGTGGTTGTGTGTGTGTGTGTGTAATGGAATATTATACATACAATGGAATATTACTTAGCCATAATGAAGAATAAAATTATGCCAGTTGCTAGTAAATAGGTTGAAATGGAGACTATCATGCTAAGTGAAATAAACCAATTCTTTATATCCAAAGGCCGAATGTTGTCTCTGATATGCAGATACTAACTCACAATAAATGGGGGATGGAGGAGGGAAGAATGGAAGTTCATTGGATTAGACAAAGGGAAATGAAGGGAAAGGAGGGGGTGTAGTAAGGAAATACAGTAAATGAATAGTACATAATTTTCCTATGTTCATATATGAATACATGACCAGTGTAACTGCATATCATGTACAACCCTAAGAATAGGAAGTTTTTCTCCATGTATGTATAATATGTCAAAATACATTCTACTGCCATATATAACTAAAAAGTGCAAATAAAAAATGGAAAATAACTGTAAACATGTACAACATTTTCATGAGCATGGTAATTGATGAAGATAGGAAAGTCATCAAGTGCCCTACTGTCTAAGTAGAAAGTTATGTCATATTATATATTTAAATTATCAAAAAATAATTTTAGTTCATGTGGTTGATATAGGAACATTCTCTGAATATTGATAAGAACATATCAATAGACATAATTGTTAGGATTAAATTTCTTTATTCTATGGGTATAAATTATAGTTATATATTCAGTTATTTTAACACACCCTAGGTCTCAATAAATGATATGAGACGGTTTAGGAATGTCCCGACAAGCAAGGTGGTTTCTCCATATTGTTCCCGCTGTTTTGATGAAGGGAGGAACGGAGGGGGTCTGTGGGGGAGAGGAACTGAGAGAGGTGGGGAGGTGGGCAGGACCATGGACTGATGCACATGATCAAGCTCAGGACATTGCTCTGGGGGGCCACCAATGGGGTTCAGAGTTTCCTGGTGATCAGAGCAAAAAGAAGCACATCAAAATCCACAGAGTAAAACCAAACCAGTTCTTAGAGCAGCACAGGACCTGTTTTGATATAAGCCTGGGATTGTTAGCTTTAGCCCACAATGCAGGACACCTAAAATGGAGTTTCAGATATACTTGAGTTTCAGATAAACAGTAACTTTTTAGCACATGTCCCAGATATTTTTGTTTTTCTGGAATTCAAATGTAACTGAGTATCCTATAGTTTATCTGGCCTTCTGACCAATTCAAAATTTTAAATATATTTGTAGCAGAAGGTCCCTTGCTGCACTTGTTTCTTGATTTCTTATGGGATGACTAGAATGAGTTGAATGAGAAGTAGGATACCTCCTAGAAACTACAGCTTCGACCTCAGCATCGGGATGTCATGAAAACACATCCATGAAAGAGCCTGCTATTGAGCTCTGCCAACTATTTGGTACTGGACTACAGAGGAGTGGGGTAAGGAGGATGGACACGAGGCCAGCCTGCCCTGGATTCATCATGCACATGCAGGACCTCTACACCTCAGAAGCCTGGATCCTAACTCGGTTCTCCCAGAGATCCCAGCTCACCCTACTCTAGGACTTAGTAGAAAAGCAGAGTTCATGACAGATAAGGCTAAGGTCCCACCAAACAGTATGAAACGAACCTCTCCCAGGATGTGAGAATCATCTACATTTCAATAGAAGTTTGAAAGGAAATATGGATTTTTTTCCCTTTCAAAAAGCTTGGTAACATCCGATCTTCCTCTTCAGGTAGACAGTTTTCAAGGTGCTTGACATGTAGGAAAGAGGGAAACAAGTAATAAACACACCCAGAGCCGACCAACCCGTGTCTTTGCCAAAGGCTTGCTCTCCCACCCGACTGCCTGCAGACATCTCTTTTCTCATCTTGAGACACCAAGAAGCCAGTGTTCTCTACCTGTGCATGTTTTCTGCTGAATTTCCTTTAAACTACAATGTGATTAAGGAGGATTAATTTCTGAAGAGGAACTGGGATTTCATTCAGGCTCATTTTTATGTCTAAGTAAATAAATATCCTAATCCCAGTTTCATTGAGAGAAACCTGGCAACCCCCACTCCAACCCAGTGATCAGAGTCCCCCTCACCAGCTATGGCACAGGTGACATCGTGTGCTTTCTGATAGGGCACAGCTCATGGCCATGACACTCCTGCCAGAAATGCATAGCTTGGATTTCAGCCTGAGCTATCATCAGACAAACCCAAATTGAAGGACAAAATAACTGTCCTGTAATTGACAAAATTGTTACTGTCACAAGATGAAAAGAAGGACCCAGGGACTCATCCTGATGAGAAGGGATAAAGGCTTAGGAAACCGAACACAACGCGCCAGCTGAAGTTCGTCTCTCCCCTTAGGTACGTACTTAAGAAGTCTAATTAAGCTCTGTGTATTAGATAAGAGGCTGGCATCAGCACTGGTTTCCTGATGGTGATAATTATGCTGTGGTTATATAACAGATTACCCTTTGTTATGGTTTGGATGTGAGGTAGCCCCAGAAAAGCTCACGGTTATTGCATCAATGATACGAGGTGAAAAATTAGATGATGAGAGCTGAAACTGGATCATTGGATTAATCCATTTGGTGAACTCATAATTTGAATGGATTCCTGGGTGGTAACTGTAGGCAGGTGGGATATGGCTAGAGAAGCAGGTCACTGGGGGCGTGTCCTTGGGGTGCTCTGTCCCTGGCTCTTCATTCTGCCTCTGCTGCCATGAGCTGAGAGCATTCCCCCACCGTGTCCTCCACTCTGATTCCTACTTCCCCTCGGGCCCAGACAAAATCACCATGGACTGAACCCTCTGGAACTGGAACCCAAACTCAGTTTTCTTCCTCCAGGTTGTCCTTGTCAAGCACTGGGGTCACAGATGTGGAAAGCTGACTAACCCCCACCCTTACATCAAGGACACCCTCAGGAGTTTTTAGAAGCACAGAAGCAGCACGTTGTCCATTGGCTCCCAGCGGCACGGGGGGAAGGTCTGGGTACAGACAAGGATGCACACGGGGGAGACGGTGACGGGGTCCAGCTGGAGATCACGTGGAGATTCTCTCTCCTCGTCTGACAGCTTTTCTCCGAAGCCTGGAATTAAGTCAAGATAAACAGCTAGAAGAAACCACGTTTCCCCTGGAGAAGGCAACCCGATTTCATCTGGAGAGCAGTCGGCTTTGTTGTGCAGCCTGCGGGGCCTGAAGAGGGTGACATGGGGACACGACGGCCAGCTGCAGCCTGCTGAGCGTCCCTGGGTGTCCCTGCAGGGGCGCGGGATGGCTCCCCAGCCTGTGGTTCTCAGAGTGCTTTGGTGGTTTTTTTTCCTTTTCAGCTGAGAAAATTTGAGTTCCTCTAACGCCCACAGACAATTTGGACTGTATCTAATCCAGCCAGAGCCGGGCAAAGCAATGTTTCAAATTCCTAATGGGCAGGGTGGTTCCTTTCTGATTGCTACTGAGTCTAATTGAACAGCATTACAAACCGACTCCAGTGGCTGATCACCTGGGTCTGCAACAACTCTGCACCTCCTATTCCACATCGTTTTCCTCCAACTATCAAACATTCTAATGGGGAACAAACAAAGGAATAATGGCATTTTTGCCTGACTTTTTACAAGGTAATCCCACTTTTTTTTTTCCTATCGGGGTATTGAATAGGGAATATTTTTTAAAGGACCAAAGCCTTTACCTCGAGGTGATGTTCTGGACCTTGAGGTGATGTTCTGAGATTATGGCATGAAGGATTATTTTGGTGATAAAGGAACTAATATCTATCCTAAAGATTGAGAACCAAGATATAAAGAAACAATACACTGGTCTTTTTTGCTGAAGAGGCCATTTGTTAATGTTGGTGAATTCTTACATTATTTTACATCTACTTGGTCAGCCCTCTGGACCCAGGGCTTCCGCATCCTCAGATTCAACTAACTGCAGACTGAACACATGCCCAGTTCTCCCCGAAAGGAAAAAAGGTGCATCTGTACAGGACATGCACAGACTTTTCTTGTCATTGCTCCCTCTACAATGTGGAATAATAACTATCACACAGCGTTCACACTGCCTCGGGCGTTTTAGGTAACCTAGAGATGATTAAAGTACATGGGAGGACTGCAGGGCTTAGATGTGAATGTGACACCATTTTACCCAAGTGCCTGGTCACCCGCAGACTTCAGTGTCCTGGAACCAGCCCAGAGTGATGGAGACAGCCATGGACAGACCGTGGAGAGAGATCGAGTCCCGGGGAGGGAGCGGGAGGTGGAGCAGGAGGTAGAGCGTCAACTCCTGCTGGAGGAGGTGTCCAGAGTGGAGTCAAGGGAGGCCAGGAACGCACCAAGAAGACTCGTGGGCAGAGCGGCAGGCAGAGTGTCCACAGACGGGGCACAGGGGAGGCTGAGGTGGGAGCAGGTTTGTGGGAGACTGGGAGGTGAGTCTGGGGTTGGCCAGTCACCGATCAGGACCAGGATGGGTTCTGCAGGCCAGGATGAAGGGTTGAGAAAAGGGAGGCACTGGAGGATGTCACTATGGCAGGGACATGGTGTCCTGCACATTTTACAAACGAGTTTACTTAGAAATAGGTTTGGTTTATAGAAGAGCTGGGAGGACCCCCCCAGCTTCCCTGTGTGTGAACATCTTCTGTAACTGTGGAACGTGTCTCAGAATCTCTAGGGTTCTCAGGGTTCTGCCCCTCACCGTGGAAAACAGGTGTGCACTGAGAACAATGGCCAGCGTTCATCCAGCCTCAGTGTGTCCAGGGCTGTCGTGAGGGCGAGTCCTCACCCAGGCACCGGAGTATGGGGAAGTATTTCTCTCTTACCCAGTTTCACAGGTGAGAATGTGGGGCACAAAGAATGAAACTGTGTCCTACAGCGAGTTTGGAGGAGGCTGGTTCCCAGCCTGACCCCTGGGAATGGCAGGAGGGCTGACCTAGAAGCAGGGAGCCCAGGTAGAGGGCCAGGCTGAGGTCCCAGGAGAAGAGACGGGATCTAGGGTGGGGGGGAGAGGTAACGGGACCACTGTTGGGCTGCACACTGGGGGAGGAGGAAAGCGGGTCAAGGGGCGTCTACATTGATGTCCTGAGCAGGAGGCCGAATGGTTCCTTTTACTGAGAGGAGGAAGACTAGGAGAGCAGGTGGGAGGGTGAGAGCTCTGCTTTGGGCACCCTGAAGCGGGGGGTCTGTGAAGCACCCAGCTGTAGCTGAGAGGGGAAATTGGAGAGGGTCCCCAGCCGGGGCCACCACTGAGGTTCAGGTCAGTGGGGGCGAAGGGCTTGACCATGGACTTCATCCCACGTCTGCTTCAAACCAATCTGAAACTGTTCAAGAAACGAAAAACAACAAGGACTTTTCTCCCGTCTTCTGTCCTCAGCCGTCTCCTCCTGTCCAGGTTCTGCCCAGCCCTGTGGTATCAGGAGAGGGACAAGAAAAGTGAGAGGAACAGAATGAATCAGAGGGAGACGCAGGCTGGGTGCTATGGCTTGCTGTGAGGTGACCCCAAAAGCTCAAGTGTGAGTCAATGCAAGGAGGTGTAGAGGAGAGGGACCGGTAGGAGAGCCTTATCCTCATCGGTGAATTCATCCCCGATGAGGTTAACTGAGGGGTAACGGGAGGCGGGTGGGATGGGCTGCAGGAGGTGGTCGTTGCGGTGAGAACTCTGAAACTATGAGACCCCAAACAGACTCTCCTCCCCTACAACTGTTCTGCTCTTCCAGGCACAGCAAAGTAAAGCCGACTGAACACTGGGAGAAGGCTCCAGTCGGAAGACAACAACAGCATCGCAGGTGAGCTGACTGCCATGGAAAACCTAGTCCTGAGCTCCACCAACTCCTTCGTGTTGGACTGGACACCACAGAGGGTCAGGGCAAGGAGGAGGACATGGCGGCCGGACCTGCCCTCCCGCCAATAACCCACCTCATTTCCTTCCCACATTCATATATCCACGAAGGGCAATGACATATTTCGCCTCAGATTGCTACTAGAATTCAGTCAAATCGTCTGTTTTAGAATCTGTTAGTAGCTCCTTGGGCCTCTGATCACATGGCCACCTATTTGATGTCTTAGCATCACCAATTAAGTCGTTTCCAGTGTAACCTTCACTAAGTAAGTGTGTGAAGATGGAGCTTATGAGATTTCAAATCTACCGGGTAACTTTCTCAAAAACTGATAGCATTTTAAAAATATTTTGGGAATATAAATAGACGTATGAGAAAATCATAGATAATAATATTGTAGTTAGAGAAGAAGAGATAAAAAAAAATACATGTCAAAAGACAAAGAATAGACGTGAGAAATAAATGGATGCAAATTCCAGAGAGGAAGGGTCCCAAACAGCCAGCCAGCCAGCCAGGGGTCAGGTGATACCCAAGTGAACAGGCTCCATGCAAGTGATCTGCTACATTCCGTGAGAAGGCGGAGAGCCCACGCGTTGCTAGGTACCGAGGAAGGGAACTGGCCAGGTGGGTATCCCCTGTGGCATTCCAAAGGACAAACAATGTTGGAGAACTCTGAATCCACCATCTAATTGTGACTCCATGTTGTAATTTTAGCTATAAAGTGACAAAATAATTACATCCACGCTTCTATTCTGTGTCAGATAACAGCACAAACTCTGGCACCCCCACATTATGGGAACATCAAAGCCTGTGTCACATTCAAGTGCTCATGGCAGACCCTCCCACTGGCCAACTGCGACAGGAAGAGGCTGCAGCCGACCCCCTGTGGCCCGAGGCTCCGATCTCACCCACAGACAAGCCGCAGAGGAGGAGCAGAGCTGTTCCAGCCCACGGAGGTCCAGTGCAGAGGCTCCTGAGACCCAGTGGGTCTGACCTGGTTCCTGTTACTGTGACCCGCCTCGTCCCTTCACTCTCTTTTGTCACACCACGCAGTTAGCTTGGGCTTCCTCCCCAGGCAGGAATTCACCCAGGACAGTTGGGGTGTCTGGATTTCTGACAGGACAGCCCAGGGCCACTGCCTTAGGCCCACAGGCATCTTCAGCACCAGACCCGGCACAGTGTCCTGTCCCCTGTGGTCAGTGGGTGACAGCAGACCCAGGCCAGCCAAGATGCAAGGGCCATAAAACCTGCCCCTTGGTGGCCGGAGTCCACCGGCAGCTGGGTTGATCTCCTTTATGACATTTAGGTGTGTTTCATGCGAAACGTGGAGGCGGTGCCGTGACTTACGGAGGGCAGCGGGGGGAGGAAGGACACCCAGGCCACTGCACAGGTGCTCCCGTGGCCTCGCGGCTGACTTGGAATCGGTCTCCAGGGCCTCCTGAGCTGGGCAGCCCGCCGTGAGCAGGAGGCGAGGGGCACGTCTGAAGAACACCCGGCCTGGGCCCTTCCCCACGGGCTCTCTCCCTGATGGAGCCTCAGGGCGGCCCTCTGAACATCTCACGGCTCAGGGCATTTGTCTGGAAGGCCGCGACCCATGGATGTTTTAATGATTCCCCTTCCCACATGGCGAGGGCTGACTGAGGACAGTTCACTGGCCGGGGTTGAAGGAGGAAGCATGGCAGCCACACCCCAGGGCAGGAGACGGCGACCTGCCCCTGGGACCCAGGGCGCTGACCTCCCTCACACGCCCAGGCTCACGCATCCCAGGGTCTTTCCCTCCTCTCTTCAGAGGACTTGCCTGCCCGCCCAGACGAAGGCCCTGTCTGTCTGTCTGTCTCTCTGGAGGAGAGGAGGACAGAGGAGACAGTTACTCTCTGAGAGCAAAGTGCTGTGTGATCTCGGGGCTCCTCTTTGGCTGGGGTAGGTCAGATGCCCAGCTAAAATGCAGGAACATCCCGGGTGCCTTCTTCACAACAGGGAGGCACAAGGCGCTCTGGCTTTCATCCGAACCTTCAAGGAGACAGTAATCAAAGTACCAAAGAACCACTCTTCCATCAACTACTACAGTTTCTTGAGGAAAAGGACATTGTCCTAATACCTACAGGGTGTCGCACAGTGCTCAATCAAATTAGATTCACTGAAAGAACAGAAAAGCGAGTTGTATTGTCCTCTACCCATGTTCTGTGCCTCCTGCCGTATAAGTGTGTGACATTTAAATATAAACCCATAAGCCACATGCTCATAGGAACAGATGCACACTAGACAAAATTATATTGGTAAGCATTACGTTCTGATAAAGTTCTATATTAGGAAACACACAATTGTATGGTAAAATAGAAAATAATTTTGTACATCACAACATTTACTGTGAGGAAGAGATATGAACTAGAAACAGAGATCAGTGTGAGCTCTCTACTTAACATACGGCCTTAGTTTCATTAAACCCTCATTTTGCATCTAGACATTTTAAATTCTAAGAATTTTAATTTGTCTTTTTAGCAATGAGAGGCTAAAGTCAAACCCCCAAACATACACAGGATTTTGAGTGTTTTTCTTTTTTCAAAGAATGATATAGAGGATTTTTAAATAATATATATTATCAAATGACACATCGTGAATAAATTCGTTAATTCTCTAAACCCTTCTTCCAAGAACCGCTTTCCTTTGGCAGTTGGGGACAGTTTAGTTGTGGGCTAAACTATTTTGCAGAATGAAAGGACTGAGCCCTAATCCCAGGTACCGATTGATGTGCCTCCCTTGGAAACAGGGTCTTTGCAGATGTAGTCAGATTAAGATGAGGTCATCGGGGTGGGCACTGACCCAATGCAGCTGGTGTCCTTATAAGAAAGGACACAGAGAAAGCCAGCCACATGACCAGAGAGGCAGTCGTAGGACCGATACATCACAAGTCCAGCAAGGCCAAGGGCTGGGTGACAGAACCTAGGAAAGGCGTGGGCGCGTCTTCCCCCAGCCCTGGAGAAGCACGTCCCCCCCCTTCATTCCGACCTCGGGTCCAGGACCGTGAGCTGATGCCATCCTAACTTGTGGGTTTGGGGGATTGGTCCCTGTTGCTCTCTGGCGGTCCTACACGACGGGCCAGGCTCTCTTCCCGTGCCCAAGATCCTGCCAGTGGGATGCCGACTCTCATGGGTCACTCTGTGAAGTTGCTGACCTCGGTGGGAGAGGGTGGGCCAAAGAAGAGCCAGTCATGGAATACTGAAGCAGCTGAAAGGAACCTTCTTTTAAATATGACTGCGGCTTAACTTCCAGGCTTCTTTTGTAATCACAAAATTACAAATCTGGCTTCCTGTGGAGTCTCGTGACTTGACTCAGGAGTCAAGGGCAAAGAACTGCCTTCCTGTGTGGTACTATGATCGACCTTGACCTGGGGGAGGCGTCTTGGACGTGTTACTTGAAAGCAGGGGCCTCGGTGTGTCCTTTACGCCAGGCAGTCCTCCACGGATGTCACAGACCGTCTTCCCGTCAGCCTGGGCTGGCGACGGCCTTTGGTGGCGCTCTCACCAACAGCCCTTCTCCTCTGCGATGCCCTTCAAAGCTGTCCCTTAAGCTACCTCAAAAAGCATTTTCTTGAAGACCAGATCGTCATTTGTTCTTGGGAGGAAAAGAACGAGCTTGATGGGTGGGGATACAAAAAGACAAGAGACAGAGCTTCTTTCCAATCCGTCCCATTGGCACTTAATCGGCTGCACGTGGGGCTTCGCTTGGGTACAGCTGCTTCTTGGTCGTTCGGGGATTTTCATAGAAGACTCCAGGGATTGATTCTTTAGATGTTTCTGCAGATTTCTGTTGGAGGAGGCTGTTGGTTCTCGCTCTTCTTCCCCCTGTTGGGCTCCTGCTTCTCCCCCTTCCCTTCTGGTCAGCTGGGTACCTTCTGTTCCACTGCGGGGTGGCCTGGCCCGGGACCCATCCCCTTCCCAGCTCCCTTCCTTTCCAGGCCCCTCTGTCTGGGAGCACTTGTCCCTTCACCTGTGGCCTCCCCCTTCCAGGCCTCTCTGTCTGGGAGGACGCGGAGCCAGGGGTCTCCAGCAGCCGTGGTCCTGCTCTGTGCCTGGTACCAGGCCACGGCAGCCAGGGAACCTGGGCACCGTCCCCGTCCTCGGTGTGTCGTTATGGGTACCCCCGGGCAGCACTGGCCGGTCGACGGCGTCCATGCAGAACGTGCCCTGAGCGGGGCCTGCTGCATGGGCGCGCTCCTGTGAGGGGCCTGGTGTTATTTTCCCCGCAGCGACCTCAGGTGCGCTCTGTACCCAAGGCAAGGCCGGGTTTTGGGATCCATGAGTGGGAAGGAGAAACCATCTCAGCCATTAGAGGGTCTTTCCTGTGTCCCATGCTTCACAAAACTCTGTGGGCCCAAGTGACAAAGAGCATCGCGGCCCCTTCACTTGGCCACAGGAGACAAACAAGGCCGAGCCGTCTTAGGGAAGGTGAATGCAGTCGGCCGACTCTGGTGGTCACTGGGTGCCCTCTGGAAGTCACACTCAGGGACATGCTTGGCTGTGGAAAGTGGCCTTTGATGAGCGCTTCTTGACAGGTGAATGCGTCACCTGGCTGGGCTCAGGGCTGGGGCCGGTGGCGAAGGAGACATGCAGTTGAGCCCACACCTAGCGGAGCCCGCAGAGGCGCTGAGCAGCCTGAGGGGTACGGCTTTGAAAGGGCAGACCCGGGGATGCTCCTGCAGGCAGGGAGCATTCCATTCCGCCCCTGGGGGGACCAAGACTGCGGGCACTGGGTGCTGTCCTGCGGGGCTGACCCAGTGGCCCACTGTGCCTGCCTCCTGCTGCTCTGTCCTCTGCACCATCAAGAACAGACGGCAGATCCCTGGGAAGAAGGGAGGAACCGGAAAGGCCTGGCAAACGTGTGCGTCTCCATCGACTGACGGGAGGCCTCTGCTCATGGGTACACATGGATATCTCTACTCAGGTGCCCCCAGGCCCCCGCTGCTAGTTTGAGGAACGAAGCTCAGATGAACTTTCACTAAACCTATCATCATTTCCCACCCGATCGGTTCTGAA
Organism: Ictidomys tridecemlineatus; assembly: GCF_052094955.1. NCBI lineage: Eukaryota > Metazoa > Chordata > Mammalia > Rodentia > Sciuridae > Ictidomys > Ictidomys tridecemlineatus. The sequence goes on along the minus strand of NC_135484.1, from coordinate 6,576,187 downwards.
AACTCTGGTAAATGCAACAAAAAGTGACAAAGGAGCAGGTACAAATATTGGAGAGGAAACGAGGAAAAGATTGTTTTAAAATTATAAGAGAAGTCTGCGGACGCGCTCTCTGAAGCCTCATCCGTCAGAGGTGAGCAGAGGTGCCGACTGTGTACAGATCCAACCCAGAAAACCAGCTGCAGACAGAAGTCGTCAGAGCAGCCTGCTGTGAGCGCGGCAGCCGACCGCAGGCCAACGGGGCAGAGGAGGGAACCCCAGGTGAGCCCACTCACCTCCAGCAAAGCCACGTTTGACCAAGAGTCTGTGCTGGAGAAAGAAGGAGGAGAACCCGGGACCAACACAGGAGCAAAGCTGGGCCCCACTCTCCCCAGTTACAGACGTCCACTCCACCCAGATCAGAGACCTAAAGGTCAGAGCCCAAACTCTGAAACTACTAGAAGGGAACAGAAGAAGCACGTGAGGACGGGGGAAGGGAACAACACAAGACCCCAAATGCACAGCGGAGAAAAGCAAACTGGACAAAGAAACCACGTCAGGTTCAAAAGCTTCTCCACAGCAAAGAGACACTGGTAGAGGGGAAGCAGCAGACCGTAGAGGAAGAGGCTGGTACCCAGGGTGTGGATGGTGCCCCAGACCTCAGCAGCAAAACTAAATAAATAGCTAAGAGTCAAAAGATGGGCACTGCGACTCATGAGACATTTCCAAAGAAGACCCAGAAGTGGTCAACAGGAAGAAAGCCCAGAACTACCAATCACCAGGGAAATGCCAAGGAAACCCACAGTGAGACATCACCGCACTGCAGTGAGAACAGACTGAGATCACCAGGGCTGGGGATGGGAGGGAAGGGAGACGTGCACCATGGGTGGGCCTCTAACTCAGCCCAGTCACTGTGGACAAGAGTAGGGAACAGTCGGTTTTTGAGGGAAAGAGTTCCTTAAAAAGTGAAAAAGAGAACCATCACACGATCCTGCACTCCCACTGCTGTATGTATCCAGAGAAGAGAAAGGGAATCACTGTGTTGGAGAGACACCTGCACTTCCATACATCCTGTAGCACTAGTCACATACCTAAGAGATGAGAGCAACGCGAGTGTCCCTCAACTATCGAATGGCTCCAGAATGAACGTATGTGTGCACATGCCACCCACACACAATGGAATATTACTCAGCCATTAAAAAGAATGCAGTCTTCTTATTTGCCACAACATGGATGGAACTGGAGGTCCTTGTGTGAGATGAAAGAAGCCAGGTCCAGGAAGATAAGCACTGCTTGCTCTCACTCAGGTGGAATCTGAAACGGTTGATCTCCTAGAGGCCAAGAGTAGAATGGTGGCCATTAGAGGGAGGAGAGGGGCAGGGAGGGGTGGCGGCAGTCCATCAGAGGGGAAAGGGTTAGACAGGAGAAGAAGTTCAGGGTTGCTGTGGCACAGAGGGGAGCTGCAGATGTCTGCTCTGTACTGTACACTGCAAAAGGCTAGAAGACGGGGTTTTAAATTCTTTCTCCATAAAGAAATGATAAATGTTTGAGAAAATAGATCTCTTTACCCTGACCTAAACACCACACAGCGTACACATGCATTAACTGTCACATGGCACCTCAGACATGTATGATTTTTATGTTTTTCTAAAATATATTTTTAGTTGCTCATGGACCTATAATATTTATTTATTTATACATGGTGCTGAGAATCAAACCCAAGGCCTCATACGTGCTAGACAAGCACTCTACCACTGAGCCACAACCCCAGCCCCTAATTTTTATGTTTTTATGTATCAGTTTATGCCTAGGAAAATGTGTGGTGTGCTGTGGATTAAACCCAGGGTGCTCCACCACTGAATTGCATGCCCATGCCTTTTTATCTATTTTATATTGAACAGGGTCTTGCTGAGTTGTCCAGGCTGGCTTGGAACTTGCTGTCCTCCTGCCTCCTGCCTGTTTCCTGAGTAGCTGGGATTGTAGACATGAGCCACCGTCCTCACTCTAGAAAAGCTTTGACAATGTGATTATTAATTAATAACAGCCTCTGGTCACACTGGTGTACACCTATAATCCCAGGGACTCGGGAGGCTGATGCAGGAGGGTCATGAGTTCAAGGTCAGCCTCAGCAACTTAACTAGAATCTAAGCAACTTACCAACACCTTGTCTCTAAATAAAATATAAAAAATGGAATGTGCCTCAATGGTTAAGTGCCCCTGGGTTCAATCTCTGGTACTAAAAAAAAAATTAATATAAACCATAATAGCAAGAAAAAAACACAAAGATTTATAAGCAGGAAAAATGTCATATATTGTATATTTCTAAATTAAAATATAATTTTTCAAAGATTTTATTCTTCTATAAAATATTTCATACTTGGAATATAATCTGTACCCAGTTTTAATACTAGTAGTTTGTAAATCTAGCAAAATAAACCCAAAGTAAAAATTTATAAGAATTTGCCTATGTAAAATTAAAAAGTTCTATGTAAAAAAGAAATCCAAAAATGAAGTTGATTATATTAAAGCCCAAAAGTTAAATTGAGAATTAAAAAAATTGATAAACAAAGACTTTCTATCTATCTTTGATATATAAAGAGTATGCATAAATCAAGCAAAATAAGAATACTCAATGAAGATGATGCTTGAGGATAAGAACAGGGGATATGCTGCAGAAGAAATATGAAGGTCTAAAATTTACCCCCAACAGTAGAATAAGGCTTATGGTTCATGAGAACACAGACAAAGCACACCCAAACATTTCAGTAAAAATAATCTTTCAACACACCAACAAGCCAAATTAGCTAATCCTTCCTGCTATGTCACATGAACTTTTTGCAGTAAGAGATAACAAAAGCATTTTAATTACAGTACTGGATAATCATTTTTATTTTCAGAAATTATTTTCTATCACATTTAAGGCACTAAATTCTGAATTACTCACTAGATGACAACAGTTACAGGGTAGGTTAAAAGTTGTGACTTTTTGTGTCAATCCTGCATCTCTGAGAAACTACCGCATTTTCAAAAGCCAATGAATGACAAGTTCTCCTAAGAAAACATTTCTCTCTTTCTTTTCCTTCCTCCCTCCTTCTTCTCACTATACATTATTAAAACAGCTAAGTTATAATATTATAGTCCAGAGCAAAGATTAATTCAGAGCTGTTAGTCCCCAAACACTTGCAGGAAAAATAAAACTAAATCAAACTCTTATTAAAAAATTAATCGCAGTCACCCCTGGGAAACTTTCTTTCTTCCATTCATTCATAATTGATCAGTGTAATTCTTAACGGGAATTCCTAAGTGGCAATGTACAACACAATCTTCCTGAACTATAGGAGTCTCTCCTAAACCATCTTTAGTCAGACTGTGACTCAAATCAGTCAACATCACACTTCTGAGAATCTGCCATTTCGTCTCCTATTGGATCATGGTCTTTCTATTTGTATCTTCACGGGTTCAGGCTGTTATCACGGCAGACCCTACACTGGGCTGTTTGCAGCAGGAGTTCGTTCCCCACCGTTCTGGGCTGGGAAGTCCTAGGTGAAGACCTGGCAGGTTCTGTGCCTGGTTGGGGCCACTTTCTCACGGATGGTGTCCTCTCACTGTGGCCTCACTCGGGGGAGGGGGCATACGAGCCCCCTGGAGCCTGTTTTCCAAGGGCCCGAACCCCTCATGATCTTCCCGCCCCCACAAAGGCCCCGCCTCTAATACTGTCACCTTGGGGGGCAGGATTTCAACACATGAATTTTGGGGTGCACAAACATTCAGGCCACAGCAATTTAGTTCATGGGACAAAAATGAAAGAAAAACAAAACTTATAATAATGGGTTTTAGAGTTATTAATTAAAACACAATGTATTTGATAAAACTAAAAACTTTGATTCCATAAAATATCACAGTCTATTTAAATATCAAAGAAGCTAATTCGGTATGAACTTGTACAATAATTTATATTCCTTGACACCTCTCAGTGGATGACTAAACCTTCTGTCCAGTCACAGCATAGTTTGACCCAAGATCTACCTGTGGACCTAATGTACATCTATTACCTTTTATCATCTGTTTTCTCTCATCCATCTATCATGCATCTATCTTCCAAAGCAACTTTGCAGACACAATTGAAATCCATGCTATTCGTATGTATGAAAAAATGGATTTTTATGTCAGTCTCTCAAGGTCTGGCAACGATCTTCCACACAAATAATTTGCTAGAATAAAACTGGGTGCAAGTAAAATCCAAGGCAGCCTTGTCTTCCAGTAGCCTCAGTGTCTCTGATGTGACTAATTGGAAATACAAGTGCCGTCTCATCTGGTCTTAATGTCTGTCTGGTGCTCAGGCCCTGTTAGACATGTTATATTTTGTTAGAGAATGTTCACACTGAGTACCCCCTAATGGAATATTTTAGCTCGAGACAGAAATGTTGAGGTTAAAATTGCCGAGAGATCTGCGCTCTGTGGATTTCTGGATTGTCAATAACCAGCCATTTCCAGCATCCTGTTATGGCTCGGAAGGGAAGTGTCCTGTCTCTGCACTTACAGAGCGGACTTTGGCTTCTTCCACCTGTCACTTAGGTGGACATTTCAGACCACTTTCAGGATGAGCAATTCACTTGTGCCTTTACTAAGCAGCTCAATAAAGGAATGCTTGCCGCCAGCAAACTCAGGGCTCCAGGGAACACAGGCAAGATGCGGTCTTTGCCTAAAGAGTGCACAGCGAGGTGGAGGAGAGGGTGAACCGACTGGGTAAGGGAGAGGACCGCGGTGCTGGTGAGGAGCTGGCCCAGGGCCTCCAAGCCCCTTCCACTCACCAGCTCCCTGAGGTGCAGGGGAATGCCTGGGGCGGACAGGCAGACTGAATCATCTCTAGTTGGGAAATGAGAATAGAAAGTCCTGGGCAGGTCCACACCCTTAAGTGGTGGTGTCCCAGAGCAGACTCATGGATTCCTCCATGACATTCCTAGGCTGAGGTGGCTGCAAAGCCCTGGGTTCCCATGTGAGCAAACTGAAACCTAGCAGACCCATCACCTGTGTGCAGCAAACGGAGGGGCGGGGGTGGTGGCTCAGTGGTGGAGCGCTTGCCTAGCATGCTGGAGGCACTGGGTTCCATCCTCAGCAAAACATAAAACAAAAACAAATAAAATAAAGGCATTCTGCTCATTTACAACTACAAAAAAAAAAAAAAAAAAAAGCAAATGGAACCAGCTCAGCCAACCACAGGTGGCCCAGCTCCCCAGGTGTTGCATGGACTCCCTCTTGGATGCCCCAGTGAGTCAACTGGCAACTCTAACCTAAGGAGTCGCCTATTTGCACTGCTTTGGAGTTCACTCTAAAATTTTGCTTTATCTATCTCCAGCAGAGCAATGATTGTTTGCGACCCTATTCATGAATAGCTGTTTGCTCAAATAAACTCTTGAAAGAAAAAAAATATATTTTTTGGTACTGGGAATTGAACACAGGGGCACCTAACCACTGAGCCACATCCTCAGCCCTTTTTTTGTATTTTATTTAGAGACAGGGTCTCACCGAGTTGCTTAGGTCCTCGATAACTTGCTGAGGCTGGCTTTGCACTTGAGATCCTCCTGTCTCAGCCTCCCAAGCCTCTGGGATTACAGGCCTGGCACCCCCTCACCCAGAAACTCTTGAAAAATTTAATGTGCCTCAGTTTACATCTGACTCTGTGTTCTGAAGTGCTGCTGACATCTCTCATCTGACTTCTCTCTCAAACTCCTTGTTCTTACGGATTTGTGGTTTCTATTCAACATTCTTTTGGGAGGACAACGAATAGACACATGGAATGTCTTCGGGAGCCAGTGAGGGGCAAAAGGACTTCTTGCTCTAAGCTCTGGGAACGCCTCATTGAGAAGGCCAAGTCTGACCTGGGTTTTAGGAAGAATAAGACACAGTGGGTGGTGGGATTCAAGGTCCCCATAGGAGGCATAGCCATGTCGAGAAGCAATCTGGACTCCGACAAAGAAACTTGGGAAAGTTGTCCTCGATACTGAAACTTAGACTAGATTTTTTCTTTGATTAACAAAATAGCTTAAAATAAACTTTAGTCTTAAATTCCTATTCTACCTTATATTAGAGTAACATAGTCGAATGTCTCAAAATCGACTAGATGTACATCCTCACACCAGTTTTGTGAGGGAAGTATTCGCACGCAGCTGTGAGGAGTGGCTCAGTGTCTCAGGATGGGACACCGACTCTCCTCTCATGGCTGGAGACTCAATGCTCTTCCTAAACCTGTAAACAGGGATGCAGTTTCATGAACTTCATAAAGTTAGTGTGGGAATGTAGAATTTTACATGAGATGATTCAGCTTTAATGTCTCTTTCTCCAGATGTTTAGCAGCTCCTTTTCTTCTGTGAGAACGTACGTGTGCTGCGTGTATGTGGTGTGTGTATACTGTGCGTGTGCACGCAGGCGCGGGGTGTACACGTACTCACTTATGTATATATGTTTCCACATCTTAGGTGCCCGGGGGAGAATGACTGAAGGTGACAGCAGTCTGTTCTCTGTGTCCAGGGAAGACAGAGGTTTTGAGGCAGGAGATGAAGGAGGGAGTGGGGCCACCTGCTCCAGGCAGGAATTCCCAGCAGAGACGACATACTCTATCAGTGGTAGGGGGGAGGGTGGGTGCAGACATGTGTGCAAAGGCCTGGAGCCCAGAGGCCACCTGAGGAACCCTGGCCCTGTGGTGAGTCCTGTCGGGGGTGTGGGGTGTGCGGGGGGGGGGGGGTCTAGGAAATGCAGGTTTTATATGCAACAAAGTTCATTTCATTCATGACAAAGACTTTGAACTTTATTCTAAAGGCCTGGGGGGAGCCATCCAAACATCCTCTTGAGGAAAATGACATAAATTCCCCTCTAAGTGTCCCAGCAGTGTGGGGGACAGGGCGATGCTGGGAGCGTGGCTCGGAAGCTGCTCAGTCTCCTGGGCAAGGTGTGAGGGATGGACAGCTGAGAGGCTGCGGCAGAACAGAAGGCTGGGGGACATGCTCAGGGACATGCTTAGCAGGGAGCCTTGACGAGAGTGGTGACTTGTCACAAGACTTGGTGACACGCCCTCTAGGGGACAGCCTGAATGTGGTGGAGGAGTAGTCTGGGATGGCTGGAGTGGAGGGTAGTGACAGTCACTGAATAAGGAACTTAGGTTGTCTGTCCCAGGTGGCAGATTGAGCAACTGCATCTGAATCCCTGCCACCCCCAGGCCCCACCGCGATGAAATAAAAAGGAGTAAGAAGGAGAATGAATCGCTAAACACCCCAAAGCTGAGGATTTTGAGAGGAGAGAGAGGAGGGTGAGCAGCTCTTCATCAAATAGCAGCACCTGGAAGAAGAGTGCGAACACGTCACGGAGATGAGACAGCTAAGCCCACCTTGCTGGAGGAAGCTGAGCGACACATATGCCCAGCCAGGCTCTGACCCCCACAGTCAGGGCACTGGCCTGCAGAGGGCAGGCGGGGCCAGGCTGAGAGCCCCAAGTGCAGCCATGAGCCAGTGTAGGGTCCTGACTCCCAATCTGCAAAGCCACACCTCTTCCCCGCCCTACTGAGGCTGAGGACGGGGGTTGATTATCCAAAGTCCTGGCAGAGGGACCTGGCTCAGGACACCTGGCACTGCTCAGGAGATGGAGGACTCTGCTGAGATGGGGAACAGAGCATGAGTGGTGGCCGCTGGTTGGTGACACCTTCGCTCCTCTCTGCTGACTGCATCTAGGCTGATGGAGTCAGTCAACCAAGACCCACCCCACCCGGTGGGAATACTGTAGTGTGCTCCCCGGACAAACCAAGGGTCCTCTCAAAACTCTGGAATGTGGGTGTGGCCCCTTCCCCCCACTGTGTGCCCTGCTCTCCTGCTCCAGAGAGACCTGCATTGACCCAGCTCAGCCCAGCACACAGCCCCTGGGAGTTTTAAAATCCTTTTATTTTTAAAAGCTTGAAGAACAGAAGAAGACAAAGGTACCCGAGTTATCAAAATGAAAGACAAGAGATCAAAAGGAACTGAAAAGAAGTGAGGGAGGAGTAGGAAAGTTAAAAACTAGGCAACCAAAGCCCACAGTAGCAGACTAGAACCCACGCCTTGAAGGGACTAGAGAGAAAAGACATTGAAGTCTTCAACATCAAAATGAAAATAAGGGAAGATTTAAGAAGCTCCATTTGGAAAACAAAGGCGGAGAAATCAGAAAAGTCCAGCCAAGAGTAAGGTGGGGAAATGGGAGACAGAAGATTTAAGGAAAGGAAAACACCAAGGATTGACCCAACCTGGGATTCCACAAAGAGAAAACAAAGATCAGGAAGAATTAAGTGCAGAAGCTCTTCCCAGAACCGCGCCTGGGTTTCTAGATTCTGCTGCTGTAGCAGTGGGGACCCAAGAAGGAAGGGGGAAGCCCAACCAGGAATGCCCTCCTCGTGCCCATGGAAATACAGGTCAGGAGAGGACCCTCTGCCCCCAGGTCCAGGAAGCCGAAGGAGCAGAAGTCGGCAGCAAGCCCTGAGAGCTGACTTACGAGGAACACCTTCCATATTCCTGGAGAACGGCATCTTCCCTGGCCTCTACAGTTCCCAGCTCTCCTGACCAGGCTCAGGGGAAGAACAGAATAAACACAGGACTCCAGGGTTCAGGGAAAAGTGGAAGACGCAAAGGAAGAGCCCAAGAGAATTCCTGGGAAGAGAGGGGGAAGGAATTCCAGGGCCACCTCTGTCCCGGAGTGTCGCTGCAGGCCTAGGAGTCCAGAGGGCTCTCAAGCCTTGATGCTACTGGGAAAACGGGGGAGACACTGGTTTTCTTTTTCCTTGACCAGGTTAAGAGATTTTCAGCCTATTATAAAGTTTGGAGGATAAATTAATAAGGCTATAGAGAACCAAGCAATACCTGAGTCAATTACTAAATCCAAGACCAACAGCATAGTTGAATATTTCTTCTCATGTTATTGTAATAGCCCACCCTGAGCAATGCTTTCACATATCAGGAAGAGGAAGGGAGAGAGGTGTGTGCACCTGTGTATGAAGGCAAGATAAAGCCTTAAACTTTCACCTTTCATAGCAAGGATTAGTAGATGGTGATTAAAATTAATGAAAGAAGAAATAGCAGGAAGATCGTCCTGGGCATTTTTACCTACGATTCATCTCAGGCCTTTCCACTGATTCTTCTACTTGCTAAAATTAGGAGGCATCAGCCTGCGATTATCATCCAGGTGGCAGTTTGTCTCAGCCGTCACTACCTGCACATGCCCATCAAAGCTCACAGAATGGCTGTCAGCAGAGAAGAAAACCCCAAAGACAAGAGTTGATAGCTTTTAGGAGATGCATCCTTCCCCAGGAGGGGCTATCTGGAACCCGGGAGAGCCAGCGAGTGGTCCAGGAGCTGAGTTCTGATGAGAAGTGCCAGCAATGCCTTTCGCTGCTTTCCTTTTAATTTTTAAACACATGTTCAAAGAGGATAAGAAATGAAAAGTGGTCTCAGAAGGCCGTCCTGTAAGAGCACTTCTGATAAACATCAGGGGTGGGGAGGTGGGAGGTGACTGACAGTCCTCCCGGCTCCCTTGTGTGTCTTGGTGGTGAAGAAAACGGTGCTGGCTTCTGACTGTTTTCTTGGTAGGTGAGGCTGCAAAGGAACAAGAAGGGATTCTGCCAGAGGAAGTGGGTGCAGTTTGGGGCTTCACCCCTTTAAGCTACTGGCCAGTATTGTTTTCAATAAAATATGGAAATTACATAAACGGAAAAACCCCTAGGAGAAGGGGCTTCAGGCCGATGGTGGGACAAAGCTGAGCGGGGCCTGAGATTCCAGATACGTGGAAGTGTCTTGAACATAGGTGCTTTCCCCGTGTTCTCACAACCCCGAAACACGCAGCCTGCAGAACGCGCAGAGCCTGGGCTCCAGGAGGCCCCCGGCAGGCTGGGGGCCTGGAGCTCTGCTGCTGACTTCTTTAGCTGCTGTAACAAGTCACCATAAACCCAGCTCAAAATGACGCTTATTATCTCACAGCTTCCGTGGGTCAGGAGTCCACACAGCCTGGCTCTGATCCCGGCTCAGAGTCCCCGAGGGGGAGGGCAAAGCCAGCCTTCCCCGGCGGAGGCTAGGGAACAGCCCACCTGCAGCTGCTCCGAGCCAGGCTGACCTCAGTGCTCAGTGGCTGCAGCTGGGGACCCCCAGGCTCCTGCTGGCTGCCAGGCAGTGTCACTCCTGCTTCCAGGCTCCACTTCCTGGCCCCTGCCACCTTGGAAGCTGAGTGTTCCCCAGAGCCCCTCACTGTTCTCTGCTGCCTCCAGGTGGGCGAAATGTCCTGCTTTTAAAGCTTCCCAGCGATGAGCCTGGGCACCTGGCTGACCCAGCGTGGTTCCTTATTATTTGACGGTCTGTGACCTTGATGGTAGTTGCTAGATCAGTGTTTGATCGATAACCAGGAGATGGAATGGAGGCGGAAGATCTTTAGGACGCTGCCTACCACACTGAGTGTTTGTCCTGCGGGAACATTACTTTAAAATTTTAAAAATTAATAAAACCGACTCATGGAGTGAGCTCTGTTAACTCGACAATAAGAAACAAATTTGAGAGAGACAAATAGTTTAAACAAAGCTAGGGAAGGCTTTAAAACAGCCTTGAGCATGAGAATTATACGCCACCATAGAATAAGCTTTCTAAGATACAGCCGAGAAGACCAGGGTGGTGCCTGCTTAGATGTGCATTGCCAGGTTCACAGTGGACAGGCTTAGACACTCTGCTGCATGTTTCTGCTATTTTAAGGGTCCGAGTCTTTATTATTCAGGTATTTAATCTAGATGCTTGAAAAACTGATATTATTTCACACGTATAATGAAAGCTGTTATTCAAAAGCACACATGCCACACGTACAAAAGCATATTTAATGGCACAGGTGTTGAGATACGGTAGAATGTCTCACTTCATAAAAACAAATCTATTTAGTGTCACTAACTGATGAAGCTTTGACAGCTGGCAAAAGCCAAATGACATTAATAGAACGTCAAACAAAATCCTCACTTGGTGTCACTTTGTCCTTCCTTCACCCTTGATCTTGAAACTTCGAGTTGCAGGCAAGACGCGGCCATGCTTTCAGGTGGATGGTCCAGTTGACCTCGCGGTGCTTTGTCCTCCTCACCCCCTCGGCCACAGCAATGATTTCTCATTTCCCGTTTTTTTTTTGTGAGGGAGGACAGGCACAGCTTCCTGGCTATGAGAGGCTCACACCGGAATAGGTCTTCAGAACGCAGGTGGGAAACGTGTGTCTACCCAACGGGACCACGGGCACCTCTGCAGAGGGGGGCTCTGCCCACCCCACCTCCCCCCAGTCCCTCTGCAGAGGGGAGGCTCTGTGCACCCCCAATCCCTCAGCAGAGGGGAGGCTCTGTGCACCCCCAATCCCTCAGCAGAGGGGAGGCTCTGTGCACCCCACCTCTCCCCAGTGCCTCAGCAGAGGGGGGGCTCTGTGCACCCCCAGTCCCTCAGCAGAGGGGAGGCTCTGTGCACCCCCCGGTGCCTCTGCAGAGGGGAGGCTCTGCCCACCCCACCTCCCCCCAGTCCCTCTGCAGAGGGGAGGCTCTGTGCACCCCACCTCTCCCCAGTGCCTCAGCAGACAGAAGGCTCTGTGCACCCCCTGATGCCCCTGCAGAGGGGAGTCTCTGCGCACCTGGGTGCATCTGGGGTCATTTTTGGGGTGCGGCCCATTCCAAACTGTCTTTCAACTGTCCCTCATGCTTCAAGAAGAGTCTCAAAGCCGGTTCTTAGCGATAAATGAAAAGTTGGTGGGGAATTAAGAGAGGGCAGAACTATTCCTATTTCGGTGATTGCTAAATACCAGGTCTGGAAGTGTATCCCGGAGATGCACTCATGTTAATAATTTCACAGCTATTCTCATACAACTCAGCGCCAAGTTTTAGTTAGAAAATAATGGGGTGATGACTAAGAGGAAAATGAACTTTGAGGATACCCGAAAGACCATTAAATTCTATGTGTGTCCAACTGAACTAACAAAACCGCCAACAGAGGCAAATGAGAGAGCCAAATGGTGTGGCAGCAGTGGGGGCTGACCAACAGAAGTCACGCTGGCCCCCACACTTACTCTCCTTCCGGAAAAGGGATGTCTGTATTAGAATAGAAGTCTGCATCTGAGAAAGCTTTTACTTTCCTGACAGAGGGACCACACCTTCCACCTCCCACTCCTCCTTCATGGAGTAGGGTGTGATGGCTGGAGTGGCAACAGCCTAAATCTGATCACGAGACAAAGGTGAGAGAACTGCAAAGGTGGCTGATCTAATGCCACGTAATGAACCCATGGAACTATTTACCCCGACCTTCTGGCCAGGTGAGGAAATCATCCTCCACCTGATGAAGCATCTGCATCGAGTCATCTCCTGCTTACAGTCCCCAACAGCCATAACACAGATATCCAGGTCCTGCTGGGACTGCCTCTGGCCCTCCTAGCCACCACCCTTGCTGGACGAGCCGATTGGGAGGCACAGCTAGTCTCTCTTGAGGCTCCTCATCTGGTCTGGACTCCCTGTCCTGGGCCATTCCCTCTGCTCCTCTGGTGCTCAGACCTGGGTGCACTTCTGGTCTGGTGGCCTCTGCAGCCCAGTGTGACAGGCGCTCCATCTGGGAAGGTAACGCAACACAGATTTGTCCCTGGCTCAGGGGGAGGGGCTGGACCCATCTCTCCTTTTTAAACTTTAAAAAAAGTCCTGATATTAGAACATAAAAGTGAACATTAGTGCATTTAAAAAAATGTCCCTGGTGATGCGTGCACCTCCTTTCCCGAGTGTTCTTTTTGCACTCAAAAATATTATTAGCAGTTCAGTGTCAAATCAGGAATGAAAGAAAACGAGAATGAAATTTATTCATACCATTATTAACAGCCTATATCTCCCCATGTCTTTTAAATACGTTCATTAAGATCTTAGAATCAATTACTCTGAACCAGTATTTCTATTTAAGGCGGCAGGAACACGTACATTGTGCAGTTACCCAGGAGTTCAAGGGGATGGGATTACAAACGTTATGGGCTGAGCGTATGGTATGTTCATGGTTTGGACGTGAGATGTCCCCAGAAAGCTCATGTGTGAGACGAAGCAGGAATGTCCAGAGGTGAAATGCTTCATTCTGAAAGTTGTGACCTAATGGTGCATTCGTCCATGCGATGAACTAACAAGTGAATGGAGTGCTGGGTGGTAACTGGAGGCAGGTGGAGTGTGGCTGGAAGAGGTAGGTCACTTCGGGTGTGTCCCTGGGGATTTTATTGTCCCTGGCTCCTCTTCTTTTTCTCTTTCCACTCCCTGGCTGCCGTGTGCTAATCAGCTTTCCTGTTCAGGCCCTTCTGCCATGATGCTTTGCCTCACCGAGGCCCAGAACCATGGAGCCCGTCCACCACGGCCTGACCTCCGAAACCATGAGCCCTAAAGACCTTCTTGTCAGGTATTTTATTTGCAGTGACAAAAAACTGTCCCACCTGGAAATATCAGAGACGAAATTGAGAAAAATTAGTTGATCTTAGAATGGGTTTGGAGTGTGAGCTTGTTTTATAGCTGGGATGGTGGGATTGGATTAAAACCCTAGGCACCAGCCCAAGGACAATGTAAGGTCAAGTTATAAGGGTATGACTTCAGTCTTTTTGTTAAATCTGTGGACTCCGTGTCCATTAATAGATGCTCCAATGTTTTCACAAATGAACTGAACACAGGAAAGGGCAGAAAAATGTAAACTGTGCAAGAATCCCCTGACCTACCAACCCACACCAGCCAAGCCAGACCACGTGTCACCGGGGCTAGTTCACCCCTCCATGTGCACATTGAGACTTGGCATTATTTAGAGACACGAGAGCTCTTCTGTATTCATGATACGTTTGCTAAATTAATGTTGCTTCGGTTTCATTATGTATGTTCCAGCAAATTGTGACATATATTTTTTCCTATTAGTATACGAAGCCTCTGGAGTGGGCCATGATTTTAGATCCCTTGCTTGTTAATTCCCTAAGCACAGCTCCCATTTTTCAAGTGCTGCTTTGAAAGAAGTCACTTTGTCTGAGAATCCTTTCCCTCTCCTGACCTCGTCCCCCCAGGATATGAAGAACTTCAGTGGGAAATGCACAGGGCAAGTACTTTGTACTTTGCCTGGAAAGTCACAGAAACCTTTGAATGTGACTGACCCTCTTTCAAGGATAAAAAAGTAAATCCATTTTCTTTTTGCTTGCCCAATTCTGTTTTTTCTTTGGTGGGGGGGAGGGCGAGGGCAGGCTTTTCTTTTCTCTCTCCCCTGCCCTCAAAAATAGTAAAAAAAATCACTAAAGGCTCATTCTCCATTTTATGCCCAAACCTACCTACAAACTATACACCAATACGAGACTAATTGTGCATAAAATTTAAATTCTATTGCACTGCCCCATAAAAATGCAAAATGCTTCGGTGGTGTAATGTCTAGTACTGAGCTCAATCCAATCAGGGCTGCCCCAAGACAGCTCGGCAGATGCAATTATCTCTCACACACTCAAACTGCTTTCACAACATTACTTTTATTATGCAAATGCATGAATCTAATTTTAATCCTGGAGACCATCTAGAAGATTAAAACTGCACTCATGTCTTACTTTCACTAACTGTAATTAAAGATATTAAAGGTCTTTTTCATTGGGGGAACCATTTCAGCTGCAGCAAGAGCTCTGCCTTGCTCTGTGCCTGTAGGTCAAGAGATCAGAGCGGGGCATCTCGGAGCTGCCACGGGGACCTCTTATCCTTCCTCGATCCCGAGTGGAAGGGACAGCAGGACCAGCCACGGCCAGAGCAGTGGTCAGCAGAGGGTGGTGGCCGTTCTCTGCTTGGTGAGGGCCAGTCGTGCCCACGGCCTGGGACATGATCCACCTTCCCCAGACTGGAAATGTGGGCTTGTTGATCTAGAAGACTCAAGATCTCTACTGGTGATGAGGACACAGATTGCAGGGAGTTCCAGGGACATGTGGTCACTGACGTGGGAATTCTGGCACTCCTGCAAAGCCAACCATCACCAAAACTGTCTTCCCTAAAAAACAAAACAAATCAACAAAAACCCCCAAACAGCCAATTCTGGACGCCCAGAGAAGTGACGATAGTGCAGGCACACTCTGGATTGTCAAATTGGTTTTCACCCTTTCCTTTTCTCCTCGTACAACTCTGTGTTCGAGGTAATGGTCGCCGCAGTGGAAGTGTTTCTCATCCTCCACGAATCTCCAGATGTTTGTTAGAATTTAAAACTTTCACACGTACCATCCATAATAACTATTTACATCACCGTAGCCAACAGTTCTATTGTTCCTACCCTGTGCCAGTTGGTTGGGCTCTTTGAACAATTTTATTTCAAGTCCATGACAGAAATTTGTTATTAGTCCATTTTCTAACGAGAAACTCGGCATGTGGTCTTCTCAAAGTCGTCCTTAGTATGTGGCATGAGTCTCCCTTGACCTGGATTTGGGCCTCTCAGACACCAGCATCTAGAGCTGCACCCTCATCCAGTGGCCCCGAGTCCCAGGTGGCTGTTTGGTGGCAAGGTGGGATGGGACGGGTTGTGAGTGTCAAACACACGCTGGGCTTTGAAGACTCAGAGTGAGCAGCAGAGTGTGAAGGGTCTTGATAGTGTTCCTGTCGATTACGCGTTGACATTATGACGTCATGGACGTGCTGGGGCACATCAGTTCAGCTTCAGTGTGGCTTCTGGGAAGCTTCCCCTGATTTCTCCTGGTCCTGCTGGCTGCCCATCCTCCCCTTCCACACCCGCTGCCCTGTCCTCACTGCCTCCCGCATCACCACTCCCAGGAAATGAATCATTCCAAGGAAGTCAGAGGTCACTCTGGAACCGAGGGGGCTCCGTCCAGGAGCTGGTTTGGGTCGGGCACGGCTTGGCTCACGCCGAGGCTCCCACGTCTGCTCCTTCTCCCCACGTGGTTCACCGTGAAAGGCAGTGGGGGCAGGGGGCTGTGAGGTTCCAGGGACCCTCGCAGGTGGCAAGGTGCCTCCTCTCTGCCTTTCCGTTCAGTGTGTCGAGGCCTCTTTGCATCTCTGACTCCTTCCGGTGGCGCTGCTGGAGATGCTGCTGGAGACGCTGCTGGCGGCCCGGGCGAGGGGGCGGGTGGACACTGGAAGGAATCGGGGCATTCGCTGTCTGACATGTGTCACTCACCTCAGGTCCAAAGGAGAGAACTTTAAGCCTCGGGATCTGCTGCCTCCAGCCTGAGGCCCTGCCTCCTGGGGAGGTGCTTCCCCTGGTTGGTGTGGAACCTGCTGCCCTCGGGGCTCCGTCTTCTCTCTCCTCCTCTCCGAGGTGGTGACGGGGGAGGTGGAGAAGAAAAGGGCCTTGGAGGGACATGGAGATGGAGATCTGGGCTGCTCTCTGGGTCTCCCCAGGTTTTGCAGTGGTGGTCCCCAGTGCTCCGTGGCCACCGCTCGCTGTGTAGCCTGGGACTGCTACGTTTAGTGTGGTGGCCCCTGAGATGGGGCTGCCGTCCCCATCCCGTCCCTGGGCTGGCAGGTGGCCAGACTCAGCACCTGCACCGTCCATTTCCAGCATGGCTTCTTCCTTGTCCCTTGCCAGGGCAAACGGAGGTCTGTGGGGCACAGAGCAGGTCCTGGGGTGCAGCACCAGGCCCTGTCCCTCGGGACCACTGAGCTCCTGCTTAGCCTCTGAGGCAGGCCCCCACGGGCAGTGGTCAGCCAGCTCCCCCTCACTTAAGGAGCCCTCAGGGCTGCCTCTAAGTCCCTCTTCATCCCACAGTCCTCTTGGGGCCGACAGAGGTGCCACATTCCTCTCCTGTGTCCCGCCTGACAAAGGGGCTTCCCCTCCAGCACCCCGCTCTGAGCACTAGGCTTCTAGGAAAGTACGTCCATGAGGAAGAATGAGAGAGCGAGGAGCAAGAAAGAATCGAGTGAGCGAAAGAAATTGGAAAACTAGACGGTTCTTCTGAACCTCCTGGGTCGTGTCTTCAGTGGGACTCATCAGTCTGTCTAAAGCATGGGGTTCTCAGGACGCCATGCATTGCTCCTTTATCCTAGAAAACTTTTAAAAAGCATTCCTAGGTCGAACGTCAGCATGGGACATCACCTGCCATTGAGGCTTCTGTGCACGCTCCTCCATTGGAAGGTGTCGGGCTGCCAAGGTCCCTGTTCTCGTCAGCTTTCCAGGTCTCTTGAGCTGTCTGTTCTTCTGCTCTAGGTATTTCAGTGGATATCATGAGCCCTGGCTTGTTTCTAAGTAAAGCGTAATAAAAAGAAAGGGTCTAAAACTGTGAAAATGCCATACACGTGGGGCGAAGCCCCAGGTGACACTGACATGCTGTGGGGAAACCTGTTAAGGCCCTTGCCGAGGCCCTTGGTCACAGAGGTGAGATGGCCCAAGAGACCCCGGGCCACCAGTACCTCCCACTCAGCCTCTCCTGGCTTGCTTCCTACCATGACACCCGAGGGATATTTTTCCCCTTCTCTTAAACTGTGTGTCCTTATAAAAGAATTGCATGTATAGACATAAGTTTTTAAAATGATCACGTGAGTAATAGATACCAAAGGATTCCACTGTCATGTTCTCTAGTCAACAACAACAACAAAAAAGTGAGTTACACACCTCCACTGTCGTGCTATTTAGAATATCATTTAGATACCGTATTACTCCTAAAACTATAGGCAGTCAGAAAGTAACACACAGCTTTTTTAAAATGGATTTAAAAACACACACACACACACATCCAAACCAACATTTTCTATTTTCCTTCAATTTCAACAAAGCTCTTGTGTAAATGTCAGGTCATTCCACTGCTTTAAAAACGGAAGTCATTCTTCCATCATCCACTGTCTTAAGGCATGTATGCAGGTATTATCTAAATTTGGGTTAGAACCACCTGCTTTTATTATTATTTTTTTGATGATTTAATGCACTGTTTTTGCAGATCAGCCAAAAAACGGGTAAAAAGCAAAAAATAGAGAAGAAATGCGGAAAATATGCTTCTGTTAGTACCTTCCCTTTAAAGTTCGGTGCACGTGGAACTATGATCCAAAGACACATGGAATCTCTATGTTTATGGAACCAAGTGATTTAATGGTTGTTTTGACTTCCACTAAAGGTTCATCTAATATTTTGCTAATAAACATCACACTTTGGTTTTCCACTTTTTTGAATTATAGGGAGAAAGTCCTACTGTGAAAAGCCTCATCATGAGAATTCTCAGTATGGTCTTGAATCCTGTAGGAATTACACTGTTTCCTCTTGACATCTTGTAATAAATAAAACTGTTAATATTTTGACTTTCGACAAATTTCTCTTTTGCTTTCAGCAGCTAACAGTTATAAAAAGAGACAGTGCCACATTAGTCACAGCAATTTGGTTTAGGGACACCAGCACAAACACATAAAATCCATTAGTGGTGCCAACAGTTATATCCAGCTAAAGTTTAATAAATAAGACAACATACAGTTTATAAAATGAGTCTTAAGACTTCCCAGAAAACAGAATAGAGTTTAGATGATCTTTTGAGTAACTAAAGCAACCACCCTTACTGAACCTAAGCTGAGATGTGTGTTTTCAAAGTACTATAACCGGACGTGTTGCCGTTAAGATGCTTGGCATTGCCAAGTGAGCATAAACCAGGGAGACGTTCTCTCCGCTCACACACTTGGTCCATTAACCTGGGTTCCTGCCTCTGGCAGTGTTTCATGCTTTGGAAAAAGGCAACTACAACAAAAAATTTATAAGGAAAATTATAATAAATCTCTAGCTCAATCATGCAATGTTGGCATCGGGGGAGACACATTACTTCCACTCCCAGAGGAGCTGCGTCCTCTGTCTCTGGACCTGGGAAAGTATCCTTACCCCATGGGCAATTCCCAGACTGTAAACAGACACACACATTCTACTTTCAAATATCATTGTTATTAAAACACTTTGGATTGATAATTGATTAATAAGCATTTTCTAAAGGAATGGGGCCATTCCTAAAAGCCATTTTGTGAATCCCTTTTCATTTGAAAAGTGCCTCAGAAGAAAGCCGTGAAGCTATGAGGAGTTGGATTCCTGTGGAGGACTTGTCTTTTACAAATAACGAATACAGAATGCTTGAAAAATGAGAAAACAGGAATGCATTTGGAAATAAATGTAAGAACAAATTGCTGGGCACTCCTCTCAGAGTGGTGACTCTGGGTCCCACTTCTTATTTGAGCTTTTCCCTGGTAAAAATTCTAAGCCCTTTTCTGCACCGATGATTTCTCAAGCACTGCTGCTGCGTGGAGCGGTCCCTGAGGGGTGAGTTCCGAGGAGCCATGCGTCTGCCAGGTGGAACCTCTTCTTAACAGGGAGAATGATGTCTGACACTCGTGCAGCACAATCTGTGCACAAAATGCCAGCCCGGGGTTCAGCACACATGCGTACTTTTCAAACGCCAGAACATTCCTGCTCAGGGTCTCTCCATCAGCCTGGATTCATCAACCACCTCACTGGGCCACAAACCCTTCCTTACAAAGAGAGCAGGGAAGAGCAGCAGCTGAGGCCAATGTCTGGCTGCCACTTCCCAGACCCTTCCCCATCCAGTGCAGGGAGTGGGGTTATTATAGGACACATAAAATCCAGTGCAGATTAACCGTGCGGTTCATGTTTGGATATCATCTAATCTAACTTCCTCATTCCCGATGAGGAAAGTGGGCCCAGAGAGGCTCTGAGGATTCACCAGGACCAAAGGCCAGTCTGTTCTGGGAGAGGGTCACCTGTGCTCCCAGTCTGACCCACTGCCAGGACAGAACAGGGTCCAGTGACATACTGTGTGTCCAGTGAATAAAACGCAGGCACTGGCCCCCGGGTATAGCTGGGTAGTGGCTGGACTGTTGTTGGAACTCTGATTTCCTGTGGATTTTTTTCTTTGGGTAGGTTCACCAAGGAAAGATAGTTCTAGAAAAGTATCCTGACACGGACAGACCAGGATATCACCCTTGGGTGGGTTTAAAGGGCCTCTGACTAGTGATGTTTCAGGTCCTTTTAGTGGGGCTTCCGTGGGCACAGAGGCTTCATTCAACAGTTAAAGATAAAGGGAACACACCCCTACGCTCGCACGTCAGCGGGGTCTGACTAACCCTGGGGTCCTGCAGCACGTGCGGTCACCAAACCCAAAGAACAGAGAGCTGTACTGTAAGGTGAGGAGACGGACAAGGCCTACCTCTGGCTGCACCACGGGCTTTTCCAGCTTGGCTGGTGCACACCTGGAGCTCAGTCTGCATTGTCTCAACACACACGCCATGAAGGAGCCGGAACGCCAGGGGGAAGTGCAGGAAGGCCCAGCCCTGTGGACCCGATCAGGTGTGCAGAGAGGACCTTACCCACCCCACCAGGTGGGAGATAATGTTTTTGAAAAATAACTCAGCAAAGTTGCATTTTCTGAAACAAAGGTCCACTGAAACATGTGCATGCTTCTCTGAAATAACTTCTTCAATAAGCTGACCAGAGAGAACTGCAAGGAGCCCGTACACAGATTGCTGTGTCCTGAGACACGAGGCCCAGGGTTCAAATGCCACTGAAGATTGATTCAGAATATGTTTAAAATATAAAAAAGTGTTTTCCTCCTCCAAGGACAAGAAGAGTGTAGATATTTCATCAAACTCTTTCATTAAACCTGTCACCAGACATCGGTTATGAGCCCCTGAGAAGACCTCAGAGACCTCTTCCTTTGGGTGGAGCGTCCCACTCTAGATGTGTTTCTCTGGGGCAAAGGAGAGTGACCTTCTATCCCCCTCTGCTGCTGGTGCCTTAATCTCAATTTGGGGAGCAAATGGCCACACTCTGGCATGGGCCCCATTAGCACCGACTCACCCCTGTCTCCCTGTGGCTCCCAGACCACTAGCTACTAGGAGAGCTCTCCAGGTGCTTGGGCAACATCAGCATGTGCTTTGGGCAGCCACACTAGAAGTTTCCAATTAGAAACCGTGCTGGGGGCTGCATATGGTTTCATGGGCTTATAAGGTCCTAAAATGCCCCTGGCATTAACCCTCCTGGACTGGCTCTTTGTGGAGAGCTACAACATCAATACTAGTCAAGGCCAATTGATAATAATAATAAAAGAGTTTGCTATGTATCACATCAACTAAAGCAATGTTGAACAATGGAAGTATTCAATATCTCTAAAGATTGAATTATTGCTTTCCTTTCTTATTCCATAGAAAAGCTAGATTAAAAATCAAAGTCATTCATATGATATCAGTCTAACAAAGAGCAGGAGTAATTTGTTCATCTCCTTTATTTTGAGGAAATGTGGGCATCTGTCTTCTCGGGCTGCTGTACCAAAGCACTGCAGACTGGCACGTTCACCAACAATAGACACTTGTTATTTCTCACAGTCTAGAGGCTGAGAAGTCCTGATGTGAGCAGGTCAGTGTCTGGATAGGGCCATTGTCTTGTTGTGTTCTCCCTGGAGAAAGGTGCAGGAGCTCCTTAAGATCCCTTTGATAAATAATCCCATTTGTGAGGGTGATCACCGCCCCAAATCCTCGTCTCCTAATACTGCCACCTTAGAGGTGAGGGTTGCAGCATATGGATTTGGGGGATATAAACATTCGTATTATATGTTAAGCTAAGAGCTGTGGGTAAACACGCAGTGCTTCAGTATTCACTAGTCAAAGGATAAAATGCCAGCCAGCCAAGAGAGTCGGAGCCAGGCTTTCCAGAGAATGGAAGAGATGGAGCTTGGAAGTGGGTCCCTGGCATTCCCAGAGGTGGTCCTGCCCCACACTCAGTCCTTGCTACAGTGCCATCCATGAACGAGTGCCCACGTCCACTCAGTCAGTGGACACTTCTCACACAGGGCAAAGTCAGGCCCTGGGGAATGCTTCAGGGGTGCCATGTCGGCCCTTGAGGTGAAGAATCAATAGAAATCAAGTGGACACCAGTAACCAGCGGGCCAGGTGGTGGGCGAGACAACCTCGGGGGACCCAGGCTCTGTAAGAGTTTAAAGGATGAGTAATGAGAGTCGAGGGTGGAACAAGCTGGGGCCTGGACATCATGGGCAATCGGAGAACTGAAGGCGAGCGCCGAGGACCCGTGGGCCACGGGGAACCTGGGATGATAATGGTGTCTCTGGGGGCCCTGGGCTGACGCAGGGGCCAATGGAAGACCTTGCTGAAGGAAGGCGTCTTATCAAAGCTGTGAGCTGACCACAGTGAGTGCAGGAAGAGGACTCTGGTGGACGTGACCAGGGTGATCTGGATCCAAGAGAGGACATTTGTGAGGCAGAATGAAACTGAAAATAGCTCGAGGCGCTGAATCCCAGCAGGGTCAGTCCAGGGCGAACACAGAAGGCCGTCCCCCCTGCACCCTTACAGCAGCTCCCTCCACTCCTGTCCAGTGCTCCCAACCCTTGTTCCCTGGGCCTTCAGTCCTCTTCTAAAAACACATTCATTTGTAACCCTTCTGCTTAAAACCCCCACTTCTTGACTATGAAATTTAAATTATTCATTTAGCCACATGGGACCCATTATGACCTGGCTCTTCCTGCCCTCCTGCCCTGCCCTCCTGCCCTGTCCTCCTGCCCTGCCCTCCTGCCCCTCCTGTCCTGGCCTGAACAAGGGCTTTTAATGTTGTGATACTGAGCGCAGAGCCCAGGGCCTCGGGCATGCTAGGCAGGTGCTCTACCACAGAGTGCACCCCAGCCCTGGACTTTCCCTTAGAATCCTCCAGCTCTTGCTTGCCCTGCCTCCCCCACTCCCCAAATGACTGTGTCATCTCCAGGAAGATACTGTAAACAGACTAAGTCAAGAATCCAGATCAATCAAATTGAGCTGAGTGGACGCAAACCCTCGGGGTGACAGTGGTTACCTAGTGACCCACATTTCTGAGTTTTACTAATGATGATAAAAGCTTTGTTGGCAACCCCTTTCAAAGGCACTTTGCTTCCACTCCTAGACAACAGAGCGAGGTCCATCTCAGCCTAAGGGTCTGGGAAATGCTTTCAGGTTTTTAGCTGAAGGACTTCGGGAGGCTTCAGGCACGCTGTGAGAACTTTGTCAATGAGCTCCCTGGGGTTTCATTGTGTAGAGTCACTCTAGACAGCAAAACAACAAAACCCTCTTCAATTTCCAGTTTGATTAAATTGCACCCTGAAAAGGCCTATATTTCCACTCTGTTTGAGCCAGCCGCTCTCTTCCTGGGGAAGCTTGGAGTAGAATAGGGAAAGTAGAGCCTCAGGGGTCTGAAAAGTCGAGATCTTAGTGCCTGACACCACCTCCCCACTCCCCCGCCTCCACCCCCAAGCCCTGCTGGACACTCACCAGCAACTTCTCACTTGAAACCTGGGTTTAGCGAAGCCACGTCTCAGAGGTGAAGCCCCCCTGAAGAGTTGCAGTGAGGATTAAACAAGGTGCTTTGGAGGAACTGTCCTAGTGGGATGTGTGTGGCCTGCTCTCAATCAGTGGGAGTTACCGTGGACATTATAATTCACACTGTCATCATTTATAACAATAAATTTCAGAACACAAACAAATGAAACTAAATGAATTTACTTAATTTTATTTAGTGAATTTCCAAAAGCAGAATGTCCCAAATCTTTCTGTGCTTCCAAGAACTAGTGTTTTGGAACATTTTTAAAAGCAGTTTTAAAAGTATAGATTAGTGCCATTTGCTAGAATAAAAGGCACACCCCTGGACTCTGCTTGGACCTTAGCTACCATTTCCAGGCTGCAGACCTCCCTGGATGCTGCCCCTGGGCAGGCACCCGACTCTTCTGTTGTTATCATTATTGACCATGCACTTGCCATGTGGAGACACCCCAGAAGGACAGCAGTGATGGATCAAAAGACACGGGGCTCCCTGCTCCCCAAGGCTCTTCCTCCCACACTGACATGACAGCAGGTGCCACTCAGAAGACAGCCCAGAGACACAGCAAGTTCTAGGTCTAAACTAAAAATTGTTTCCTTCCCAAATGCCGGCCACAGATCAAATAGAACACAGACAAAAATAATCTTCCCGGCCACAGAAAGGACAGAAGAGGGGAGGGGAGGAGTTCCTGCCAGGGCCATCGGGGCAGGGGGAGATGGGGGGGAGATGGCAGGGGACATGGGGGGCAGTGCTTACTCAGTGCCTTCAAAGCCATGAGCTGCCCTGAGTGGACGCTCTTCCAGGATGTAGTTTCCTGATGTTGTATATGAGACAGATCCTTATTGAGTGTTTAACATCTGCAAAGCACAGATTACTAGTAAGTCATACAAGACACTCAAGTACCTCACGGGCAGACTGCTAAGACGACAAGACGAGAACAACTTTACAACGTATTTCAGGCAAAGTGCCAACCACAGGTGCAACAAACTCAGGGCACAAATATTGCAGGCATTCAAAAATAATAGGCACAAATAGAAAATATAATCTGAGATAATGACTTTTCTCTGCATGAAGACATATTATCTTTTGAAAAACCTATCCATGTTAACATGAGGATGACTTGAGGCTGCTAGAAATTTATTGCACAGCATCCACTCAATGGCAACAGGAAATGCTTTTTCCTTTTTCCCTTCAGTGTTGGAGATTGAACCCAGGGTCTTGCTCATGCTAGGCAAGTGCTCTACCACTGAGCTATGCCCCCAGCCTATGAAATGCTTTTTGAAATATTGCTACCTGTTGTTAGAAGATTATTTTTTCTTTCATTTCTACTTCATTTTCTATATGCCAGTCGCTAGGCGTGTGCACACACACATGCACACATATATACATCCATATACACAGTGATTTCTCAGGGATTTTTATCCACTGGAAATTTCCATTATAAAAATGGAAGAAAGTCGTGTCTGTGAAGAGCTACTGAAATCAAAACATATCCTGAAATCCATTCCTACCCAATTTACCCCATTTAGGACTATAGAAAGTATCTAGGAAGAAAAACTAATAGAAGAAAAAGTGTGTGTGGTTAACTAGGTCTTGTTAGAATTCTACTTCCCCCCAGCAGTACATTAAAATGGTCTGTTCAAATTGAAAGCTTTAGCATTGAAAGGGCGTTAAAACAAACCAAGCCAAGTCTGCATACCAATGTCAGAGCGCAGATCCTGCTGCCAATTAAAAGAGACATCCAGTGGAACTGGTGCCTCCCGGCTCAACATGGCGGGGAGGTCTGATTTATTTTTTTAAGTTTTCATTTCAGTTTTAATGACACTCATAACGTCACACATTTTTTTGTTCATTAGCATAGATAAGGCCTAAGGTTACAAAAGCTATGCAGAGACAGCTCCTTAATTGTGTGGGTAGCTCTTCTAGGATTTATTTGAGAAAAGATCTGTAAGTGGCACCAGCCAGACAAGGCACTGTGAGCACCAGCAGATCGCAGGCAATTTGAAATTCCTGCCTTAAAGCTTCCCTCCAACATTCAGAATTTGTCTCTGTGGCTGGCCTGTAAATCCCATCACCTTCAGTTTTATTTCTCGGAAAGAATAGAATAAAACACTTGCCCCTGAAAGCCAGATTTGCCCCTCCTTTCTTATGAATGGAGTGTCAGCAAAACTCTGCTCAATTTTCCATCAAAGTCTACAATAGAGGGGCCTCAGGGGGCAGTTGACATATTTCTGGACCTTGAGAAAACATGAGCTGCACACCCCTAGCGACCTGCCAGCTCCAGGAACCCAACCAGAGCCCAGAGACCACGGTCAGGTATCCTCGTCCTGGTGGGAAAGCTACCCACGTGTCCCTGGCCAGTGTCTAATGGGAGAGTTGCCCAGTTATGCCCAGGATCCTGCCTTGGGCTGTAGGCTCCTGGTGAGGAAGGGGCAGGGCAGAAAGAGAAGGTGGAGCCTGCCCCGCCTCTGTTCTCTTCTTCATCCAGGGAGGTCCTACCAAGGCCACACCCAGCAAGTGACACAGGGACCCCCTGGGGAGACGCACACTAGAAGGACAGAGCAGCAGTGATAGCCCCCTTCTTTGGTTTTGTGGCACGTCTCTCTCTCCCTCCAAGGTCCTCTCATTTGATCAGGAAAGAAATGGTGTTTTTCAAATTCCCAGAGCTGGGTTTGAATCCTGGCAGTTTCCATTAGTTGTGTGCCCTTGGTGATGTGGCTTCCCCAAGTCTCATGTCCTCATCTGCACATTGGAAAGGAGACCTCCTGGGCTAGGGATCCAGAGAGACGTGCTTGCCAGGCCCCAACAGAGAGCCTCACACGACCGGCCCACGCCCAGCGCAGGCTACAAGTGGCGTCCTGTACTGCAGGCCTGCAGCGCCTCCCGCCTCCCTGCTCCCCACCTCCTGCAGCTTCTGCTGGTTTTCCAGGAGAATAAAGAAAGACCCTGATGACAATTTTGTGAGAATGCAACTGCTTGCATTCCATTTTTTTTTCTTGTTGTTGTTGTAATGTTTTGATCCTTGTCCTGGGTCGTGTGAAGTGTGCCCACTGATCTCAGTTCTGCACATGGAGTTAACCAGGAGACAGTCGGGGAGCCAAACCACAGGGCAAATCCTGCAATGAGGACTCAGAATGGTGGTCAGCTTCCCCATACCAATCCCGCAAGAACAGAGGTGCCCTGCTGCTTAATTTTACTAACATGTATTGGGTGTGGGCCGCATTCCAGGTTGTAGGCTGTGAGTGTGTACATTATCACTGAACACTTGAGCCTCCTCCAGACCAAGACTTGATGGATCCAGGTTTCATACTTCAGAGGATTTTATTTTTTAGAATTTGCTTTTCAAAATATATGTTCAACATATAAAAATTACACACACATAATGTATTCAAACAACTTTTAAATTTTAGAATATTTTAGAATAACTAAAAATTTGAAAAATTATATAGAGAATTCATATATACCCTTCCCCAATATCTTAGTACATTTTACATTATTTGTTAAAACTAAGAAGTCAACATCGGTACAGTTCTCTTAACCAACCTTTATTTGGGTTTCACCTGTTTTTTCACTGTTGACCTTATTCTGAGATGGTGTGTGCCTTTCCCACCCTGAGTTCATGAAACTAATTCAGGAAACAAATGGATCTGGAGCAAAGGAGACTTCGACTATTAACCTTATCTTACAGGAAGAAACTGACCTAAAGCACACAGTTAAATAAAGGGCCCAAGCCACATAGTCACTGATAATTGAGCTGAAATTCAAACAAAGGGCAAGAGGACCCTGGTACCTGCACTACCACAACAAATCCTACCTACGAATTGATTTAGAGGCACAAATGGAAGCCATTCTGTAAAGGCCCAGATAATAACTATCTCATGCTTTGTGTGGGGCAGGGTCTGTGTGGGGCAGGGTCTGTGTGGGGCAGGGTCTGTTGGCAAGAGCTCAACCTGCTGTCACTGCAGAGGAGTGGTCACAGACAGTATATCAAAAAGTGTGCATAGCAGTTTTCCTGTGGACCCTGCTTGTAGAAACAGAAGCTGTCTGCATCTGGCCATGGGCCAGAGTTTGCTGACCCTTGGTTTAGACTTTCAATCATCCATACTCTATTTGTAAAATAATAATAATAATAATAATAATAATAATAATAATAATAATAATAATAAGTATGACATGAGAATCCTGACATTGATCTTTTGCTTTAGCCCAGGAGCTGCTCATGTGAGATGACCTCATTGACAGGCACTACGGGGACCTGCTCTTCCAGGAATGGGAGGTGCACAGAAATGAAGCCACTTGCCCAGACTTCATGTCAGCAAGGAGCAGAGCCTGCCTGGGAACCCACCAGCTCAGCTCCTGACAGAGGCAGGCCCTTATTAGGGGATGCTGCATCCCAAGGCCTGCTCTGTGTGCCGGGGTCTCAGCCTTGGTTGAGTCTCACACACACACACACACACACACACACATATATATATATTACCATTGTGGATTGAGTAGTATCCTCTAGGTACCTGAATGCCTAAGTCCCAGACCTCAGATGTGACTGCAATTGAAGTTAGTGTCTTTAAAGAGGTTATTAAGTACAGTGAGGTCACGTGGGCGAATCCTGATCCAATGTGACTGCTGTCCTTTAATAAGAGGAAAAGACCATGGTCCCAGAGAGAACTCGTGAGGATGCAGAGATGATGGACACCTACTAGCCAAGGCCTCGAGAGAGACCCACCCTGCCCACACCTTGATCTTGCACATCTGGTCGCCCAAATTGTGAGAGAATAAACTGGGGTCTTTGAGCCACCTGGGCCGCGATGCTTTGCTGTGGCAGCACTGCCAGTCAACGGACCCTCGGGCTCTCTCAAATCCATCCACCTAGAATCTCCTAAGAGGGACCTGCGAGCTTGTTCTGTTAATGCTGCCCAGGCAGCCCCCGGGTGGAGTCATTCATACTGGTGTCACCTTAAACCAAGGATCCCTGCGGGCTGCGATTCCCCGTGGCTGAGAGCTTCCCTCCGGCCCGGAGCACCTGTCAGTGCTCAGTGCTCTGCCCGCCCGGCCACTAGGGAACATGCCCCCTTCCCAGGCCCTGGCGCTTCCTAGTGGGGCCTCCTCTGAGGATGCCTTCCTTGACTTCCATTATGAATTAAGGGAACATGATAGAGATTTACAAGACCAGGACCTGTGAATGGTTCCAACAAGGGAACTTGGCCTTTACTTGGTAATTATAGTACAAACAATTGCCAAAACATTGTCTGTTCGTCTTCTGCTTAGTATTATAGCACTATAGCATTTGGGTGACACCACACCTTGGTGCATCCATCTCCTGTTTTACTCAGTATGAAATTGAAAAATAGTTTCCCTTTTGTTTTATAGTCACCTTGAAATAATGAAAGTCAAAATAAAGCCAGTTGTCTGGAAAATCTGTCTGTTTCTAAATATTCAATAAGCCATTTAAAGCTTTGCAGATCATTAAGTGGCTTCCTCTATAAAACCCAAGGTTCACCAATTAAATTTGTACCCCGGGTTTTACTGTCCAAACAATATTGTATTTATTTGTAATAGAAATCAAAACTTAAATATTTATTCCATAAATATAGAGGTATAATACGTTTGGTAACAAATGTGCACACATGTACTTACGCATAAGTGCATTCACATACACACACTGACACACACACAGAGGAGTTGATTTAGTTGATTTTATTTGTTTTCTGATTGCCAAACAAGTTTCTCTGCCTTTGCAGATCTACTCTCCTGGTTCTAGTCTATCTTAGTGTGTTTTCCTTTTCCTTCCAATTGAGGATGTTGTACCTAAAGATACAATGTTCTAAAGAGTCCATTTCAATTCATACTGTATTCCCTTTAGTAACATTGAACCCTTCAGACAGCTGCTAAAAGTCAGGTGCGTTAAGCTAACAGCATACTAGGGCTGTGATCTCTGGAAATTTATCAAACAGATTAACATTATTGACTTTTGAACAGACACTGTAGAGAACTGGGAGGATTATCACAGGACTGGGTAAAAGCCACATCCCACTGCATGGCAGGAGGTGCTACAGGTGCTCAGTGCTCCTGGAAGGATGAGGGAGCTTGGTTTAGGGAGTCCCCAAGGTCACAAGGCCACCAGCGCCACTGTCCTCCATTGCCTAGCATCTCCTCCAAAGAGAGAAAAGTGCTTTTCTACTATTCGTTTCCAAAACTGTTCTGATTTGATTAGAGTGCTTGGATGGAGCCTGTGTGAGCTCATCCAGGTGACAGTGTTGGTGCTCTTGAAATTCTGAATTGAGGATTAAGATGCAGGTGGAGGGTAGCTGCTCTCATGGCCTGAGGATGGAAACCCCCATCCCCTGCCCTAGCTTCCTTTTGTCCGATGAATTAAAGTTCCTCTGGGTGCAACCTGGGTGCTGCAAATGTGTGTAAGTGCACACTTAGGGGAGGGGTCTTAATCACTCAGAGAGCCTAAGACGCCACACAGACACCCCCTTCCCCACTAGAACCGGCAGTTCACTACTGATGGGATGGATCATGTACCACAGTGAGTGAGGATGGAGAAGCAGATGCCTGTGACAAGGTGACACTGTAGAGCAGGATAACAGAGCCCACTGTCCCCTTCTCCTCCAGGTCTGGATGCACTGGACCAAGAGTCCCGGACATGCCTAGCAAGCTTGTGAGCAGTGAGCTCTGCCCACCAGGAGGGGTTCTCAGGCCGAGTGGGGCCTTGCAGGAGGGGGACTGTGTGTTGTTCCACCTGTGCACAGTGTACAGGTCGAGCACTTTACCTGGGGCACCTCATTCAGCCCTCAGCCAGCTCTCCCACCTTACAGGCCAGGACATGCCATCCTAGCAAAGTTAGGCCACTGGCTGCGGGGAGCAGAGCTAGCAGTAAGCGCTGGGGTTTCCGTGGCCTCCCGCAAGTCAGATGGCTCTTGATTTCTGCTCTGCTCCACCTCATGCTCAAGAGGGCATGAGGATATAGGGAGCCATGGTCATTCAGGCCTGAGGGTGATTAGCTGTCCTTTGGGTCTGGGCTTTCCAAAAGAGAAGAGCAGTGGGACAGCCCTGAAGGGATCCCTTTTGGGCCGAGTAAATGTAGATGATTTTCATTACAGGATGTTTTCCATATTCCTGAGCCTCAACAGGGTAAGGAGAACTCAAAAAGAACAAACTCATCTGTAAACATCAGTGCATACTTAGGGATACCAAGGGTATGCCAGGGTCGATAGTCATTGATAAATTACCGAACCCAGCTGTGGCGGGTAGGAAAGAGAGAGTGGGTCTCTGATTCCTGCTCCAGAGCTCTTTTCCTTTGCTGGGATAAACAAGATGCAAAAATAAATAAATTTTAAAAAATAAAATCATCAAGCAGAAAATTTAAAAGCCAAAGAGAAATCATTTTGGAATGCAGCAGAAATGGTTTCTTTCCATAACTTCCTATAATCAAAGAACAGGTAGGCTCCCGTCTCAGTGAATGCTGCCGGAACATCTGGTCTTATCGAATGAGCCTATTTACATGGGCTGACAGATGGTCCACAGCAAAAATGCTTGGCTGGGCTGATTACAAGTCCCAGTAAACCCAAACCCCTCCATCAGGTGCCTTCCCGGTCCCGATGCATTTAAGTGGCAATCAGTATGACGAGGACATTGGTGTGCAGGCATTTGTCAATAATTTGCCAAACAACTCCATTTGAGTGTAATCTGATGCATTTGATTTTAAAGAATACCAGGTTTTATGCAAAGCCGCCTGTTTGGTTTTATCTTGTTGCTTTTTCTCATGGAGGAGGGGCCCTGATGGAAGGAAGACCGAGAGCTGCACAGGCAGAAAAGGGGTGAAAACAGGAGACCCTGAAAGTCCCAAAGAGGGGAAGGGGAGGGCAAATGCCAGGCTGGAACTGTGGGGGACTGATGGCCTAGGACACACACATTCCTGGAAACTCCTGCAAGAGCTTCATTTAAAGTTAAAACAGTGTGCTGATGCCTTTTTGGTACCTCACAGAATGTGTACAGAAGTGGAATCTGGGTAGAGCTGGGATGTGGCCACCAAGGGCTCCGTGGGCAGCCAGGCACCTCTCCATCCCGAGTGCCCAGGGATTCGTCCTCCAGCCCAGCACCTTCTGCCTGCTTCTCCTATCCTCTGCAGCCGTGCTCCCTCTGCTATGAAGTCCCCCACCACTAGGTCTTCCAGGCACTGGGGCCATCGTGAAGAAGGCTGTGCAGAGCCCAAGGCCACCTCAGGAGGCTTCACCTAGGTAAACACAGGAGTGCCCAAGGGAGTGGCCCTGCCTCTGCTCCTGGTCTAAAGGAAACTTTAAGGGGAATACACACCTCTGTCACCCAGCCCTGATGTATAGGCTGGGAGAAGGGGATGTGGGGCAGGGGGACATGAGGGGCTGTCCACTTTGGAGACATAGGGCCTGACCTATGAAGAGAATACCCTTGTCCTTCAAGATGCTGCTGTTGGGTGGGGACATCATTTGTGTGGGGCTGATGTGACTGCAAGAATGGA
The DNA here is from genome assembly GCF_052094955.1 of Ictidomys tridecemlineatus. Taxonomy (NCBI): domain Eukaryota; kingdom Metazoa; phylum Chordata; class Mammalia; order Rodentia; family Sciuridae; genus Ictidomys; species Ictidomys tridecemlineatus. The sequence goes on along the minus strand of NC_135484.1, from coordinate 6,544,399 downwards.
CTGAGCTCCTCAGTGGACACACCCAGGAACCCCTGTATCCGTTGATCCCCCAGAGTGAATGCACAGCGCGAAGGCCTCTTGTCCCTTGTTTGGCATGCCCCTGTGAATGATGGCCACACTAAAGGGCCAAAGTCAAGACTAAAAAGGAGGCTTGTTAGAAACAGGTGTGAAAGTCCTAAATCCACCTAGGATGTGCTAAAGCTCCAATTTGACAGACAGAAGGGGAAAGGGAAGGGTGACAGGACCAAGGTCAAGAACAGTGAAGACATTTGAGATGCACTGCCTGCCTGGTCATGTCTGGTCACATTAATATGAGATGAAATTTTGTAGAAAAATAACACCAGTTACCAAAAGTGCCAGGCCATCCCATAAACCAGCTCATCAGAATTTATCAGCCACCGCAGCAGCGTCAAGCATCTCTGAGGGGCTGGTAGAGCAGGACCTCATAAAAGACAGGAAATGAAGCCACAGCCCAAGGTGTTGGTGGAAGGGGTGAGGTGATTTATAGACTACTAATTCATGCTGAAGTCGGAGTGGGCCTACTGAGGGTCTTGTTTTTAAAACTGATTCATTCATGTATGAAATGCTTCTGAGGTTCCCCGGCCTAGCTGACACAGCACTTCTGGGCCACCACTTGAATGTCCTAGGTGTAACTTGGGGCACGCTAGGGACCGGGATGGAGCAGATTATGTAATGGGATCCATTTCATTATCATAAATAAATGTCAAATGGCCGCAATCCATTTTCTGTGATTGAACTGTCAAGGACGAAATCATGTAAGAACAATGAGTTTTTATTCCTGTGGCAAAAGAGGAAGACAAGAAAAAGTAATGAAAGTATCTACATAATTTAACGTCTGCAAAGAAAAGAAAAACCCCAGGAGCCTGTGAACAGAGGGCCTCATTCTAAGTTGCATCACCCAGTGCCAAGTGGGGTCTCTGCAGGACAATACTGCATTTGTTATTAGCTCTAAAGCACAGTTTAAGAGTGGCCCCTAGGTACCAAGGACAGAGATTCTGTCCCCTGTATCTGGAGTGGTACCTAAAATGGAACTCACTTCTCCTCTCCCCTAAGGGTGTGTGGAAAGGAAGGGCCTAGAATTGGCCTAAGTCTGTTTGAATCTCTGTTTCCCTCCTTGGAGAAGAAACTCCTGAGGGTGCTAGCGCAGTGCAGTGCAGTGGCTCACCGTTGGCGGGCAGCGGGCTCCTGCCCAAGGCCTGCCATTCAACCAGCACGAGGCAGAGGTGGCTTTAGGTGCCCTCTTGAAACTCCACTTTTGTCCTTACTCTTCTTTTCCTCCCCCCCTTACTGGGTCAATGTCTTTTCTTTCATGGTCACTGCAAGTGACCCTGAAGCCTGATATTTGAACTGAGACCTGCAGAATCCATTGATGGTCACCTCTGATTGTTTTTGGCAATCAAGTCCACCTACATATCTCCATTTCACAAATGAGATGGGGGCTCAGAGGGCGGCTTGCTCAAAGCCTTATGCCAGGCACTCCTGGAACTGGGCCTTGAAACCCAGGGTCCAAGTTGCATGTGACAGAGACGCCCCCATCCCCACGGAGACAGAGGCTTGTAGTGGTGTTGGCCCTCCCAGGAGAGCTCAGTGCAGCCAACCGAGGTGGGTCTTCATCGTATTCTCCTTTTCTTCCTACAGTCATCCCCGTCTGGATGTTAGAGCTCAGGCGACAGAAGGACGCTGATTATTGGGCCCCTTGAACTGGAAATCACAACTGTGAGAGGCACATGCCCCACCCATCAAGCCACGCTCCGCAGGTGGCCGTGGGCTGAGCTCCTCTGGCAACTCAGAAGGCTGACTGGTCAGCTCTTCCCCAGGGGACACTGGCTACCACTATTTGATTGGAAACTTCTGGAAAGCCTCCAGGGCTTCGCTCCTCAGAGATCTGAAGCTCTTTTCTTGCTGACTGGGAGCCTCCAATGACTTGCGCTCAGGCTGACCGGAGGTGGATTCTGGTCTGCACTTTCCATTTGTTCCTACCCTCTTAATCCTTTCCCCAGTAAAATTATGCAAAAGCCTGATTCTTCACATTCATATGAAAATTGACTTTATTCCCTGCCACTACCATTTTGTTGATGGTCCTTTTATTCCTAGAATCAGTTGGATTTGTTTCACGTAACGAAAGCAGCTATCTGCATTCCAAACTCGCTCTTCATTAGCTTCGAAGATACACATAGATAAAGTGAACAGCCCAAACTTCATGAAGCATTTTAATTTTACGTGGTCCCCAAGGCATGCACCAGGGTAGTCACCAAGCACACGCAGGCTTGCGATCTGCACTCTCTGTGCTCAGCTACGTTGTACAAGCAGATGTGATTATCAGCACCAATTAGTCTAAACTGTATGCGGTTACACACGGAGAGCCATGGAGTACAGACATGTTGGCTCACAGAGCAGGCTGCCTCTCCAGCTTGAGAGTCAAAAGTTCATAGAACACACGGGGACCCTTGTAGCAGGGACAAGAATGTATTCTGGGGTCAGCCTTGAGTTGATGGCCTCTGCCATCGGGGTTTCTTTGGAGAAAGACACCAAATGAGGGGAAATTATTCAAGTTGGTGGCACAGAGGGTAAAACTGCGTCCTCCCCAAACTGCCCCTACAAATAGCTTGTAGAACTGTCTGCGATCATGCAGTTTTCTCACATTAGCATGGTTGGCTGAGGAAAATTATTTTTCTGAGAGATAAAGTTTAAAGTGGGCCATCCAGATACATTAACTTTATAACCAATGATCTTTCAAAAACCTTCATTCAGAGAACAGGCTAGAAAGCTGACCGCTCTTTGGGATGAGGCCCCACTAAGGAGCCATTGTAATTCTATCTGAAATTCTGCATTACTTTCCGAATCCTCGCACAGCCCAAGGCGAGAGGTGTAACCGAGGGAAAGCGCCATGTGGTGTTTTAAAACGCCTCCTGCGCCGCCGTATGCCATCCTGAAGGGCAGTACCAACCCTCCTCCAATTCCATCACCGCCGATTCTGCACAAGGCAGGCTTTGGATCCACCAATCAGCACAGCTCACTACCAAACATTTCCCAATAATGCCGAAGCTGCTGTAGTATAAAGATTTTATGTACTTTCTGGAGCGTGTAGAACCAATCGCCTAAGCAAAAAGTTTATAAACTTCTGGCTGACATAAAATAATAAGGACCCCCCCCCCCCCGCCCCGCCAACTACTCTGGGCTAGGTTATCTCACGTTGTGGAACTAAAAGTGAAGGGTCTGCCCATTGAAAGTGAAAAAATAAGAAGAATCTTTGCAAGCTGTTTTGAAAATCCACCAGAAAGTAGTCTTGCTGTCTGTCCTGTTTGTTTCAGTATTTTCATCTATGGAGAATGAGTTTTGTCCATAAATGTACAGCCATCAAATTAAAACATGAGTTTTCACGATCAAGGATACATTCCACTTGGATTAGTACAAATGTAAATTAGATATAGATATTTGGATGTTTTTCTGATTATGTTCCTTGGGCATGGGTCAAGAAAATGATTGGGGTGCTTACTTAATAAAAATCTGATCTCTTTCTGGAATCATTGTGATGTTTAGGGAGTAAAAAAGGGGTTTCTGGTATAGAGAAAACAATTATCATCTTTCAGGAAAGAAAAAGGGAGAGCAAAGGAGACTTTTGAAAGTTTCCAGACACTAGTGTTTTAGGAAAGACAAATCCTAAGGGTCGGTATCAAAGGCAGTTCTGAGAGGGCTCAGGCAGGCTGGCAGGTAGGGGAGGACTCCGGACAGAAGTCAGGGGAGAGGTTCTGAGGCAGAGGCAGAACCCAGGCCCAGGACTGCCTGCTGCAGGGTGAATTTGGTAGGTTATTCAGAAAATGGGCAGATGTTTCATTCATTTTGAAACATGTAAATATAAATCATGTTGCAATATTTTGATGGTGAATCAAAGCCTTTTCTATTTTTTAAAGTCTGAGTCCACTTCCTGAAGTGTCATCCTTCTTCCATGATTAGTTTTTCTACAGTTTCCAGTTTGGATCTCTTTAAAGTAGAACAAGGACATGAAGACAGTAGTGAAGCAATCAGAAGGCAGAATTGATTTTTCAGAGTTTTTAGAACTTAGAATTGTTTAGAATTTTGTCTTCCACTTTCAAAACCATTCCACATATAAATAATTCAAAACAGCTTCTAACAAACCCGCCTTATTAAGTCTTTGTAAATCACTCAACTCGGCTTTTTGTAGAAACAATTTTCTTTGCATTGATGGTTCATTGGCTTACGTGATTTTTAATTAAATTAAGAAATTGAATATTAAGCACAACTAGCAGAAAACAGGCCTAGAAACCAACACAACTGACCTGTGAAAACATCATTTAAGTTGGAGGGCACAGAAACATTGAAAGTCCCTGTCTCCCATGTGGCATGTGGCCGGGGTCATTAGGGACGCATTCCACAGTGTGTGAGGTGCTGCTTGACTCTGAGAGCCTCTTCTGCACTCAGCTACTCGGAGAGCCTTCTTCACTCTATTAAACGTAGATAACCCAGACTCAATAGTGTTCACTTTTGGAAAAGGAGATACTCTAAGTGGACATCTGTACTCAGAAAGTTAAGTTTGTGTTAGATACAGGCCAGTGGGCAGATATTAAAAAGTATGTCTGTGACCTACTTTATTTTGGCACTCTGCAGATGTCATAAAATCGTGGCTTGATAGCTCGGATGAGTCAGTCTTTGAATTTGGATAACGAATTCAGATGGAGAAGGACATTGATCTCATCTCAAAAATTACCTGACTCTTGAGTTTATGATCCTTTACTTTCATTTAATTAATCTCTTTCCTGATCCAATTTTTTTTAATTCAGCTAAACCCAAAACTCAGAAACCCAAAGTAAATTTAAACATTGGCCCTAATAATAATCACCTTCATAATGGTATCTATAAAATTATCTGTAATGCCTAGTGTACTTTCTTCAAATTTGTTGAATTGGCACTAACTGAATGTCTACTAGGTGCCAGTTTGTTTGACATGTGACTATTTTTTTTCTTTATCCTGCCTAATCTCTTGGGGACCACTGTTCGCCCTGCTGGAGGAACTGGTAGGAAGCCACTGACAAGCTGTGGCTACTTCTCGTGTCAACTGATAAGTCCTGTAGGAAAGAGACAGTCTTTTCTCCAACATGGCTTATCTAAAATCACAAAGGGAAAGAACTAGAGCTTCTTAGATGGGTTCTGGTGCTTTCCTGTGAATAATGAGAGGTGTGTGGGCATCAGGAATCTTCTAGGTTGGGGAAGGCCAGTTTTCTTACCTCAGCTTATCTGTTAGTTGGGTACAGAGATTAACTCAGGGTAAGGTTCAGACACTTGGCCATAGATTGACAGTCCATAAAGAAACACACTTCATTTTTAGAATGTATTTCTCTTTTTGTTAAATGTTGTATGTGACGGAGTTACATAGTAGACAAGGGCATTTTTTGAAAATTTTATAATAGAAGAAATATATATGGACTCCAATTAACTTATAAGGAAAAGGTGGTAGACGTGTGGCTTTTGCCCTGTCTTTACTTCCTTCCATTCAGGGCAGGGAGGGGCAGGATTGCCCCATCTCCTAAGTCTAAAGTGGGCCACTGACCACAGAAGAGCCAATCAGACCTCTAAGCCTCTTAGTGACACCTGTTGGTTCACATGTGTGATTTGGGCTAAGCCGTGGAACATACATGGGGACCAACCTTGGTCATCTTTGTTACCAGCAGAGCCTATGTGAGAGCAATAAAGACCGGGTCAAGGAAGCTAAGTGAAGGGAATGTCTTCAAGAGGACATCACCCAAAAACCTGGACCCAGGCAGGCCACAGCAGGGCTGCCCTCACCCACGCAGATGCACCAACAGCTCTGTCTTTTGTTTGAATTAACCTTGGTTGGATGCTGTTACCGACCACCCAAAGATCTGGCTAGTACAGTCAGACCAGGAGCAGAAGGACGGGAAGACCTGGAATCCATCCTAGCAAACCTCTAAGTCCGTGATCATCCATGGAGAAAGTAAAGGAGGTGGGTTTTATGGTCACTCTTGCACTGATGAGAGGAGAAACCCCGAGAGGTGAAGGAGCCAGCGTGTCACTACTGGGCGAGTGCTATCAGGCAGAGCCGGGCTGCCACCCCCGAGTTCCGATTCCGGGCTTCCACTCCAATTGTGCGAACCACCAGAGTGATGACGTTTATAACTCAGGGGAAAATCTCAGGACTGGCTTCATCAATAAATAGGCCCTCCTCCCCCTCAGGAAAGAATGAAGGGAACATCTGAATGCGGATGTTCAAGTTCACCTACAGGCACCATCCGACTGGACAGCCTGAGCCTAAAATGTCCCTTGACAAAGGCGTGTCCAGGCAGGCTCAGTGAGGCCCCTTTAAAGTATTGGTCTCCTTCAATCATTAGGATAAATGATAATATGACCAAACTTCTGAATTCCTGAAAAATTATACCAACCTTCTCAGAGCATCAACTTAAAAGTGAAAATTTTCATGAAGGTCTTATTTAGTGCATTATCCTATAAAGTGGTTTGATTTGTTTCTTTTCATTCCCATTCAACTATTTTAGTTTTTACTCAATTTATCACATGGCAGAGGCTGATGTCCTTAGTCATGGGTGCATATGGAATTGCTGCCTAATTAAAACTTCCCTAGAGTTATCAATGCAATCACAATGAGGAGCCTATCACTTTGTATTATGTGGGCATAGAATTTAAGGTCAAAAGAATGACACGGCACCCCACATCATTTTATGTGTGAAGTTTCATATATAAAATCATGTCAACGTGTCCATTAAGAACAGACTTGAGAAGGGAAATAGCTACAGAAGGGTAGCATCCAAGTGTGTGGTGCTGGGGCAGATGAGTACAGGAGTACAGTGGTCATGGCTCATATGAGTTGCTTTATGCAGCCTCCTGAACCACTGGTCATTTGCAGATAGTTCTTTTTGGTGAGGCACAGTCAGAATTAGGATGGGATACCATATTCTCAAACATGAGTGGGATCTCGAGTCTGGAGTCTGTAGACTTCCTCAGTTCTCATCCCCTACAACTTATATCAATAGTCCCACTGGTGCTCTGGAATCCTGGACACCTTTCTGAAAGTTTTATCAAAATTTTCCTCTATAGGAAAGTAAGTACATTCATCAGGTATTCATTTATGATTAAACAGATAATCTGAATTGTGATAAGACCAGAGGCATCAAATGGAAATAGGAGACACTGAACACTGTTGTGTTTCTCGCTGAGTGTGAGAAGGAAATTGTGCTAACCACTTAATGTGGTGGAGTGAAACTTGGGTAATGGTTAGGTTGTGAGCTGGTGTCCTAGAATTGTCCCCAGCTAGTTATGTGACCCTGGATGGTTCGCTTCACCTGGAGCACACCTCCTTATCTATAAGGATCTGCATTTGGAGCCTTGTAGCCATTGTTTCCAACTGTGTATGCTAGACCTTATGTCGAACACACAAAACAAGAGAGTGTCTGTAAGGGCAGACCACAGGGCAGAGTAGAAATCAGTTAGAATATCTCATAACAGACAGGGGTCTCTGCTCCTCCTCTTTCAATGGTGCTGCCACCAATCAGGCCCAGGTCTCTCGTCAGCCATTTGTTGTAGTGCCTGTGAATCAACGAAGGCTTGAAGACAGAACCAAGTGAGCAGAGATGACAAGAAATCCTGATGCCAGCACAGACTGTCTGTGTTTAAAAGTGCAACAGGGGATGAGCCCCTATTCCGAGAACGTGCTCCTCATCAGCATTTTTTCAGTCAATATAAATAGGAAGAGTTTTCAGATTTGGGGTGTGCTGATACAAGCATTCTCAAAATATCATTTAGAAGAACATATTAGCCATCTAAACCAGGGAGTTTGCTAATGTTCTAAATCTTCCTATCCTGGGATATAATTCCGTTTTATTTATTTTCTTCAGTGTTAAGCACATCATGTCACAGAAACGCTTTTAGCATTAGGAAAAAAAATTATGTTTTAATTTTAATCCTTTTGGATCATTTCTCTTCTTTAAGAAGTAAGAGTTAGCATGCAAAGAACATAATTAACTGAGCAATAAAAATCTTGATATTTTCACACGTCTAAGAAATTTAATATGTAATGTGATTTGCTGGAATAAAATCGATTCAATAAGCATTCCTTTTTTCATCTTTCTGTTTACTTTGGGGTTTTATCACCCGTATGAGGCTCAGGGTGGGTAGAAACGCAGGCTTGTGAAGGCTCCTGGTGCTCCACCACCCAGTTGATCCAGGGGCAGAAAGCCAAGCTTTTTTCTCAGGTACAAAGGCCGACATCTTTAGGAAGCCCACCCAGTTCTGTTTCAAAGTCAGGGGCCAAAAGCAATTGTGGTTTTAGCTTATTATTACATTTTAGCTCATGCAGATCTCCCATGGGACAAAATGTATTTTCATGTAGTGAGGATGCAGTAAAAGCCTCAGCCTAGAGCTCAGTAGTTGTAGACAAAGCTTTGCCCCATCAGGCAGGGCTGGCTGGAGATGGATCACTCCTGCCCACCGCTGCACTGTATAGTGGATAGAGAGTTCGGTGTCAGGAGTTGTGAGCACTAGTGCAGAGAACCATGCTGGAGCTCATGTTTACAAGGCCTGTGTACCGTCCTGCAGGTGTGCAGAGGACCCACTCGGTGGGTCTTCATTACAGCATGGGTCGTCATATAATTAGTGTTCTGTGTTTATTGGTAAGTAGCCATAGAGTAGCCATCTCCTCCACCCTCGGTCACCTGCCTTAACTGTGATGCACTGTTCATTCTCTGCACTGGGGATAACTTCCATTTGCCTTTTTAATTCACTGCATGAAGACCACTATTTGCAATTCAAGCTTAGGTTCAGATCCAGTAGATCAAAAGCATAATTCTTTGTAGAAAATTTAAGCATTCAAGCTCAATCTAGAACACATTTCAGAGTATGCCAGAAAATCCTAGAGCCAAAAGCACAGCCAGAGAACAAACTATGAACTTGGAAAATCTTCCAGAGTAGGCCCAGCTATCAAATGCACTGCCTCACAGGAATAAAACAATCAATTCAGAAATTAAATTTTCTGCTTTCCTCCTTCTTCCAGACCTTAGCCACATATATGACTTCCTTCAGGGATTCTTAAGATTGTATTAGCCATCTGTGAGTGTGCAAGTAGCTAAATGCACCACCTACAATTATTGAATTATCAAACAGTGTCACTAAAAAGCATCGCTAGGTTTGTCAAATGGGCTGAAATCAGTTCTAAGCTGAGAACATGTTCAAGAACTAAATTTTCTCAAAATTGGAGGAAAATAAAAGAAACCCAGCTGACTCACATCAGTGAATGTGCATGCCAAACCCTCTCCTGTGGTCTCCTTAAGATGATGGCATCCCCAGCAGACTCAGCTTGGGGCTGGTGGCCCTGGGCTCCCTGCAGACCCAGGACCCTCACCTCAGGGTTGTCATGATGCAGTAGTTATGCAGCACGTGACACAGTGCAGATATTTTCCCTGCCTAGAGAAAACACCCAGATGGTGTGGATTTCTTTTGTTTGCGACATGAGTGTATAAAAAATAAGAGGAAAATGTTTGACTTTACCTAATGGCTGTGAGCACTTGGGACACATTTCTGTAAGCTGCATATATAAATGGGCTCAGAATGGTTTAGAAATGTAGTGCATAGATCTATATCATACTAGAAGAAAATGAGAAATTTTTGTATTTTCTCTTACCTTCTGAATTTAATTTTAAGGCTTTTCCCCAGAGAGAAGGCAAACAGAGATACAAAAATTGTGGTATATATGTGTATTAAGAATTGTAATGCAAAAAAAAAAAAAAAAAAGAATAGCATTACCTTAGATTAGATAGAGGGAAGTGAAAGGAGGGGAAGGCAAGGGATGCCAGGGTAAGAAAGATAGTAGAATGAAACAGACATTATTACTTTATGTAAGTATGTGACTATATGACCAATGTGATTCTACAACATGCACACTCAGAAAAATGAGGAATTATATCCCATCTATGTACGATATATCAAAGTATATAAGTGCATTCTACTGTCATGTATAACTAATTAAAACAAATAAAAAATTAAAAAAAGAGAATGAATGAAATGACCAAATTGCTAGTTCCAAAATGTGGACCACTGAGTTCTCCAAAGGCATTTGCCAGGATATCACTTGTTCTAAGGTTCTTCTCACCATATCACCTTGACCCTTCTCCACTGAGTTGCAGGGACAACGTTCCCTCCTTGGACCTAGGCAGAACTTCGCGACTGCTTCACTCAACAGGATGTGGAGGAAGTGATATGACACAGTGGCTTTTAAGGCCAAGGTCATAAACATGAACTGCCACCCTCTTCCTTGGGGGTCTCCACGTTGGAACTCAGTCACCACACTGGGAGGAAGCCCAAGCCACACGGAGGTGAGGTGTTCCAGCAGCCAGCCAGCGTGCACTAGGAAGAAGCCTCATAGTTACACCAATCCCCAGAGGCCAAGTGGTCCCAACCTACAGTCTTTCTGAATATTATGGAACAGGGACAGCTACCCATTGACCCTGCATGGCTTCCTGCCCTTTACAGTCCAGATGCATAATGACTTATTTATGTCCTAGGGAGTGGTATGGTTCACTTTTCACTATTCCTTAAGATTTGCTCAGAGAGAGAGAAGAAGAGGGAGGAAGAGAATGTTAAATGGCTCAGTTTCTAGACCTGAAGATGGAGGCTGTGTTAGGGCATGGATTGTCCTGTAGCCATTCTTAGTTTAAGGATGTTTGTGTACTTAGGGTCGGAATGGACAGCACACTCTTTCTATGTGTTTATACAGTTTCTCTTTGCCCGTTTCCCAGCACTTCAACCAATCTATGTACAAGGAGACTCATGTCACCAGACACTGTAAGTGACATCTGGGCGGGGGGGGGGGTGATGAAAAGAGAGGCAGAGACAGTGCCTCACTTTCCTTGGCCTCACTTTGAATCTAGTTTAATATGGCCTTTTGGCGTATCTCATATCTCGTGGACCCGGGAGCTTGTGAAATCCTTGCCTTTAGTCGCTGTGCGTTCGCTGGCCCCCAGCACGGTACACGGAGTGCAGAGTGTCCTAAATGCACAGGGAACTGAGCACGAACCTCCCACCTTCCTGGCCTCTTCAGTTCTCTGTCATCCTCAGACAACTCTTTCCACTGACAGCTATTTGCTCATTCCAATGATGGGCTCTATTTTGTGTCTGTTTAACATTCTGAATTTATTACATGATAGTCTTATAATATTCCATCACCTTCATGTCCCTCATAATCTACACTTTTGTTTAATTTTCACACGGATCTTTTTATTTCTTAAATAGATACCATTTAAGAAAGCAATGGATTAAGACTTCATTATCACAGGGAAATCTAATGCTTATCTATACGAAGAAAGATTTAGGTTTAATTAAGATATATACATCTAAGATTTATCACGTAAGTAGCTACTTAATGTCTGTGTTTGGAATGTACTAATTAGGTTCCAATTAGTGGGGTCAAAACAAGTAAATCAAAGGCACTTTCACCCCCTTGATGTCTCCTTCTTTCTCCCAACTAATTACCTGGATTCTTCATGGTCCCAGCAAGTAGGGACATCTTTGATGGGGGCTGGGACCCAAGGTGCTCAGCCTCCTGGTGACTGCCAGTCTGTAGACCCTTCCTGAGTCAGTCTCTGAGGGTGAGGCTCAAAGTCCATATTTGACAAAGAAGGCCAAGGAATTCTTATGCGGAATTTAATATGAGAAATGCTATTTTTCAGCTACTGAGGTGGAAACTGTCTCTCAGCTGTGTCTGCAAGCGCCTCTTTCTTTCCAGTGGTTGGGAGGAGTGGAGGAGGGCCTGACCAGCATCCCGTCCTGGGCACAGAATGGAAGGTCTCACCAGAGAATGGCCCTAACATGGGCGAGCTTTTCAGTTACTCAGGAGACTCCCGGCTTTCCTAGGTTGGCATGCCTTTTAAAATTCTTTTCTAAATTAAACTTGGCAAAAAGCTTTCTTGTCAAAGGAGATTTTGGATATCTCTGTTTACTGTTTCTTGTGCAAATCACACACATTTACCAAGAGCTCTGAGTGGAGACCCAGGGTGGAGAGCAGAATCCACACACAGGAGCTAAAGGAACCTGCGCAGCCAAAAGACACCCATCACCTTGCACTCATGCCCCCGGATGCCTCTTAAGTACAGAATTCATGACGCTTTGCATCTTGTTCCAGCCAATTTACAAATCACGTTCATCCCTCATTTATTACCCTACCCAGAGTCGACTTGTTCTTCTGGCGCAATCAATCTGGCTGACGGGGAGGCTTCACAGCAGCGGTTTAATTTATGCAGACAAGGACCCAAGCGTCTCAGTCACTCACGGTGTGAAAGGGGGACAGCGTAAGATTCATCAGGAAATGCTGTTTTTGTTATACATATACGTCTAATGACAGGGTTATTTGTATCAAAGAAAGTCAGGATCGTGACAGACAGGACTAATGCATCAATGTCAGAGGAAAACACAAGTCAAGAATGGCCACAAAACTCAGAGTCCCAAGATACTTGTCATTTAAAGCCCCATGGGTAAAGGTGGCAGAGTATAATCACCGAATTATCAATGATGGCCCACCAATTAGAATATACTGTTGTAATTTATATAACGAAATCTTTACCTCGTGTCCAGATAGAGGGGTTTGTGATACTTGTAGTATTTTTCCAGTTTGTCTTTAGGCATGGTGTAGGTTTCTGAGATGTAGGCATAGGCAATGACAATGGATTACGGACATTAATAACAAGCTCTTTATTAGTGGAATTTTAAAACAACAGATGAACAGTCATATAGAGTAAGAAAAACCTTATTTATGGAGATGTTTAGAAAAAATACAAGGTTCTCATAGAGAATATGGTGTGCTATTCTCTTCTGTGACTTTGTGGATTACTTATTATACGGTATTAACAAAACAGCTACTGAAAGTTAAGGGGAGGTGGCAAACTTGAAAGTCCTTGAAGTGACACTTCCAGAGAGGCCCAGGTGATTTAAAGTAATAAAACCTGGATTTACTTTCCATATCAGTTTGACATAGTTTTACAAACTGCCTGCAGATGCCCCGATGACATTAAACTCAATCTGTAGGGGAGTAAGCACTGTCCTTCACTGCAGCTACACGCCTTGCCTCCTCAGAATCAGTGTCGGCTGCTGAGGACCAACAATCCCTCCAATTCTTTAGAAGCATTTGCTCTGTAAGTTGTATGTATCGGCTGCATGAGGCAGCACAGGCCAGGCGCTGTGCTGGAGATTCCCCGAGTGCTCCTACCATGAAAACTGCCGCCCCCAGCACCCCTCCCCACCCACACATCAAAATGCTTCCAGTAAATACCACCCAGGTTCCTGTCCTGAATATCATGCAGTTCTTCTAGAAGCTTCCCTTTGCCGACTGCAACGTTCTCTTTAGATGGAGAGGAATACCTAGCTCACACTTCCCCCGTCAGCCTCCAACACAGACCAGAGAGGCACATTGCTGAGTGCACTGTACAGACCCTGGCTAGTGATTTCAGCCCGACCCACCTGTTGTTTATTGTGTGTCTTTAAAATTTGTTTGTTTGTAGGAGTGTGTGTTCATGGGAAAGATGCAGAGGCCTGGAGTTGAACTATGCAACTGAAACCTCCTACAGCCTCCAAAAGCTGGCCAGCGCTTTCAGAGAGGGATCTCACGGCCGCACTCTGGGTTCTTCTGTCACTGACTGGCATGTGACAGAACCCCAATAATGTGGGCCAATTGTCTCAAATGTTATTGAGGGAAATAAATAAGAGACATTATTAGAAATGAGAAGATCAAAATCGAGTCACCAAAAATTCAGCAATATTTTATACCCAAAGAAACATTTTGCTAAAATCAATTACATTATTTTCCCTTGCATATGAGCAGATCTTACCTGCAAATATATAGATTAACCAGTTGATATCCTGGCTATTCTGAAAAACATGTCGATTCATGACTCCCTGGAGCCCTGAAGACAGCACAGCCCCAGGGGAGGAGGGGGAGGCCTTTCTGGAGAAGGAGGTGAAGATTGGGAAGGTCCCAGCAGAAACCTTCCTTCACAAGCAAAGAGTCCCTGGGAGGGAGAGGGACAGAAAACCTGGAGAGCCAGGGCTGGGACCCAGGGCTTTTCCTGGGTTTCCTTCCTGGCCTGACCCACTGGAGAGCAGCAGTTACTTAGAAAACGTCTACCTGCTCAGGTTCAGGAAATGCAGGAGCAGAAAACAGCAGCTCACGAAAGCCAAGATTTGCACAGATACTTCAGCCATGCGTTTTGATTTATGTGTGGTGCAAATAAGAGCAACTGAGCACCTGCTTGTTCACCTCCAGAGTAAGCTGGTTTTGTTACAGCTTTCCAGAGGAGCAGAGGTGCAGCGCCGACTGGGCAGCTCAGACAGCTCCGGAGCCTGCTTTTCACCTCGGATGCTTTAGCCTTCTGCATATTCACTGTGGGCACATGACATTTTGAAAGATGACCCACTCTTCCAAACATTCTGTCAATGACCACAAACTCAGGGATGGGTGTGAGGACAGGAAGTCAGCACCTGCGGCCCTGCCTTGTCTGGATCTCTTCTAGACCCTCCCACCTGACTGCTTGTCGGCCCTCATCTGTGCCTCTCACGGCTCCCTTCTTGCCCCGTCTTAGATTCCAGTTTTTCATGCCCTTGGACTGATGCCCTGATTGTGTGTTTGACCTTGACCTTCTGCCCGCCCCAGAAGGCAGCATCAGGAGCTCTGCTATCAAACTTCACCAAATGATGCCACAGGAAGGAGCCCTTCCACAGCATCCCCAAGCACCCTGAGTTGTTTGGGGTGTGCCCTGGGGAGGAGGCCTGCAGAGCACTCCTTCTAAATCTGGAAAGATTGCAGTCCTCCAAAATCTCGCCTCTAGTCTGGACCTTCCATCTGATTCCAGAACCCGGTGAGGGTCACAGAGGCTTCCCTGAACGTGGGAAGCAGCTCTCAGCCTCTGCCCATAGTTTCTCACCCCAGGGCCCTAATTCAACTCCTGCAAAATACCCACCAGCAGCTAACCCAACAGAACCTATCTGTTCTCGTGTTCCTTGCGTGTCTCCCCTCTCGCCCCTCAGGCTCCCCGGGAATGTGCTACGATGGTCTGAGGCACTCATACGGTATGGCATTAGGATCAAATAAGAGACACAAATATCAGTGGAGGTTGGGGGAAAGCAGGGCCTTATGAGTTTTGTGTTCCTGACCCCAGAATGGAACTTGGCACCAGTAAACTCTCAAAAAAATATTTGGTCACAGCCTCTCCGACCTAGACTCCAAGGGCACACCTGACATTTCCCCTCAGTCATCTCTCAGACAACTACAAACTCAGTCCAAAATCGAGTTTGTGATGGTTCTCTGCTAGTTTCCTTGTGCTCAGTAGTGATTCAGAGGCCCTGGTGTCTGTCCAGTCGCCCAGTGCAGACCCCTGAGAATCCCCTTAATTCTTCTCTCTCTTACAGCCCTGACTCCCCAGACAGAACCAGCCCCTCAGTTTGCCTGCAGGGCTCACAGACATGTCTGGGACAGACTTCTCTGGTCGCTCCTCCCATTCACTCTCCTCTGCAGACTGGACATGCTCGGTGTTTCAAAAGCAAGTGTGCCAGGCACAGTGTTGCACGCTTGTAATCCCTGTGGCTGGGGAGGCTGAGGCAGGAGGATCAAAAGTTCAAAGCCAGCCTCAGCAACCTAGGGAGGTCATGAGCAACTCAGCAAGACTCTGTCTCTAAATAAAATACAAAGAAGGGCTGGGGGTATGGCTTAGTGTTTAAGTGCCCCTGAGTCCAATTCAGCACCAAAAAAAAAAAAAAAAAGAAAGAAAGAAAAAAGAAAAAGAGCAAATGTGATTGGGAAGCCTTTCTGTTCAGCTCCCAGGTGGTCTGCTGCTGCTCCTCACCTGTTGCCCATCTCTGGAGACACACATCAGGCCCTACAGGAGTGAACTGCCGATCACCTGCCCCTTGGCCACCATCTGGCCATCCCCTGATACTCTGATGCTTTAGATTTTTATTACTAACTTTTTAAATCCCTCCAAGCACCTGTTTTATTTTGCTGAAGAGACAGCTCTGCTCTGAAACATTCCACATTAGCAACCCCCTCACCCCAATTCTTGCCAAACCCTGGCTTTGAGGACTGGATAGATACGCCCCCTTCCTCTTTGCTGCCAACCTAACTTGCCATTGGGCGCAGATTGGCTTCCCATCTAGCACAACTTGAGGTGTGAATTCAACAAGGGTACACTCCCAATTTATAAGGATGTCACACAAATCTGGGGCATATCACAGAGGGCTTCCTTTCCTTTTGCCCTGAGGGATGACCTTCATCAGCACAAGGAAAGGAAGTTTACTGTGGCATGTGTGTACTGAACCCTAGTTTTTTTTATTTTTCTTCAGAAATGCAGTCCTGATATCTCCTGAACAAAGAGAGTGACTTCCTTATTCACCAGCCCTGCTCCATTCACTGGAAACATTGGCCAGTGTGACACAGATCTTGTCACCTGTCGATACAGAGACATGAGTTCCCTTGTCCTTTCCTCTAGTCTTCTCCTCCCAGGCCCAGGACTCTTAGACCAGCAGCACAGCTGTCAGCTGCCAGGGTGTGTTTTAACCACCACCATCCCTGGGCACCGCAATATGGGATTCCTAGGTGCCTCTGACGCCCTGGGCACCGCAATATGGGATTCCTAGGCGCCTCTGACGCTTTAGATTTTTATTACTAACACAGGATTTAGATAAAGGCCACACTTTTTAATTACAATGGGTACAGGTTTTACAAATCAGAGCCATTGATACAGAAAATGATCACCATTGAAACCATAGGTCTCTCAGTAGTTCCAAGCTTTACCAATATCTAATCTTTGAGGACAGGAGTTGGGAAAAGCCCATGGGGAAGCCATGTGATATTCCAACACAGCAGGGAAACACTTATTCCACCCAACAAGAGACGTGAATGTCAAGAGCAGGGGTTGTTCTTAAGGTGGTCTTTTCTTTAATCCAGTTAGTTATAATTTCTATATGTGACAATTCATTCCTTTAGTCATGAATTCCCTCCATCTAGAAACCACTTTCAGAGGACATGGAAGAGACTCAAGCACATTCAGTGGTGCCCACCCACCAGCTGCCCGCAGCACATGCCCCACATGTTGGTTGATTTCATCCTTCATGTGTAAGGATTCTGTGTCTCCTGCACTGAAATGTGCTCAAGATGAAGGGTCTAAAGCCCCCTCAAAGAGGCAGTCATCAGACTCTCATAATGGGATGGAATTACACAGAATTAATTTCGAACTTTTGCAATCCAGCATAGGCTGTATATGCCCAGATAGATTTGCTAAGTGCCTGACTGAGGCCCACTGTGAGAACAGCTCTCTAAGTGGACAGGATCAACAGACCTAAAAGATTGGCACTCAGTGGACCTGAGGCCCTCAGTGTACACCTGTAAGATGGTTCAGGTCTGACAAGCAGAACCAGACTTGATCCATGATGCAGATTGCAAGGGGTGGTAGGTGGGGACAGTCTTCTTGTCTAAGTTGTCAGGAGGTAGAAGTGTGGTGACCTCTAGGAGGGCACGGGACAGCCTTAGGTGTGGAGTAGACAGACAGCACTGGGCCCAGAGCTCTGCAGCCAGGAGCCAGGATGAGTTGTCCAGGACTCTTTGGGAAGGCTGGGGGAAGAGGCCATGCGGCTGAAGGCTGCAGGAGGCCAGACACAGACAGGGGGAAGGAGCGCACAGGCATGATCTAAAGGACAGCCTCGGAGTCACAGGGCCTGAGGCTGAATCCTAACCCCACGGTTATGGGCTGGGTGATCTGGAGGAATGATGAGCAATATTTCTAAGCCTGTGACGTTGTTTAGAGAGAGGGCAACCCAAAGACTACCAGTTACCCAAAGGTGTTCCATTCCAAGTGTGGACAGTGAGATATTTGATGTGAGACTCACCATGAGCTATTATCTACATCCATTTGGTTAGTGAGCTCATACAGCAAGAGTTCAATAGAGAGGGTTATCAGTTTTTTTTTAAACCTTCTTAGAGTTCTTTTAACTATGACACGAGACAGTGTATGTAAATGGCAGTATCTGTGACACAGTGAGGTCTTAACAAGCCTTGGGGCTGCAGCTGCTGCAGCTGTTACCAGCATCACAGATGTTGAGATGTGACTAGGGGGACCCTGGATGGTACTGTGGTGCTGCTGCACCCATCCTAGCCCTGAAATCCCACCCTCAATATCTCACCCACTAATCAATAGAAATATAGGAATATTACTCACTGTAGCCTCATCAAACCTTGCTTTGCTCTGCTAGAATGGGATGGTTTGGTCTTGAATCAAGTGGCAACCATTTTAAACAGGAAATCATGGCGATAGAGGTGGCTTGGAAGCCTGATAAGGCTGCGGTGCTCAGACCAGCTGGGCAACAGGCAAGAGTCAGAAGCACAGAGAGGCTCAGTTAGGAGTGGGAGGGCTGGGGCTGACTAGGGTGGTCACGAAGCTCCAGTGGATGGGGTAGTTCTAAAAACACTTCAAAGGAAAAACAAGATACTGATCAAAAACGGAAAGGTGATTTCTGTGAAGATCAAAGACGAGCAGCTGAAGATTTTTAAGGAAAAAATAGATGAGCACCAGCCATCTCTTATGAAAGAGTTCCACTGTGAAAAGAAGAAAACAGACATTAAAGGTGGCCGCAGGGCCGCACTCCTCTTGCTGTGTCTGGAGTCCTGGCCACCCTCACCTCTGCTGACCGGTCCCCTCTTGCAGGCTGGGTGTCCAGTGCCCTGGGACCAGGCCTCAGGCCTCGTCTCTGCTCTGGCCAGCCGTCTGCTCCGGTCGCTGGCGAGGTCTTGTCCTGACTGACCCCAGCCTGCTCCTCCAGGGCCTCCCTCTCTCCCTGTAGGGACACCTGATCTTCTAGAGACTCACCTCCAGTCCCCTGGTGCCATGGCGGACTCTGCTCTTTATCCTACTCCAGGCCTAAGCCAGACTCCCCACACGTGTTCAGAGCGGCCACTGCCACCTTGGCGGAGGCCACTGTCCCCTTGACCTGGATCTCTGTGACAGACTAGGCCACTGTCCCCTTGACCTGGATCTCTGTGACAGACTTCCATGTAGTCGCCTTCTCCACCCACCGACTATTCTCCACCCAGAGCCCCTCCTCATCCCACTGAAAGGACTGCCGAGACCCTTGCCCAGCTCCCCCGGCTCTTGACCCTGGCCCTGCTACTTCTGGAACCCACTCCCAGCCACTCTCCTCCCTCCCTCGGCTCCGCCAGGTTCAAGTCCCCGGGGTTGCTCAGACCTCAGGGAGAGCTTCTTGTTCATTCTGCCCAGAACTTCCCTCCTCAGGCCTGTCCATGGCTGTCCATCCGGCTCATGTGGATGGACACGCCTATATCATCTACCCTGAAGAGCTGCCCTCACCACAGAACGCCCTCCCCACCACCGCACACCCTCAGGCCTACTTTCCTTTTTCCATAGTGTGTATCCCATTTCCTGTGTGTCTACTTCTGTGTTAATCTATTGTTCATTTTCATTCCCAAGTGCAAGTTCTCTGAGGGCAGAGGCATTGTACTTGTCATAGCTCTACTTCAACCTCCCGAACAGAGCTTGATAGAGAGGTCCCGAATAAATGTGGTGCATTGTTTTGTTAAAATATAATTATTAAAAATATGATTATTATATTCTGCATGAAAGTATAATGAAAGAACTGCATCAAGAAAATGAAAATGTTGTTATTGGCCAAACTGAAAAATCCTTTGGTAAGCCAAAGAGATGGGATTAAAAAGCTCAAAACAAAATGCAAACAGCAGTGGTTCTGAGGAGGAATGTGCTGCTTTGCAGTGAAGTTTCACCTGACAGCATTGTATTTGCTGGTGATATCCCAGATTTGGGGCGGGGGGCACCATTTTGACAGTTAACTGGCTCCTGATGCATTGCCAGTTCACTTCATTCCAGGAGTGTCCACAGTGGCGGTGGGTGAGAAGGGTCGGGCTTTGTGGTTGGTGTGGTGTGGTGTGTTTATCTGCCTATTAGCCTGGAACGTATGTGGATCACCTGGCCGGTGGTGACAGTTTCCACAGTGGTTGGCAAGGCCGCTGCCCACTGCCATCCACTAACAAGCACTCCTGACAGTGGCTAAGCCCTGACCCCCAATGCCTCTGTTCCTTCCACAGTAATATCAGAATGTGACCAAGCAGCCTCATATCCCTGCCCAGGATCCCAGGGAGAAAGGCCGTACCTTTTGCACACCAATGCTACCTAAGACCCGGCACAGTGTCTGATCCAACACATTAATCTACCTGGATAGTCATACTTGGTGCGATGAATTCAGGACACAAACGGCCTCGTCTCCGTTCATAGTTCTTGCTGCTGAGAGCTTAGGTAGGCAAGTTTTGTCTCCAAGTGGGTCAGAAATACTAGCTCTTTTCTTACTACTGGGTTAATACATTTAAAAATTGTACTTTAAATGAAAAGTCAAAGGATTTCATTTCATTCATGATGTTAAATGATAATATTCTGTTATATTTAGCCTCTCTGTTCTTTCTTTATCTCCTTCTCACCAGACTCAGAGCTCCCAGTGGCCACCCTGGGGAGAGGGGCTTGGGAAGCAGCCCACTTGAAGGAGGCCAAGCAGCTGCACGTGGAGGACTGGCTAGTTCCGCGGCGGCTCAGGGTGGGAAGCCCTCAGCTAGACCTCCAGCACCTGTGCCCTGCCCCAGCCTGGAGCTCAGGCAGCGCTGAGGACCTGTGCCCAGTGTCTAGGACCTGGCCCCCCTCCTCGTTCCCATCAACTCCAGAAGGCCCCTGGAAGCCAGCCCTGGGAGGGAGCTTCTTGGCCTCCACCAGGAGCTTGTGGAAGGGTTGAAGTGACCCAGGTCCCTCTGCCCTGAGCAGCGGGGAATTGCCGAGGAGCAACGGGGGCAGGGGTGGCGATTACGAGGAATCTCAGCTCCTCCCCACAGCTGAGATTCTCAAGTGAGACAATGGGGCAAAATACACAGAAGGGAAAAGAGGGGCAGAGACGGCATTACAGACCAGAGCGCCTGATGTGTCCCACCTGCCAACAGAGTCAAGTGGTTGTGGTCCGGCTTTCTACGCGGCAGGCTCTGGCCTGAGTGCCGCATATGTATTGGAGTAATTGTCACTTATTTAGGGCATCCTTTAACACACAGTCGAGCACTAAAGGAGATGACAAGAAAGCCCAGAGCAGAAGGGCAAACTGCGGCCATCAGATTCCACCAAGGTTTGCATGACAGGGAGTTTGTCAATGCCGAGGGCCCGGGCCTCCAGGGACTGCCCAAATACTGGGGCAGATCTCCATTTGAGTTTCATGACAACTAAATTAATTTAAAACAAAACCAACAAAAGAACTGGTGAAAAGTGTTAAACTTACTAAAACAACAGCAGGAAGTAACTTAAAAATCCATAAATCTGGAAAGAGGGTAATTAAATTATAACGTTAAAAGAACATGTTTAATTTCTAAACAATGAGAGCATTTAAATAGATAATTTAATATTTTAACATTACCTGTGTTTCTAAGTCTGGAATCAGGCTATATTTTCTTCTGAAAAGCTTCAAAAGACCAGACCTATATGTGGACAGCACAGAGAACTCAAGCTAATTTTTAGAGTTGAAGGTCCAACTCAATACATGAGCATCTTTGAAAGGAAAGATCTTTCTATTGGCTTTCTTGTGTTTTGATGACTACATCATAACTGGATGTGTCCATGTGGATGACATGAAATAGTACCCAACATCCTCTCTCCCCACCAATGGGCCATAGTACTCCATCAGGAGTCCACCATCTGACCATGGCAAGCCTCCAAGTGGGAAGGCAGGCTCATCCTTTTCCTGGATCTCAGCTTCCAATTTCCCCCCAACCTTGTCCACTCTATTTCAAAAGGTCTTGGGGCGCTTCTGCTGCTGGTCTGGCATCATCATGAATCCCTTTAGGT
The DNA here is from genome assembly GCF_052094955.1 of Ictidomys tridecemlineatus. Lineage (NCBI taxonomy): Eukaryota > Metazoa > Chordata > Mammalia > Rodentia > Sciuridae > Ictidomys > Ictidomys tridecemlineatus. The sequence goes on along the minus strand of NC_135484.1, from coordinate 6,522,461 downwards.
CAAGGCAGCAGTTCTGACCTTCAGGAATTGTGTTTAAACTCAACAGAGACAAGATAACAGACCTTCTTCCACCTAAATCTATGAACATCTGTAATGTCAAACACCCACACCAGGACACTGCTTTGCTCTTTCCACAGCCCCAGGGCATGGTCACCACCGATGAGCATCCTAAGAGCCCCTGGTCTTGCCCTCCTATTTGAGCATCTGCCTGAGGCAGTCCACACCCAGTATGGCTGTTGGGTTGGGCTTCCTCCCAGGCCAGCCTCCTGCGGGGCATGTGGATCCCAGAAGATGAAAATGTCTAAATTCTACCCCAGCTGGGCCACTTACTAATTTTACCCAGGTAGGCAGTCCCACAGCCCTTTGTGCCTGCATCTTAAAATTCCTTTGTTTCTGAAATAGAGAATAAATGATATTACCCATTTTGAAAGATCACTGGACAAATCTTCCATGAGACCTTTGGTTCCTCTAACACATGCATACAATTCTGGGGAACACTAGAATCTACTAATTACTGATTTTAAGTAAGATATTGGAATACAAAGTACTTGAAAAATTGGCAAATTTACTTTGAAATGTCTGAATTTCCTAGAAGTTATGTTTGCTTTTTAAATCTTTTTTTAGATTTTATTAAAGAAAAAGAAAAAAATGCTTTACTGTTCTAAATAATGTAAGACTATAGGCTGGGGTTGTAGCTCAGTGGTAGAGCACTTGCCTGGCATGTGTGAGGTACGGGGTTCCCTCCTTAGCACCACATAGAAATAAGTAAATAAAATAAAGGAATTGTGTTCATCTACAACTAAAAAATTTAAATAAAATAATAACATGAGACTATTCCATTGGATTCTAGCATGGGTCCATGATTTCTGCCTGGAAGAAAGCTGTCTTTCAGGATGCACAATGCTCCCTGGCATACCTAGGAATGGCCCAAATTTTGCTGGAAGAGGTTTAGCTGCTGAGTCCTTGCCCCCTCTCCATCATTGTCCCCATGACTTCCTTGAGAGGCAGAGCACATGAGGACCATTCAAGACTCCGCTGTGCTGCAGTTTATAGGACTGCAGAAGACAATGCCCGAGTCCCTTCGCTAGTGTGTTTCACGTGTTCTGAAATGTCTGTCTCCTTATGATCCAAGTGACCGGGAAGGTCTGGCTCACAGAAAGGGACACCTGAAACAAACCCTCATGACACATCAGGGCCGTTGGTAAGCTTGTTTGAGCTTTGTGCTCGAGTTTTACCAAGCCCAGCTCAAGGTGCCACACAGAAAACTTGCAGCAGTTATCAGCCTAGTAACAAAGGAACAGAACAAGCACCTTGCAGAAGAAGAAATACAGTCAACAAATACATACAAATATTCAACATCTCTAGCAATTAGAGAAATGCAAATTAAAACTACACTGAGGTTTCATCTCATTCCAGTCAGAATGGCAATTATCAAGAATACAAGTAACAATAAATGTTGGCAAAGATTTGGGGAGAAAGGTACACTCATACATTACACATTGCTGGTGGGATTGCAAGTTGGTGTGACCACTCTAGAAAGCAGTATGGAGATTCTTCAGAAACCTTAAAATGGAACCACCATTTGACCCAGCTATCCCACTCCTTGGCATCAACCCAAAAGGACTTAAAATCAGCATACTACAGTGATACGGCCACATCAATGTTTATAGTAGCTCAACTCACAATAGCCAAGCTGTGGAACTAACCTTCAACAGATGAATGGACAAAGGAATGTAGTATATATACACAATGGAATATTAGCCATAAAGAAGAATGAAATTATGGCATTTCTAAATGGATGGAACTGGAGACTATCATGCTAAGTGAAATGAGCCAATGCCAAAAATTAAAGGCTGAATGTTCTCGCTAATATGCAGATGCTAACACACAATAATGGTGGAGGTGAAGAATAGAAGCTTGCTGGATTAAACAAAGGGGAATGGAGGGAAGGGAGGGGTGGTAAGAGCAGGAAAGACAGTAGAAAATATCAGACATAACTTTGCTATGTTCATATATGAATTCACAACCTGTATAAATCTACATCATGTTCAACCACAAGAATGGGATCCTATTTAGAATAAGTTATACTCCATGGTTTATGTCAAAATACACTCTATTGTCATGTACATCTAAAAAGAACAATAACAAATATGTTAGCCTAAGAAATCACCATGGCCACTATTACATCATAAGTATGGACTCCACAGCAAGACGGGATAGACTCTGCCATCCCCAGCACAGGCCACAGGTACTTCGCATGGCAGCCCGGCCTTCTATCATCCGTACAGCTGCAGGCTGGCCTGAGGGCCTGGGCCCCATCCCCTTGCCAGGGCACCCCCGGTGGGCATCTGTCTCCATCCTAGGAACTCTGCATGGCTGGTCTGACCTCGCTTCTTCCCTCCTCCCTCTCCAACTCATCCTCCTGCAATGTCTTCTCTCCTCCTTGAGGCCAAGTCTATTTTCCTCTCTACATTACTGCAACTCCTTGTGGAGGGGACTGTTAGAGGGTCTCTGATGTGGTAACACAATGGCAGCTAAAGATAAGGTCCTTGACGTCAAGGGTGAGTTTTATGCAATGATCCCTCAAAACTTCCAGGTTCATGGCATATACTAGTAATCAATGCCCATGTGTGGCTAGATAAGTGACTGAACAACCTTTATGCTTTAAATTTCATTTTAAATGTCAAAAAGCCAATAGATTGCAACACCATAACATTAACAGTTTGCTAGATCCACAATATTTAAACTTTTCTTCATCTCACAAATTCGATATTATAGCACTCATCAGAGAGAATGAATGAGAGAGTGAGGAAAAACTTGCAGAGTTTATTTATGGAACATTTCAATCAAATACTGTTAAGCATTAAAATGTATTAGTCTTTCCTAATAAATGTTACAAGGACCTACTGTTTCCTACATGAGTATAAGGATTAGAGGAATACAAGTTACTTATGGAGTTCTCTAAAATATGATGTATGTTTTGCTAATTTAATCTGTCCTAATTCATTAGCTTAAGTAGCTCAAGAATTTCATAGCTGTAAGTCTTGCTTACCTAGCTGTAAATATATGTGTGGTATTACATGCTGACACTTACTAAAATAGATTATGAGTCTTTCTATCAAGACCTTGAGCCCAGAAATAATTCCTTTTGTTTCTAAAGAAATCAAGATTGCTATTTTTAAAAAAGAAAAGACTTGAATACAAATGCACTTTGTTAAAAACCAGAGTCCCATGAAACTGGGTATAGCTCTCATTTCGAGGAGAAATGAAACAACACATGCTTTTAGATATATGCAAATTACATGCTTATTAGGAATGTAAACAATTATGAAAAAGCATATTCATGAGAGTGATAAAAAGTGGCCTACGGATACCCCACTCGAGTTGCTGGAATCTCCACATTCGGCATGTCAGCAGGACACTAATTATGACGCATGGAAAGAGGTTTTGGACAGGGGCAAAGCCCATCACCTAAGGATTTGGGCTCCCCTGGTTCTTCTCTACGTATGCACTTAGGGTCTGGTCAGCGCAGGAAGCTGGGGTCTCCTGGAGCAAGGATGGGGACAGTTGATAATAGTCTGTATTTTAAGGAAAACACACATTATTCTTACAGATACTTAGCACACAGGAGAAGGGCAGTCACTATGGATCAATGGATTGGTTGATCAACATTACCAGGGCTCATATGCCTTAGCAGAAAGATTGTCACAGCATGTCATGGTGGCTGACTAGTGCCCCATGACAAGGCCCAGAGAGCTCCTCTGTCCCTTGCACCACGGGAGGTTAAAGTGCAAAGATGCTCTCCAGGAACCAGAAAGTGGCCCCTCAACAGACACCAAATGGGACACTGCCAATTTTTCTGTTTTGTCTTTGTTTTCCTTCGCAAAGCCTCCCGCAGTGATGCCGCCTGGCTCCTGACAACTCTACGTAAACAGAAATCCCTGAGTGAAAAGTGTGGTGAGGGTCTGCTGGTTACAGGTGGAAGAACTTCGTGGGGGGCTAGGGACTTATGTTTTATTTCAGAAATGCCATACACCACAACAACCCACAGAATTTTCCAGAAATACATATTAAGGATCAGCAAAGCACTCTTCTAAAAATATTAATAGAAGACTGGCATTGCTAGTCTCAGTGGGAAATGTCTCCCAATAGCATCACTTAATGGGGCGGGGCTGCCGCCTCTCACACAGAAGGAAGAGTGGAGAGTGGCATGGACCCCCACAGCCCGCCCGCGACATCATCTTGAAGAACTCCTCCAGGTCATGAGGCCTCCTGTTCCTTGCTCTCCATGCTTCCTAGACAAGAAACAGAGTGCGGCCTACTTGGATTTGACCTCCCTGGTGTGACCAGCTGGGACCGGTTCCAAACGTTTGTCATCTCCAGGACCCAGATGGGAGGGGCCAGCTGGCTGCCAGTGCAAACCCAGAACAGCCCCAAGAGCGAAGCCGGAAAGCACGCACAGTTCTTCAGAGCTCACACTTACACACTTACCATTTGAGCTTACACTCATCATTTGAGATCACTGTTCATTTTCTCCCCAGAGCACGCCATGATAGATTGAAAAGAGAAGAGGGAGACGAAATGTAGTATACACCAAAGTAACTCACACTGTGGCCTGCTTCAGTGGATGCCACCACCTAGTTCCTCAGTGGCCTTGGCCCCTGGTTGCTGTAAGTTTTATTCTAGAAACATTTTCTTCTCAGATTCAGGAGAAACTTGAACATAAAGTTCTGTCATCTCGCAGTGCAGCTGACGGTTTTGGACATGGTGAGACCCCGGGAACTCCTGAGTTGGAGTGCTGGGACTCCGGGCGACCTCAGTCCCCCTGTGTTAGTGGTGGCGAACAGTTAGGCTGAGCTGGGTTGAGCTCTTGGGGTGGCTCTTGAAGATAAATGCGACATGCTGACACATTGATCAACCTGCAGAGTACCGAGGGACACCTGACCACCCCCAAGTCCAGGCTGCATAGTCACTTCTGAGAGAAGACTAGGGGATGTAGCTATGTAGAAAACATTTATAAACCAACTGTATAAATTATGTCTCTGACAGGAAAAACAAGCAAAAACAAATACAAAAGGCCCTTACACCATTAATTGGCCATGCATCTGTTTTAAAATTCTAATGTTAGATGATCAACAGCTTTTTATACCTATGAAAATGTCTAAACAAAACTGCAAAAGCTATAAATAATGTATAGATTGACTTCTTCGTAATTAGTTTTAACAAGTCTGTCACTTAAGTAGGATATGGGATGCTCATATTAATCTTAAAGATACCACAGCACATTATCAATTTAAAAATACTAAAATTAAGCCAGGCATGGTGGGATGCCTATAATCCCTGCAGCTCCGGAGGTGAGGCAGGAGGATTGTGAGTTCAAAGCCAGCCTCAGCAGAAGCAAGGTGCTAAGCAACTCAGTGAGACCCTGTCTCTGAATAAAATACAAAATCGGGCTGGGGATGTGGCTCAGTAGTTGACTATCCCCGAGTTCAATTCCCAGTCCCCCCCCCCCCGCAAAAAAAAATACTAAAATTAAATAAAGCCTTTTCCTGTACTAATCTATAAGCAGCTTATTTCATTAGGACTCTTGACTTTCTGGTCTATTTCAGAGTCATCTAAAATTAAAATTACTCTAAAAGATATTCCAAGAATCTCCTACCCACCAGGCATAAAATTAAAATGCCAATGAAATGTGGATTATCTGAAAGATCGCCATTGAACGGATCCTTCGTAACTCTAAGATAATGGGGTCAATGAGCCACACACCGAGCCTGGCCATGTGACTCACTCAGGGTGCAAGACTGAGACATGAGGACAGGATCAAGGCATGAGGACAGGGTCTTGATGAGGATCAGGAGTCAGGATACATGCAGACTTCAGGGAAAGGCCCAGAGCCCGTGAGCCAGTCCCGGAGCTGGTGCTGTGGAGTGGGGAGCAGGGAATGCCTGCAGGGGACCCAGGGTCCTCAGGGGAGACCACCACCATGAGGTCACTTTTGAGCAGAGGCCTAAATGAAGTGAGGGGGTGAGCCGGATGAACCCTGGGAAAGCCTTCCAGACAGAGCCGGGGGCCCAGACACTCTGCGGGGAGCAGACCTGGGCCCTCGGAGAATGGCCGCAGAGGGGCCAGGCCACCGTGTCCTGGCACCCACTTATGTTGAGGTCCCTGAGGAGCCATAGCAGGTATCTGAGTTTGAGGAGGCTCACTATCTGACTTAAGAAATGACCACTCTGGCACCAGATGGAAGAGGCCGCACAGAGGCTGGGAGATGGGAGATCAGCCGCAAGGCTGCTGCCAAAATCCAGGCACGAGCCCACAGTGGCTGGGATGGGCTCGGAGGCAGAGGTCATTTGCTGGAAGGTGTTTTGAAGGGTTTGGGAAGGATTTGCTGAGGGCAGTGTGTGTGGTATGAGAGGAAGGAAGGAGTCAAGGGGACACGAGGTGACGCTTTTGACCTGAGCACGGGGGTGTCCACCTGGGGAGGTGATGAAGACTGGCACAGAAGGATCGTGTCTTCACCCTAGGCAGCGTGGAGAGGGGGCGCCCGTCAGGAATGCACAGGGGCTGACTTTGGCACTTCAGGCAAAGTGGGAGCTAGAGATACAGATTTGGGGGTTATCAGCATACAGTGATCATTTGGATCAATCAAGAGAGGACAAGGTAATGTAGGGAGGGAGTACAAGTAGAGAAGACGGCAGAAGGGAGGAGAAGGGACGAGCACTGGCCTCTGGAGGGACACAGCTTTTACACAGAGTCCATGGAGCTGAGGAGGAACCACTTTCTTACCACACATGATAAACTATCCTGAGCAAGACTTGACTTCACTGGCAAAGGGTAGGTTTGCTATATTTAGGGGTTTTAAAAATTTTTTTAATCCAAAAGCTCAAGTAAACGAAATTTTAAATTACTATATAGATTCTCCTTGACTTCAGATGGGGGCTAGGTTCTGACAAGCCTATCCTAAGTTGGAAATAGCGTTGAGCTGAAATGCATGTATTACACCTAACCTACCAAATGTTGTAACTTAGTTCACTTTACCTTACATGTGCCGAGAACACTCCCATTAGCCTGTGGTTGGGCAAAATAGCCTAACACAAAGCCCATCTCATAAAAACCTCATGTGCACATATAGAGGGGTGTCTTGTAGACATGGATTTGAAAGTACAAAATGCAGTGTGCAGACGATGCTGTCGATGAGGCACACTGTAAATTATTGCTTCTTTATCCACGTGGTCACAGACCTGCTGGGATATCTCACGTCAGATCTCCAGGCAGGAAAGGATAAAACCCAAGATTAGAAATGAATTTTCTACTGAACACATTACCTCACATCACTATCAAGTTGGAAGATCTTGAGTTGAACTGTCATAAGTCAAGGACCTTGTGTGCTCATGTGGATCATTGCTGTTGCCACTGAAGTCCCCATTAGGTTGATTTCAGTTGGTGAAACTTCAAGGATGTACTCCCAGAGTGATCACATATTCTCAATCCTAAGATGCATACTTATTCTCACACACACACACACACACACACACACACGTGCATCCTACAGTCGGTGGCATCTTGGATCTCATGCATTAACTAAAGTCTCTACAGTCATGGCTGCCTCCAGTTGGTGTCAGGGTGAGAGGCTGCTTTTCCATATAGTAGCACATGGGACCAGTATCACAGAGTGCCAAAGGGTGACAAAGAGTCCAGGGGAGGAAGGAGAGGCAGTGACAGGAGTCGCCTATGGGCCAGGCTCCTGACAGGCACCGTGTTTTGTCCAGGCTGTGCTATTGACTAGCTCTGGTGCCAGTCACCTGCAATCACTTTGGCCCTAGTAGGAAACACAGTCTGAACCTGCACCGAGGCTTGCTCTGTTTCCACTCTGCAGACATGTCTTTCTGGATTCATACACCCCCGAGGAGTTGAAGCGTGTCTCCGTTGTCTTTGAGTTCCCAGAAGTTAGCACAATGCTTGAATACAGTTGGTGCTCAATAAGTGTTATTTTTAAAAAATGAAACCTACCCCCCCATTTGGATATAAAATTTTGTGACCTGTAAGCAGAGAGGAAATGTACCATGGCTGTGTCTCCTGGCTGCAATGGTTGAAGGTTATATCTCAGTGCCCAGAACTAGATCCCAGTGTCGTCTCCATGGAAACACAGAGAGGAGCTCTTGTGTCCTTGCACCGAAGCAACGAATGCATTCTTTAGGATAATAACAAGCTGCAGCATTTACAGAAAGGATAATGACCTCTGTTATGAAACATGCAATTTAATAACTCTAACAAAACAGCAAAGCCAACCACGATGCCGTAATTGACTCCTGGTGGTACAGGTGTCTAGTTCACGGGCAATGGTGCTGAGCAGCAGGAATTAATCTTCCTCATCTCCTTGTCCACCCGTTCTATGCTCGATTGCTGCTTCCCGGGCCGGGCCACTTTGTCTTTTTCTCCTTGTTGTATTTCCAACTCAAATGTCCTAAGCTGCTACTCCGCTCACTTCTTCCTGTGCGTGTGGTGTGACCTGTATGCTGTGTTCCTCCTAAGACAGGAGTTACAAAGGGCTTTTAGAAATACAGACATTAAATATTTTACAGTTCCTACAGAAGACTTTTTGGGAAGATTGTGCTTTACATGTATTTAAAACACCTAGGAGAGTAGCCATAAAAGTCAATTTGAAAATGCCATTGAAATGTAAATAGTGTTTGCATAGGTCATGCGAGCAGCTTCAGGGCACAACAACATTTAGCAAGAGCTCTACTTAAGCCTTGAATTATCCTCTTCTCCCAGTTTCTTGAATGATGTGACTTCCAAGAAACATTCTGAGTACTAACGGGTAGCACTTGGTATTGACAATGGCTGCGGTACAATTCCTATCCTGGCCTGGCCCACACCATCTCCTGAGTCAGTGGCATCTGGGCATGCTCTGTGGTCTTCCACAGGAGCAAGGGCTCTTTAAAAGTTTCTTTGAGAGACATGCATTTGTATAACCTGGGCCACAATAGATCAATGAATCAAGATAGAAAAGCTCCAGTGGCAATTCCCTAGAGCAGGCATCTCCAAGGCCAAAGTGCCTCCAAGTGGTTAGCACACTGGCCCAGCAGCTGAGAATGGATTTCACTTTTTAAATGGTTAGGCCAAATAAAAAATTTAAAAAAAATAGGTACTCTTTTGTAACAAGTGGAAATTATATGAAATTCAGTTGCAGCACCATGAATAAGTCTTGTGGGGCTCCATCCCCACTCATTCATGCATCTAGGGCTGCTTTTGCTTCAACTGCATGATTGGGAAGCTGTGCCAGAGATCACAGAACCTGCAAAGCCCAAGATATTTACTATGTGGCTCTTTGCAGGAAAAGTTTCAAGGTGGCAGGCGTGTGCTAAGGGGACCTGATTTGTAAGGTCATCTGGATCACATAATCATGTCCCAATTGGTTCAGGAGGGGACAACTGATCAACCCTGGCTTCACTTAGTGTGTTCCCGATTCAATTCTGGATGGCAGGGGAGAACATTCCAGAAAAAAAAAAAATGGCTCTGTCAGATTGCAGGGATGAGAAAGAAAAGCTCCTTGGTGGTGTAATTAGTATTTTAAGTAGCTTTGTCTGAAATGATGCTAAAGTAATCTGCAGTCCTTTATCATGTTCAACCAGAGAGCACAGAACCATTCAGCTCACTATAATTGCAAATATCCCTTAATGAATATATATTTGCTTTGGCTCCTATGCTCTATTTTGCAACAATGCCTGCAGTTTTGCAGATCATAAAATGCCCCAGATTCCTTTCATTAAGGTGTTTTCACCTGGATAAAATGATGAAAACAGATTAGAACAATTCTAGGTAAGTTATGCAGGAACCAAGGGTGATACAAATAGATTACGTCTCTTCTTATCTGGAAAAGTAGGACTGGTAGAGAAGAGAAAACTAGTTTCCTACAATGAACTCTCAGCCTTGGAGAAGGGTCTGGGGAGGACAGGAGTGGGGAGGGGCGACCTGAATGACTGCTATGCAGGTCATGGCCCTGTGCCCAGGATGCCTTGCACAATCCCACGCCGTATCACAAAGCCCGGGAGTAGGGATCTGATGCGCTGACCCTGAGAGCCAGGTTGTCCCCATCATCACTGTGTAACCCAGGATGGGCCCTCATTTATCTCCAGCCTCAGAGTCCTTTCTGTGAAGTGGCAGCATGAAGGATTGCTGCTATGACATCTCAACCAGAGGACGGGGGCGTGAGGCCTTTCTGCGTGTTGGGTGGTCCTTTCTGTTGCTGATGAAGAGCTCACTGAGAAAGGTCTCAGACTTTGAACAGAGGCCTAGTGATCCTAAGGTGAGATTTAAAAGTCCCTCCATGGCCAGCATGAAACCCAGGACACCCAGAAGGTGGTGAGGAGACTTTTCTGCAGTCCCAGGCTTTCCTAACAGCTGCACACTTGACTTAAAGCATGTTAACTGTTTCTAAGAGGAAATGGAAACCTTTCATCCGCTGACTGACAAATAACCACCAAACAAGAACAATATTTGATAGAGGTGAACCCAGCTGCTCTGGGGATGCAGGTTTTCAATTGTAGTGAATGGAGCTGTGGTCTTGGCTATCTAAATATCAAGGATGTTGGTTTTAAGACCCACTGGATAGCTTATTCTTTTGAAACCTAAATTATTTATTTAAACAGCAAAAAGTGAAAGAGTTCTATTTTTAATGGTATTAGTTTTGTTTTAAGAATGCCCTTGAAGTCAAAAAATAAAAGATGTTTATTTATGCTAAAAAGTGATTTATCTAGATTTACGATTAATTATACTACTAGATCATATTTTTTCTTTCTGATCCATAGGCCCATTAGAAAGTTAGGAAGCATAAATAACTGATTTCTCAATAGAGCACCTGGCTTGCAGAGTGGTTAAGGTCCAGACTCTGGAGACAGATGCAGACCCTAATTCTGACCTAACTGCTACCAGCTGGAAAATGCCTTCATCCCCCTGAGACTCAGGTTTTCCATCTATGAAACGGGCACAACTATAATACCCGTATTTACAAGGCTGTTGTAAACACCAGTGAGATGAGCATGGAGCACTTAGCACAGAGTAAGAAGGAGAGCCGCCACAGGGCTTAGGAGCAGGATTCACCTTTCTCCCCATGCTCCACACAAAGCCGCTCAACAAAGAAATGTACAAAGTCAAGCTGCAGTGCATATAGTTACCCTTCACTGACTCCCAGCTTGTGCAGAGGACAGAGACCCCAGGGGCTCAGCAGGAAGGACACATGTCTATGCATTGCACACAAACACACACACACACACACACAAACATACACACATGCACATTGCACACATTTATGCACACATCCTTCAACACAATATAAATTTACCAAAGACACTGGCATAACCCCCAGTCATCTAGGAAAAACCTTTACATATCCCTTTTATCATGTTAGTGCCCACTTTTATTTAAAAGCAAAAAAGTCAAACCTAGAAAGAAATGTACAAAGAAAGGATAAAGGGTACATTTATTTCATGAGCTTCTTGCTTCCTGAGACCCTTGATCCTGAGACCCTGACTAGAACTTTTTTTTAAAATAATTTGGGTGGTTTTTAACCACTGAGCCTCATCCCCAGGCCTTTTTATTTTGAAACAGAATCTCTCTAAGTTGCTGAGGCTGGCCGTGAACTTGTGCTCCTCCTGCCTCAGCCTTCCAAGTCACTGGGATTGAGTAGAACTTTATATAGTGTGAATCAATGAGGTATTTGAGGGAAGGAAGGACACATGCCTATGCATTGCACACACACACACATGCACATTGCACACATTTATGCACACATCTTTCAACACAATATAAATTTACCAAAGACACTGGCATAACCCCAGATGACAGGGTCTGCTGCAGTGCACATAGTTACCCTCCACTGACTCCCAGCTTGCACAGAGGACAGAGACCCCAGGGGCTCAGCAGGTGATGTTTTGGGCCTGGCAGATGTGATCATAAATAGCTACTTCCATTCAATGCCCATAGGAGGAATGCGGTGTTTTATGGCTTCAAAGCAAACACATCTCAGTGGAGCTTATCTCCCAGGGCTGCTAGCTTTCAGAACTGGCCTGAGGAAATCCCAGCAGGGTCCTCTTCAGGGGGGCTGAGCTGGGCCAGGAACACCCAGGACAGCTTCAGCCCTGACCCCTGCAGCACTGAGCCCTGCAGCCACCCTCAGGAGGAAAATCACGCTTGGACCTCAAGTCAGAATGTCCTCGTGTGCTCCTCCCCTCCAGGGTGGCCTCGGAAGTGTTTATTGCCTGGCCTCTTCTGCAACACGCTGGTGTTTCAAGTCTTAAACGCCCACCTAGAGGACTCCAGACATTGCAAAAGTGCCAGAAAAACTGGGGACCCAGTTTTTAACAATATGCTTTTAGTATAATACCCTTCTTTAAGAAATGGAAACATGTTTTTTGAATATTTTCAATGTGGAACAGGCTCACTGTTAATGCAATAGCTCTATACAGTCGGCCTTCTTGTTGGGAAACTTACTAGGAGTGCATCATACTGCTGTAAATAACCTTTTTGATCAAGAGATGGAAGTGCATCGGCACATCATGAAGGATGTGAAAGAACCTTCCTCCTTTCTCTTTAATTAGAGCACTGAGCACTTGTGATGAATCAGGCTGACTCAGGAAACTACAGGAAATAAATCTGCTGAACAGTTCCATTTTCCGATTGCTAGCTAGGTTAACATGCTTTAATAAACAAATAAATATCTCCATATGGACCATTATCTCAAGCAACTGTAAATCCTCACAGTATGGGGCAGTACATGCCCGTACCATCCTTCAATTGGCCCAGGTCTGCTGCTGTCCTGGAGCAGCTGCCCGAGTGAAGGGTGCCCTTCACTGAGGGGAAAAGGGGACACTTTGATTAATGTGATGCGCATGCTGCCGAGGGCTACAGCGAGTATTAAAATGGCATGTGCTAATTTAAAATCTCAGCTGTCATTAGACTGGAGTGCAAAGGGGAGTCACCTTCTTAGAAGAGCGTTTCTATTCTGGAGGGGACAGAAGCAGGGCAGCCTCCTCTCACCACTGCTGGCTCTTGGTACACCCTGCTTGGGCTCTGGACACATCCTGGGATAGTTTTATTTTCTTTTTGAAAAAAAAAATAAAAATAAAAAGATACTGAGCAATTTCCTTGTGAAAGTATATGAAATTAAAAAGAGATTTTTAACAAAATTGCAAAAAAGCCATGAAGCAGAAACTGGAAAGTATTAAAAACTGATGTTATTCATGTTGCAATGGCTATAAATAGCAACAAGTCTAAAATGGTATCTGATTTCCCAAAATGCGCATTTATGTATTTTGCTTTAAATACTCGGGTAGCCATTATCTCATTGGGGTCCTATGCTAGGTAATTATGGTCTGACTAGCAGATCACCTGGTGACCAAGCTTTCCTCACCCCGTGCTCCCTGGAGCACCTTGCAAAGCAGAGCTGTCCCTGGCCCAGGACACAGCTCGCAGGTCCCCTGTGGGGGGAGGGTAGGCGAGCATGGCAGGATCCTGTCCCTAGTCATGCTGGGGTCACCTGAAGCTTCTTTCTCCATTCCCAAATGGTGGCCCCGCCTTTGGGGGTGGCTCAGAGGATATTTGTTCCAATTGTCAAAAATCAAAAGGTGCCCAATGACCAGTGGCTACGCCCCTAACCTCTGTGAAAGCTCAAATTCACTGGTCATTCTGGGAGTCCTGGAGGTGGTTGAAGAGAGAGAGAGAGAGAGAAACAGGTGATTTTCAGGGCAAGAGACAGGTCACTAAGTAGATTCCCTAAGACCAGGAAAGGCTCAGGGTTCTGCAGCTCCTGGAGGGAGCTCTCTGGAAGCCTCTCAAGGAGATCAGGCTGCCAGAGGCCAGGCTGCAGAATGGGGCCCACAAGGCAGCTCCAGCTGGCACGGAGCAGAAGCATGGACCACCTTGCAACATGTGGGCTTGGAATATATCAGTATCTGGCGATTCTTCAGGTACCGCAGAAGCCTGATGCTTGGGTGATGTGCAGGAGGGAGAGGGCCTGGGATGACTGAGAGAGGAAATCCTGTTCAACCTGGGGCCTTATTTCATTTGGTTTTAAGAAACTAAAGAAGTGTAGCAGTTCTTGCCACGTATTTTTTTTAATATTTATCTATTTATGTATCTTTAGTTTTAAGTGGATATATTAGTTTGTTTTTATGTGGTACTGAGGATCGAACCCAGTGCCTCATGCATGCTAGGCGAGCACTCTACCACTGAGCCACCACCCCAGCCCAGTTCTGGCCACTTATGCTTGTGGTTTAAAATTTGTACCCACCAAAAATGCATTGTGATGTTCATTGGAATGAACCAGACTACAGAGAGAGAGGAGTGAGAGTCCAGATGAGGAGAGGTTTTGTGTGAAACAGCTGCCTTGAACTGACCCTAGGGGGGAGAGAGATGAAGGTGGGCATGGACATTCAGGAGGTGGACGTTAGAGGTGAAGTGAACCGCTTCTTGGTTGTTGGCTGTTTCTGAGATCCTCATTCTAAAACCCTTGGCTTTGCAGGAAGGAACCGTGCATGCTTACTGGGCAGGGAGGCCAGATGAGAAATGAGGAGGAAGGAACACATGTGGCCACAGGATAAAGAACCATCCTTGTGCTGGGTGCAGTGGCACCTGTCTGTAATCCCAGCAACTCAGGAAGCCAAGGCAGGAGGTGGCAAGTTCAAGGCCAGCCTCAGTAACTTAGCAAGGCACTAAGCAACTTAGTGAGACCCTGACTCAAAATAACAAATAAAGAGGACTGAGGGTGTAGCTCAGTGGTGAAGAACTCCTAGGTTAAATCCCTAGTACAAAAAAACTAAAAAATAAACAACAACCCTTGTACCACACAGCCAAGACTGGCAGGTGGCTGGATGGACCTTGAGCCTAGGGGAAAGTCCTTAACCACTTGGTCCTTCAGTTATCTCAGCTGCCATAAGGGGGCAACGTTGTCTCCTCAGGACAGCCGCTGTGAATCTCCACGAGATGACAACTGGAGGATGTAAAGTATCTCACAGCTGACCCATGGCTGCTGGCTCCTAGCATTTTCCCCGGATTCCCAGGGAGCAAGGAATAGCAGTGATTTCAGGGAGGACGTGGCGTGACTGTCTTTGCCTTTGACTTAGTTTGCAGGGATCCAGGTTCAGCAGACTCTGACATCCAGGTGGAAGATCTCTTTTCCCACCAAATGCAGTGTAGGGTGGATGGCTGTCCAGGTGGCTCCGCCACAGAGCTTTGACTTTCAGAAAGGAGACTTGTCCCAGAAGTCTGAAGTGCAGCTCAAACCTCTCTTCTCCCTGTTCCCCAGACACTGCTGAGTCCTCAAAGTAGACCTCAAGGTGGGAAAAAGCCACGTGTTCCTAATTCTCAAGACAAGCGGCGAGCACCATGCACCATGGGGCCCCTTCCGCAGATAGGACAAAGGGGAGGGAGGGTCCTTCTTTCCATTATCCTCTTTCCTGGCCCTTTGCCTTGACTCCCCAAAGGGCTCAGGTCTTCTGTCACCCAGGACCAGGTCCTGGGAGGGCAACTTCTGGGCTCCTGAATGTCCAGTCCTCACATAGGAGCAGATGCACTGTTTGGCTGGACAGAAGAGGCCAACAGAACACAGGAAAGATGCCCTAATGGACTCTCCAAATGGCAGAAGGTGAGCTTCACATTATGACTGTGGCTGTGATTTCAACCAGGTTCACAGCCACCTGAGTGGGGTCTGGGGAGGCTGTCATGGCTGGAAGAAACCAGAGCACTGCAGTGGAGGGGCTGGCCTACACAGAGGGTGGACCAGGTGGGGGACAGCTGTGGCCAGTCAAGAGAGAGAGTGCAGGGATCTAGAATAATGATGTGGCCCAGGGGCCACAGGCTTTACTCCAATTTTCTATCACTGAGTTATTGCATAAAAACAGAAGGGGGAGAAGCCAGGTTTCACTCTTGAGATGGGGACAACATATTTAAATAGGAATATACTCTAAAGTATTTTTAAAAACATACATTCAAAATGTTTTTTTCCTCATTCTTTCTAGGAATAGGATGTTGGATGCACAATGTTGGGTAATTGTTGAAATTGGCATACAAGTATTTAAAGACCACGTGAACTTGGAGAAAACATTTAAAAAATATTTAATAAGGAGAAAGTTCACTCATTTGCTTCTTTCAACCAAAGCCCAACACTCAGGCTTTCTTACCAAATGGCCAAGAAATTGTTACATGATAGAAATGAACAAAATTTTATTCAAACAAACAATATTATATTCAAAGCTTTGCATAGTGTCTCGTTATTCTAGTGCCAATAAATTTGTTATACCCTTATCAGAGAAAAAAAATAGCTATCTAAAACTTGGGAAATAAAATAATTTGGTAAATAAAAGTTTCAATTACAAAACTATGATTATTTTAAAAGTTTTATATTTCAGGCCATTGTTGTGGTTTGGATGTGAGGTGTCCCTCAAAAGCTCCTGTGTGAATGCAGGTATGTTCAGAGGTGAAATGATTGGATTCCAAGAGCTGTAACGTAATCAGTCCATCCTAGTTGGAATGGACTAACTAGGTGGTGACCATAGGCACAGGGGACACTGGAGGAGGTGGTTGCCGGGGGGTGTGCCCGGGAAGGGCATGTCTTCCCCAGGCCCCTTCCTCTCTCGGCTTCCAGCTGCTACGAGGGCAGAAGCTTTCCTTAGCCATGCTCTTCTGCCATGATGGGCTGTTTCACCTTGGTTCTGGAGCAATGGGGTGGGCCATCTGTAAATGAGGCCATCTGTAAACTTTGGGTGATGGAAACGTTCTAGATCTTGATTGTGGTGCTGGTTACACAGGCACACAGAATTGTAAAAAAACATTGCACTACACACTTTAAATAGCACATTTTTATTTTATGTAAACTGTGCTTCAATAAAGTTGATTTTAAAAGAAAAAAGGGATGCTATGCTTGTTAAAGAGATCATAGCCTGTAAAGAGATGTTAAATGCTTTGCACAGAGGCCACAGAAAAGGGACCTCAAGGACATCTTGAGAATTTGAAGACTATATCCTTACATAAACAAGGATTCAGAAGTCAAAATCCTTTGAGAGTAGATCCTGGGGCACCCTGTTCACAAAGTGGTGGGGAGGCTAGGGCGTTGTTTCATCATGCTCAGCCACTCAGAGCCCACTGCAGCCATGATTACGGGGGACCGAGGACCTGAGTGAGCTGCTGCAGGTCTTGGCATCATCCCTGTGGTGCTGGTTCTGCAGGAATGCAGGGTGATATTGTTAAGGGGTCATCGAAGCTTCCACTAGGATTTTCAAAGGAAGGCAAACTGTAGCAGGGTCAGAGTGGGTGGGGTTGCCAACGCCCTTTAGAGAGTACATCTTGCCACCAAGTTTCTAGAAACTGGATGTGGAGTTACAACACGTGTTTGCCCTTGTTGCATGGCTGGGTTTTGGTCTTGCTTTGGCCCCGTTTCTCTTTTCTATGCGCTATTCTTCCTTTTTGGATCGGGAGTGTTTACTCTGTGTCACTGTATATTGGAGATATGTAACTTGCTTTTGAGTTTTACAGGGGCTTATAATAAGAGTTTGCTTTGAATCTCAGAGGAGACTTTGGATTTCACTGTTGTGGCAATACTGAAACCATTAAGACTATGGAACTCCTGGAGATGCACTAAATGCATTTTGCAGTGTGAGATGGACATGAGCTTTTGGGGACCAGAAGATAAGAGGTTGTTCCCTGAAAGTTCCTGTGTTAATATGGGGATATTTAGAAGAAAAAGATTAAAATAGGATAGCTGTAAGCTCATAAGTCCATCCAAGTTTGAATGAACTGACTGGGAGATAATTGTAAGTAGGTGGGGCATGGCTGGAGGAGGTAAGTCACTGGGGGTATGCTCGGGAAGGGAGCATCTGTCATGTGGTCCCTTCTCCTCTCTGCTTCCTGGCTGCCATTAGGGGAACAACTTCCTTCCACGATGCTCTTCTGCCATGATGTTCTGCCTCACATTGGGCCTGGAACAATGGAGTTGGCCATCTATGCACTGAGACCTCTGATACCTTGAGCCAAAAATAAACTTTTCTACTTCCAAGTTGTTCTTGTCATGTATTTTGGTCACAGCAAGGCAAAGATGATGAAAACAGTCAGAAAACACTTATTTTTTTAAAAAAATATAACTATTCCTATGCAGCACTTTAAAGATCTAAAAGCATCATTAAACATCTGAGAAATGAATTTCTTTCCAGAACAGAAGGGCCATGCATGCATCACTTACAATGTATCTGCATCTAGTTGATTAACAAGTGAGTTAAAATTCTTTCATTAGGGATCAGAAGGCTTTGAAAATGGAAAAAAAATTTGCTTTGAAGACTAGTGGTAACAATCTCATTGTTTACTGGAAAAAAGAGAATTTTTTTTTAATCAGAAGACAATCAATTTTGATGGACTTATCAGTACTCTGACTAGGCAAATTCTTCTTCTATCTGGAGGTAACTCTCCATTAGGCCTGTGTTCACTCTATGGAATGACCTTCACATAAAGGACTGTGCACATCCTTAGCAGTCACAAATGCTGCTTCTGTGCGATGACCTTCGCACTCTAGAGAAGTGCTTGAGACCCTCTCAGGATTCCTGTGGTATCAGAACCAACTATATTGTGGATGCACACTGTCCCCAACCTTCCTAGAGAGTATCTTAGAAAATCTGTCAGCACAACCCCAGCTTGAAAACTTGACAGATCATGTGTTCTTATTAGTAATGACCCACTGGGCAAGCCCCTTTAGAAATTGAACAAACCATGAATACATTATCAGTATGTGTGTATATGTACATACATATACATATATATGTGTGTGTGTATATATTATATAATATATATCATATATTATGTTATATATTATATATATCATGGCCCCAGGATTTACATTCATTCTATATAGAACAAAAACCTAGTATAAATACCTATTAAAGGCTGGGGATGTGGCTCAAGTGGTAACGTGCTTGCCTGGCATGTGGGGGCATTGGGTTTGATCCTCAGCACCACATAAAAATAAAATAAAGATGTTGTGTCCACTGAAAACTAAAAAATAAATATTAAAAAATTCTCTTTCTCTCTCTCTCTGTCTCTCTCTCTCTCTCTCTCTCTCTCTCTCTTTAAATGGCTTTTATTGTATGAAAAATAGTAAATTTGGGAGTGTGAGAAATCTGTGATCAGCTTTGAAGTACCTGGGAGTTTAGTCATTAGCATTTAATTATCACCCCCCCCCACTCCTGTTTTTATAAATGGATGCCTAGAGCACTTTGCACGACTTTGGCATAGTTTAGCCGCTCTCCATGCAGCGTCAGAAGATGGAATAAAAGGGGTGAGCGCCTTGACACATGGTGTATATCTTTCCTCGTTTCTTCCCCCGTTCTTCGCATGTGTTTATGTCCTACTAATCTGTACAGATCAAGTTGTACACCCTCTGGGTAGGAATTATGCATACATTACAATGCTTTTATAAGTCTTTACACTTTGTTGGCACTGAATAAATATTAAAAAGCATAAATCACAGAAAAATTGCACTTAGTTTTCTTATTATGGGTCTAATCTACCCAGTGGCTTCCCATGACCTATACAGTACATTATAAGTTTCTTAGATTGGTGTAAAACTCCTCCAGAGCCTGTAGCCATGACTTTCCAGTTTCTCTAGACTAGTTTCCATCAGCAGATGAGGCTCCACTTAAGTCAGAATAATGTTCTGTGAGAGGAACATGGAGAGTCTGCCTCTGTCTTGGCTAGTGTTCTTCCCTTGACCTTGACCTTAGTGTGCTTAATAGACTCCACAAAGCAGTCCACATGGTCTCTTCCTAAGGTTCCCCCCAGGAGCCCTTTTGCTGTTCCCAACACTGCGCACGTCATCACTCAATCAGCAGGCACCACGAATGGACTTGGAGGCCCAGTAACTTGGCCCTCAGCTCATTTCCTCCTGGACAAAGTTGACTCACAGATTACAGAGAGGGTTTCTCCCAGCTGCTCCCATGATGTGCGTGTCATAGAGAATGAAGAAATGTAGCCATGAGTGGAATCGAATCCAGAAGGCACATTCGGGGTAGTAGACATGGAATGGGCAATACCAGTTAATAACAAACGAAACAAAGCAAAATAAGGTGTATCCTCATTAAAGTACCTGAAGCCTATTTGCCTCTCCCTGGAGCTCATGAGAGGTGGTTATAAAGTCAGATGTCTTCTGGTGCCTGTTTTTTGAAATGGGAATCTAGCCACTGTTGATGTCTACCCTGCTACATTACTTAATTGGAAGAATATTAAAAAAATGTTTCATAATACACTTCCCTCAGACTCCTCTCCATCTCTTTATTTTCACATTTTACCTTTTTATTCTGTGTCTTCAACCCATACAAAATATATTTTATAGCCTTTCTCCTTTGACCTTTGAAGACTCTTCTCCCGACTCCGCCTCCTGCAATGCAGCTCCCCTCCCGACCGCCCTTCCTGCACCCTCTGCTCTGCTAGCTCCCGACCACACTGCTCTTCTGTGAACTGCAATGGGTCTTCATGAAGGGCAGAAGCACAGGTGGAAACCAGGGCACACCACCTCTGAGTGCTTCAGGGACACTGGATCTTCTCCACCCCCACCCCCCGGGCTGGACGGCGTGGGGACGCTGGCCTCTTGGCTCTTGTGGCAGAAGCAAGGGCGTGGTGATTTCCCCTCTCCCCAGGAAGCATGTGACAGGACCAGACGGGAGGATGATGGAAAGACAGGTCTCAGAGCAGCAGAGAGTCTATCTCCTTATGCTCAGATATTCCAGAAACAGGTTCTATCAAAGGTTTCCTAAGCCCATAAATTCATCAAGATATTTAAATGAGACCATAACATTTTGAAAACATAAATTTTATCATTTTCAAACTTCAAATTATTTGCCACCATAAAAACACGCTGCTGTGGCTTCTGCTCTTCGGATTTCTTTCTGCAAGTTTTTATGGAGCGTCTCTTATGGCTGGGAACTATTCTGGGTCGTGCAAACACGTCGGCCAACCAGAGGGGCACCTCTGTACTCAGGGGTTCGAGGTTAGTTGGCGAAGCAGGAAATAGGGAAGTGAATGGACAGCCACCCTGTTGCTCCCTTCCCTAGTCAGGGAAGGCACATGGGCTCAGATGGGCTGTCGACCATCCAATCTGGCAAGGTCAGAAGCAGACATCCTGGATGGACAGCGGCTCCTCTTGTGGGGCACAACAATATTCTTTGTGTTTTCTCTGTGTGGGGTGGAACCCAGGGTGCCACACATGCCACACAGGGCTGTACCACGGCGCCCCACCACAGCCCTCCCGGTTCTTGATCCTGATGTGGAAGGAGGCATGGAAGTTGCAACTTCTGCTTCCAAGGAAACATCTCCACCTACAGCCGCCAATCCACGTGGAGGTGCACGGCAGAGCTGGGCTGAGTCACCCGGGGAAGCTGGAAACTGATGGCTTTCTAACTTTATTCCTTTGACTGCAAAGCCTATGAAGAGAACCTAGAACTTTAATATAGCATTCCTGACTTCATCTATTTAATTCATACTCTCTTTACAATCCCTAGAGTGCATTCACCACGTGTTAGGTTTTGCCTTGGTGTTCGCTTGCATCAAGGAGAGAATTAAATCGTTCACCAAAAAATAAAAAATAAAAAAAGGAAATCTAGACCCCCTCCCCTTGAGACTGGCCTGAAGTTACTGTTTGTGTATCCGTTTTAATCAATTGTTCCTGTAGTACTCTTTGTCAGTTCATGGTGCTGCTAACACTTTTTTTTTTCTAATGATTAACCTTAACACACACAATTGTGCCTTAGATCAGCCATTTAAGTTATATAATAATTCTGAAAAAAAGGTCAATTTTACAAATGTCTGGACTATTCAGCATCCTCTGGGGGTCTGCCAAAACCTTTTAAAATAAAAGCTATTATTTCCAGAGCTGGGTTTGTAGCTCAGTGGTAGAGTGATGGCCTAGCACGTGCAACGCCCTGGGTTCAATCCTCAGCACTGCATAAAAATAAATAAATAAATAAAATAAAGGTATTGTGTCCAACTACAACTGAAAAAAAAAAAGGCTGTTATTTCCTGTGCTAAGGAATCACTGGGTCACGGGACACTGGGTGTGTCCTGTTCTCGATCCCAGCACACCCACGTGTCCTTGGTTAAGCATTCCTGGTTCAGACAGGAATTGTTACACATCCTTTTTAAACAGTTTTTGTACCTAACTTAGCCATTTGTCCAGGTTTTTTTTTTTTTTCTCTTATGGGTAAGCAATTCTGAAGAGGAATACAAGACTTAATTCAGAGTTAAATGAGGACTAAGTCTTCCCCTGTTCTAGTCTCCTCATGCAGCCAGGGAGGGAACAGAGGCCCTGCAGCACCCTGGGGGGACCCCACAGGAAGAGCACACTGTGTGGAAGCACCACCTGTCACTCCTGGCTGCCACCACACGCACTGCAGGGCTCCTTCCCTTCCACTGAGGGAGGGCTGTCCTGGGTGAGGCCAGCTGCCCTTGTCACCTTCCCTGCCCTCCGGTCACAGAGGCCTCAGTGTCCAGGGCACAGGGGGTCTACAGTTGCCTGGAGTTGGCTTGGCTCCTCCATGGCCAACGGGCACGGCTCCCTCCCGACCGCAGACTGGAGTCCTTAAGCAAGACCCGGAAGAGGCGTGGCCCTCCTGGACTTGGCCCTTCACCTGCTGGTCCACTCTGAACTGCGTGACAGTTTCTGTGTCAACTGACTGGATCACGGGCTGCTCACCCGTCTGGCTGAAGATCATGTGTGTGAGGTGTTTGCCGAAGAGAATGGCATTTGAATTGATGGCTCAGGACAGCCGATGCTCCTTCCCAGGATGGGTGGTGACATCCACTCCTTTGAGGGCATGAACACAATGGCAGAGGGGCACTGAATCCACTCTGCCTGATGTTGTGAGCTGGGACATGGGTCTCCTGTCCTCAGCGCTCCTTCTGACTGGACTTGGAACGAGTGCTATTACCTGAAAGGCTCTCAGTTCCCCCACCTACAGATGGTGGGTTGTTGGACTTTTAATCCTCCACAATCATGTGAGTCAGTCCCTCAAAATAAATCTCTATTGTCTGTCTGTTCATCCATCTAGTTGTCCTTCTTCTGTCCATCCACCCATCCATCCATCCATCCACCTATCCATCCATCCATCCATCCATCTTATTGCTCCTGATCTCTCACTTGGCCTGAACTGTGGATCTTGGAAACCTCCACCTTCTCTACCAGACAGTTTGTTCCCCGACTGCATCCCTGGTATCAACAGCCTGACCTCTCACTTCCTGAGCTCAGTGATCTGAACAAACAGCTTCTCAGCCTGATCTTGGCTCCCAGCTCTGGCCAACCCTTGCAGCGTGGCCAGGCCTTAGTGCAGACCAGTTCTACTTATAACTCTGGATATATCCAACCCACGAGTTCTGCTTCTAAAGCTTTTCTGAAGTTGGGAGGGGGTCAAGATAGGCTGGGACTGAAATAACCATTATCTAGGAAGAAGACCTACTTAACATGGACAGCCGGCCTTTCAGCATCTATATTTTTGAAGCCCGCAGGTGCAGGCTGTCTGGAGCCTATATTTAAAACTGTCTCTGGCTACAGCAGCATAGCTAACACACATCTACTATGCTGCAAGGGAACTTGAAGGGTGAAAACTTGAATATTCAGAACAGATAAGGAGGATTTAGGGTGAACATTATTTTGTGAAAATTTTTACCATGCTAGTCCTTAAAAGTGGACCTCTGATACATTTCTTTTTTTTTAAAGATAGAGAGAGAGAGGAGAGAGAGAGAGAATTTTTTTTAATATTTATTTTTTAGTTTTCGGCGGACACAGCATCTTTGTTTGTATGTGGTGCTGAGGATCGAACCCGGGCCGCACACATGCCAGGCGAGCGCGCTACCGCTTAAGCCACATCCCCAGCCCTCTGATACATTTAAATTGTAAATTGATTATTGAACTTTTGATTTTCAAAACCTACTCTTTAAAACTCAAATAGTATACAAATGTGATATATAATTTTTATATTTCTTGCCATTTATGGTAGTTGCGGTACCTAAAGCTACTGCCAACACTGATTTGGCATACACTGAGCAGGGTTAGATCCTGTGGACCTCTGGTGACATTTCATCCACCCATCTATACCTAGCCTCATTTCACATGCGCTTCTGTTTAAGGGCACTTTATTTAACGCACATCCTTGTTGATTTGTTAACATTAAACCCAGAGCCAAGGCGCTCAGGCCTGAAGGAAGCCTCTCCAACACATGCTTCCTCCATGGGGCCCGTCACAGTCCCCTGGCACCTAGGAACTCTAGACGGCACCTCAGCTCTGCACATGTCCGTGACAACTGAGAGTGGGACAGACTCCACTGTGGGTTACAAGGAAGTTTCAGCAGGTGGGTGAGCTGCAAATGAAGAGTCTGGGATCCCACTGCCACTGTACTTTATTGTTTTGGTTTGCCCGTGTGTGGGTGAATAAGTGCCTGGGCCCACTATTTATTCTCTCTCCAGCTTTCTAGATTTTTCTCTCCCTCTAGGTCAACAGAGGACACTCTGCAGGGATCAGGGCAATGGTTTTGTGTGGTGAGGCCGACGTGCCTCTGACACACTCTGGGAGCTTCGGTGGCACCCCTATAGACGGGTACATTTGCTCTAAGGAGAACAATAACCAGAAGAACTTGAGCCTGACAATTAAATACCAAGGAGGAGAAAACGTAGCAAAAACACAAAACAATTTCCTTTTACACACTGTTTTCAAAGAAACACTAAAAAAAGTAATATTAAACCCTCAGACTATAATTGCCCCTGAAATGAGTATTGTGAACATAATTACTTTCTCTTGCTAAAATAAGCACATGTTCCTCTCCTTAGCTCCCAAACTTGAATGATTTCAAAGAGAAGCCAGAAACAATAAGCAGGCCATGGTTCCAATAGGTTTTGCAAGTCTTCACAGTCTGCTTTTCAAGGGATCTTGGTGGGTGGAAATTGTGGATATAGTGTTAGAAGCAAAAGCTGTCATCTTAATGACCACAGGAAGAGAAAAGGTGAGAATCTTCAGGAAGAAAAGTGAGTACACATCACTACATATTTTAAAGTGAAACTGGCTTTAGCACTTCTGGTAATTTTTGTCCTTGATTTCAAGTTGATGTATTTATGATTATAAAAAAAGTGGTTTTTCCTGATCATAAAAATAAGCATTGCTTTATAATCTGAAAAGAACACACACACTAAAAGGATGATCTAAAGAGTCTATAAACCATAAGGAAAACCAGTCCTAATGATTTAAAAACCGGTCATGATTGATGCCATTTAAACGTGATCTTCACAGGGCACTGCCAACAGACTTTTCTTTCTTTCTTTCTTTTCTTTTGGTGCCGGGGATTGAACCCAGAGGTGCTCTACCTCTCAGCTACATCCTCACCCCTTCTTATTTCTTATCTTGAGACAGGGTCTCACTAAGTTGCACCGGCTGCTCTTGAACTTGCAATCTTCCTGCCTCAGCCTTCCCAGTCTCTGGGATCACAGGTATGTGCCAACACTCTTGGCAAACATAGATTTTGTTTGTTTGTTTCAAAAGATGTTTCTTTTTGTCTTTGAATTTTAAAAACAACAGTCATCTTACAGGATTGTAGTGTTTTACTTTACCAAGTGCCTTGAAGGGTACTTACGGATGTCAGTTAAGGGAAATGCACTTGTGGCTCTGTCACTCAGTCAAGTTCAAGATGGGAGGAACAAGTAATGGAACTTGGCAACTTTGGGGCACCTTTTTGTATTTGAATTCTCAGGGGGAGACATTCAAAATGATCCATCTCTGCTGAAAGATGCATACAATTAAAACTAACTGCAGGAGTTTGGGAGCGGTGACTCTGGGTTCAACCTCACCCTGCAGTGAAGCGTTATAACGGAGCGCCTTCCATTTGCTTCTAATATTGGAAAGCCACATCTCGGGTAACATTAATAAGATAATGAGCAACTCAGGCTTTTCCCAATTTAATCATCACTAAACTCCTTCTGATAAGTTTTCTACCCTGGACCTAATTTTTTGGAAATTCTTACATATAATTACTTCTTATAATTGGTTCACAGCTATTAAATGATGTGCAGCCAATTTCCAAAGTTTCGAATGAATAAATATTAGCCCGATGTGCTCAATCAATGCATAGAAATACCTCTAAGCCCTCTTTCTGCAAGGGAAAAAGAAAATATTTACCATATATCACTGTTAGATTAGCCACAGGCACTAAGCAGCTGACAGAGAAGCCTAGAAATCCTTGTAACTGTCCTTGCACATCTGTGAAGGACATCCTCAACAGTCAGAAGGGGAATGATACCCTGGATGGAACCCCTGTGCACGTTCTGGGAAACACTGACAACAGCCCTGCTGGGCCCAGCCCCTAGACACAGGGAGTCCCGTGGCACTGAGCACCAGCACCACCAAAATATAAAGGTTACAGAAATCACGGAGCATTCTTCATTTACTCCACTATCCACTATCGCTTCTGTGGATAGTTCATAGCCCTGGACAAGCCTTGTTCACTGTAACATGGAAGATAATAAAAGTCTGTGCCTCTGAACCATGATGTGACCCATCGGCAGAGCAACAGTCTAAGGAGTCTGACTTCAGAAGAATCCAGTGAAATACTGGTCAGAGGACTGACACGTAATATTTTCCTGCTAACTTTTTAATTGTGGCACAATATACAGAACATTAACGTCCTTTGCTTTTTTTTTTTTTTTGTTTCTGAATCAATTAGGCATATAGCCTGCACCCTGAAACTACTATGAAACAACCCTGCTTCCCTCTATTTGAGCAAAAATCACTATATATTTTTTAAACATTTAGCTGTAGAGAAAGATGGTTTTCCCCCACCAATTTTCTTGAATAAGAAATCCCTGAGAATCATGTCGTGTCCACTGCGTCCTGATATTCAGTTTCCACTAAGACCTAGACACAACTGGAACAGTTCAACTCCCACTATGGATGCCCATGAACCGATTCTTGGACTCAGTCTTTGCATTTCACACTCCTCCAGGAGCACTGGGTGAGTGAGGGCCTCCCTGGCGGCTGGCACGAGGACCGGCGCTGGAGACGCAGTGTGGGGTGCGCTGGCCGCTGTGTGCTCGGTGTGTCAGGATCTCCTGGTGAGCGCTCACAGCACAGGTCCAGGCCTCACCCTGTCATGCAGCTTCCACTGGTCCTCCTGGGATGAGGCATGGGCCTGCTTTAAAAACCGTGAGGTGAAACCTGACTCTCTCTGACCCAGTCTGAGGCCCAGAGATTGACCAGTCAGCCAACACGTCCTCCTGACCACTCCCTGCCTTTGTCCAGGGAGGATGGGTTTGGAAAGCATGATCGCCTCTGCTGGCCACATGGAACGGCAGAACTCCAAGGAAGGCCCTGGAGGCAGAACATTCTGGAAATCAAGGAAATTGATTCCAACTTACTGAAATCAGGGTGCTTTCTCTAAAATAATGAACAAAGGACCGAGAAAATGGATCCCTTATTGTTTTAATCTCATGATCTGGGACCAATATAGGAGTCAGAAGAGTTTTTCCCCTCTGAACCCTTCCTTGCCCTCTGTACACTTCATAAGCCTGGTGCTCACCCTGGAGGCATTTCCTGTCTCCCCCACTTAACGTGCTCTCGGCAGACGCCAGACCTCAGGCACCTGCACTAGGGGTGAAGGCAAGTTCACCTGGCAACCTGACTCAGAGGCATTGCATTTTGAGCCCTAAATCCATGGAATGAACAGTTTGGGCCACTTCAAAAGGAATTTAAAGACCGATTTCAAGCAGGGATTTCCTTGTAGGGAGGAGATCTCTTCCCGTTCATGTGAGATCTCTCCATAGAAGCAGCTGATGGAGAGAAAGAAGGGAGACCAGAATTTGGGAAGAGAAGGCTGGGAATGAGATGGTCAACCTTGAGCACAGGAAAAGTACAGAGAAGTTAGTGATACGATGCTCTTTGTTTCCATGAAAGCAGAAAGAGTGAGCTTCAACCATAGCCTGGTCTGAGAAGCACCTTTCTGATTACGGAGGAGACCTGGTGATGGATGGAGGCTGCAGAATTCCCTTCAGTGGAAATGTATTAAAGCAGAGTAGCCTCACATCTGCACGAACACCCACCATCACTGTAGATGCCCCTTCCTCTTCCCATTCATGAGAGAAGAGGGACACAGCTCATGGCCATCAGCCTAGTCCAGGCTACGGCACAAAGCTGAAGATGGCCACAGGGTGTTCGACAAAAGGTATGAAGCATTATGCAATTTTGAAACCAGTTGTTTTTCCAGTGTGATGAGGTCCCTGCTCTTCAGGGCCCTGATTCAAAATGAACATCTCAGGGACTGACATTGTGTTTTTAGACTAAAAATATTTGAGCCAGATATTAAAAGTTTCTGCACTATGGAACCAAACTCTATTAACTTAAAAAAGTGAAGAACTCTGTCAAGCAGCCTGCAATTTATTTAAATCCCCAAAGACAATGTCGAACTTGACCAGACCATTCATTTTATTACTTCAGATTTTCAACAGTCAACGTGTCTGGTTTAAGAACACAAAATGTAAACATTCCTAGCTTCTTTTGCAAAGGTGTAAAGCTATTTGATAATAAAATATATTTAGTGGGCAACTTGGGGGGTAACATTGACCTTCCTATGTATGTAATTGCTTGCAGTGCTGTGCATGTGCGAGCATGTGTGTGCATCTATGCACATGTGTGTGCATGTTCGTGCAAGCATACAGCTAAAGACAGAGATATGGATATGGGAAGAGCATTCCTAATTTAAAAATCTGGAATCCAAAATGCTCTGAAGTCCAAATTTTGAATGCTGATATGAATTTTAAAAATTTGCATATTTCAAAGTATTTTGGATTTGGGAGTTTTTGGTTAGGGATACTTACTTGGTAAAGTCTATGCACATATTCTAAAAAAAAAAAAAAAGAAAGAAAGAAAGAAAAAAGAAAAGAAAAAAAATCCCAAAACTGCTCCAAAATCTGAAAGATCTGGTCCTAAGCATTTTGGATAAGGGATGTTCAATCTTGTATGTGATTACACTTAAGTTTTATTTCTTTTTAAGATTATATCAGAAGCACAGAGCATAGTTATGAACATGTGTGGTAAATTGATCTAATTAATGCTATATATACTGATGCAGCACTTCTTTCTGATTTTATTGTAAAAAATAATATTTACAAGCTTAATCAGTAAGCATTTCATACACAGTTGAGGAGCACAGGATTTGGGACCTGGCAGACCCCTCCTCATTTCAGTTTTGTCTAATTACTCTTCAGTTAATTCCTACTCTGTGGCAGAGACTAATGCCTAGCTTTTCCCCAGATGACAAGCCAATTCCAATTCTCGACTTCAAGGAAGGTATAGTTAGTATCACTGTCTCCCAGGCCCTAGCTTTCTGAATTGTCAAGCCATTCCACCTCTCTGGACCTCCAGTATGTCTTCAGTTAAAAAGGCATAATCACACTGGGAGCAGTGGCATACACCTGTAAACTCAGTGGCTCTGGAGACTGAGGCAGGAGGATTGCAAGTTCAAAGCTAGCCTCTGCAACTTAGTGAGGCACTGAGCCACTTAGCAAGGTCCTGTCTCTAAAGGGCTAAGATGTTGCTCAATGGTTAGGCACCCCTGGGTTCAATCCCTGGTACCAAAAAAAAAAAAAAAAACCCAAACAGGTATAATCATGCCAACTTCACAGTTATGTGAGAATTAAATGAAATACTTAAATAAAATGACAAATACGGTGCCTGTTCTATAGTATGTGCTCAATATTTTAAAAATATCAACATAATAAGATGTATACTATTAACTCTGTTCTCTTACACAAATTGACATCCTCAATATACATTTGCTTTGGTGGATGGATAATAATTGATTTTTGTTTCATCTGTATGATATTTTTATGTGTTTGTGTTACTTTCTCCATCATAAATTACTTTGAATTTGTTGATTTATGAGATCCATTATACTGTTAGACTATCCCTCTGCAGTCTAGTTACATATTTGTATTGTGTGTTTTTTTCCACATTGTTTTTAGAGAGCTTAAATATGCAGATCTTTAAATACATATTTGAAACTTGAGGCATTCTCATTTTAATTGATTCATTTAATTTCCTTAATGACAATTAATTTAATGTCTCATATCAGAATCTCTGGTTGATACTGACTTACACTGGCGTGTTTGGTAATTAAGCTTGTGCCTCACTAAAGTTATTGGGCATGGGATTACAGCCTATGCGTCCCTGAGATGGAGAGTAGCTCTTGGAATAGTTTTCAAAAGTGGTTGTTAGGAGAGATTCATTTAAAACTAAAAAATTGGGAAAAAGGAATAAACACAAAAACAAAAAATGTTAAACAGTCTTCATGAACACCAACTCTGACATGGACAATTGTCCTACGTTAAAAAATGCCAGGGATTGAGTCTCAGTAATTGTGCCTTCCTGATGTTTAGTTAAAAAGCAGTCTCAACTTCATGGTCATGGTGAATTAAGTTTTTCTAGTTGATGGTCAATGAGAATGTGTTTGGAAGCAATGTTTAGCCAATCTATGGTTGCAAAGATTAAAGAACAGAGAGAAAAAAAACATTTCAATTTTGCCGATCAGTCCTGGGTAGGCAAAGCATATTTTACACACTGTCAGTTCAGAGAAACAAACTGATCAACAATAAAGATAAAGGGTGTTGAGACTAGAGATGCATTTATTGGACTTTGAGAGAGGTCAGGTTTAGATCTGCAATACTGTGGGAGGCCTTGTTCATAGTGACCACGAGGAGAGGGGATTCTCAGAAGTAATAGCCCACTCATTGCTGCAGAGAGACCTACAGCCCTCTTTTTAGCCATTCACAGGGAGCCCAGAAATAGCAGCTGATATTGTAAAGGGCATGCTGTGGTGTTGTTGGCTCTCCTTCTGTACCCAAAGACGGAGATTACAAACATCAGCCCTGATAACGCCACTGTATCAGAAGCCCAGCTTAGGAAACATAAAGCTTTGTCCCTCCTAAACATTCAGCTCATGTGTCATATCAGTTGGAGAACTGCCCACAGTGACCAAACTTTACATCTGATATTAGGATTCTCTTGCCTCTTGGTGCTAAAGAACTAGCAGGTGTGGGGTACTGAGCCACATGAGGAAAGAGTGCAGCAGGATACCTTGAAAGTCTCTGTGGCTTCAAGGATCCCAAGGTGTGCTGCCAGCCCCAGTTGGATGTGGAGCAGAGGAACGTCATTATACACACATGAATGCTGGCTTCTGCCCAGGGTCCAGGCACTCACTATTTCAGTAAAAGCATGTAGTGTTTGCATGTTCCTTTTGGTTATGGACCCCAAATGCATAATGCAACCACAAAATATGAGCAAGTTCCCCCAAATCTCCTTGCTTTATCAATCTACTGTATACCCTCCACCCATGAATTTAACTTGAGCATTTTTTTTTTCATAGAAATGCTTTGTAATTCAACTCAGAAACAAGGAAAAGAAAGTGTTCTATGATCTCCAAAGGAACAGGGAAAAGGACAGAATTTTAAAAGTACCAAGAGAAAAATGACTCATCACATTGAGAGTTAAACCAATCCAGATCTCAGCCAATTTTTCCACCTAGATGGTAAAAGCTTGGAGATCATGGAATAATATACACCAAGCTTTGAAAGAAAATGGATGCCAACCAAGAACACTATACACAACACAATTAAGGTATAGATTTGAGGATGAAATAAAAACCTTCATTATAAACAAAAGTTGAAAGAATTGCCAACCAGAAAGCTAGCACTACAAACTAAACTCAATAAAATATGTCATGAAGAAGAAATGGAGAATAAAAGTGAAAACTAGCAGAGGGAAAAACAGCACTAGAAGAATACTCAATCAAAGTAGAATCTAATTCAACTTAAAGACTAGAATAAAACAAAATGACAGGAAATAAAAAGCACTTTCAATAATAACACTGAATGTAAATGGTTTAAACCCATCAATTAAAAGACATAGACTAGCAGATTGGATCAGAAAACAAGACCCAACAATGTGCTGTCTTCCAGAGACTCACCACAGACTGCAGGTGAAAGGACGGGAAAAAACATGTCATTTACACGGTCCTCGTAAACAAGCAGGGTTTCTATCCTCATCTCAGACAAAGTAGACTTCAAACCAAAGTTAATCAGAAGAGACAAAGAAGGCCATTTCATACTCCTGAAGGGAATCATATAAAAAGAAGAAATAATAGTCTTAATTATTTATGCCCCAAATAATAGGGCAGTTACATACATCAAACCCTCCTCAACATCAAGAATCAAACAGACCACAACTCACTAATACTGGGTAACTTTAACACACTTCTCTCCACACTATATAGATCATCCAAACAAAAACTAAATAAAGAAGCTACAGAACTAAAAAAAATACAGTCAACAATCTAGACTTTAACGGACATATATAGAATATTTATCCATCAATATATGAATATATCTTCACAGCAGCACTGGAACATTCTCTAAAATAGACCACATTTTGGGCCACAAGGAAACTCCTAGAAAATACAAAAAATGGACATGATACCCTGCACACTATCAGACCATAATGAAATGAAATTAGAAATCAACAATAAGATAAAAATTAGAAGCTATCTAACACCTGGAAACCAAATAATTCACTATTGAATGATGAATGGATAGCAGAGGAAATCAGGGGTGAAATTAAAAAATACTTAGAAGCAAAGGAGAATAGTGATACAACATACAAAACCTCTGGAACACTGTGAGGGCTGTTCTAAGAGGAAGCTTCATGGCATTGAGCTCATTCATTAAAAGAATAGAAAGACACCAAATAAATAATCTAACATTACATCTCAAAGCCCTAGAAAAAGAAGAACAAAATAACACCAAAATAAATATGAGACAGATAATAATCAAAATCAGCTGAACTCTGATTAGGCCTTTAAAGAAGAACTGATACCCATCCTCCTCAAATTATTCCATGAAATGGAAAAGGAGGGAACCCTTTCAAACTTGTTCTATGAAGCTAGTATCATCCTGATACTAAAACCAGGCAAAGACATATATAGAAAAGAAAACTTCAGACCAATATCCCTTATGAACATAGATGCGAAATTCTTAATAAAATACTGGAAAGTCACGTTATAAAAACATATTAAAAAGAAGATCGTGCACCATGATCAAGTGGGGATCATCCCAGGATGCTAGGCTGGTTCAACATACAGAAATCAATAAATGTAATACATCACATAAATAGACTTAAAGACAAGAACCACACGATTATCTCAATAGATGCAGAAAAAGCATTTGACAAAATATAGCATCCAATCATCCTGATAACACTAGAAAGACCAGAACTAGAAGAATCATACGTCAACATTGTAAAAGGTAAATATGACAAAAGGTTTCAGTGCATGGTTGTTTGGCACCATTGCTTTTGGGCTGTGTTGAGGCACAACATCAGAGCAGGGAGTGCAGATGAAACAAGGTTGCTCATCTCTTGGAGTATGGGGAGCAAAGAGACAGGAAGGGGCTGGGGTCCCAAGGTCCCTTCAAGAGCAAGTCCCCAATGACCTAACTTCCTCCCAACATCATTCTCAA
Source organism: Ictidomys tridecemlineatus (assembly GCF_052094955.1). NCBI lineage: Eukaryota > Metazoa > Chordata > Mammalia > Rodentia > Sciuridae > Ictidomys > Ictidomys tridecemlineatus. The sequence continues at coordinate 6,488,888 of NC_135484.1, read as the reverse complement.
CAGAGAAAAACTGAAAGCATTCCATCTAAATCTGTAACATGACAGAGATGTCCTCTGTCACTCCTTCTATTCAACATAGTCCTTGAAACTCTAGGCAGAGCAATTAGAAGAAAGAAATTAAAGGGATATAAATAAGAAAAAGAGGAGCTGAAACTATCTCTGTTTACCAATGACATGATTCTACATTTAGAAGACCCAAAAAACTCTACAGGAAACTTCTAAAACTCACAATGAATAAAATAATAAGTGAATTCAGCAAAGTAGCCCATATACCAAATTAACACCCATGAATCATTTGCATTTCTAATGATGAATCAGCTAAAAGTGAAATTTAGGGGAGGTGAAGAAGAGAAGTTCAGATTAGACAAAGGGGAATGAAAATAAGGGAGAGGATGGGAATAGGAAGGACAACAGAGTAAATCTAACATGTGAAAACACATCAGTGAACCCTACCATCCTGCCCACTCCCAAGAAAGGGGTCCTAATTAGAATAAGATATATTCCATGCTTGCATAATTTTATCAAAACAGATTCTACTGTTGTGCATAACTAGGAAGGACCAGTTTTATAAAAACAGTAAGGAAAAAGGGCCTTGAACTATCCAGCCTTCTCAAATTCTCTTTGGGGATGTTACAAAGATCCCTTCATAAATCTGACTCTGTCCAGAAGTGTACTTCTATTGCTACCAAGGTTCTTATTAATTTCTACCAATTTAATTAAGTCAGTGTGCGCTTGGACTGCTTCTTCTGACCAACAGGGAATAACAGGAACTACTGTTGAGAGCCACAGCCAAAGGGGCCCCAGCAAACTTCTAGCTGCCAGCTGATTGGCTCCTCTGCGGTGATGCTCATTGGGCTGTTTCCCTGCCCTTTCAGACCATGGAGATGCTCATTGGGGGACTCTTTTGGCTCCGCCCATGCGACCCAGCCAATGAGCCTCAAGAGCAGGAGGAGTGGGGGTGGGTAGAGAGGCTTGTGGGAAGTTGGTGGTGGCAGTTGGGCTCTGGGGGAATTCCTGAAGAGCTATGTGGTGCGGTGTGTGTGTTCTAAAAATAAAGTTCATTTCTGCTTGACAAGTGGCTGCTGAATTGTGCCCAGCCAGAATGTGGCAAACTAGACTCACTTTCCTTCCTGAAAATAAATCAAACCCCTCCCCCCAAAAAGAAAAAAAATACCATGGTTCCATGGTTTATAAGATTGCTATAGCTCAGGTAGGGACAGAGCAAATTGGTGAGCCTTCTTACTCAGCTTGCTCCCTGGAGAGGTTCCAGACTGTGGCACAGGCAGGGGAGGCCCATGTAGAACCCTGCAGACTCCCTGTGTCAAGGAGGAGGAGCTGCATGTCCGGGTGAAGATCAAAGCTGGAGTTTGCAGGATGGAGTGCCAGAGATGCGTTAGTTAGTCAGCTTTTCGTTGCTGTGACAAAATGCCTGAGATAATCAACTCCTAAGGAGAAAAGTTGTATTTTGGCATATGGTTTCAGAGGTTTCATTCCATGGTTGTTTGGCACCATTGCTTTTTGGGCTTGTGTTGAGGCAAAACATCATAGCAGGGAGTGCAGGTGAAACAAAGGAAAGTACAGCCCCTGGTGGAAATGACGCATTAGAGTAGCAAACAAGGACATTAAATCACTCCTAGGAGAAATTAAAGGCTATCTTTATACTGTGAAGATGTCAATTTTTCAAAAATCCATAGATTCCATATGCTCCCAATTAAAATCCCCACTGCCTTTTTTTTTTTGAGAAACTGACAAAATGATACCAAAGTTTATGTAGAAGCACAAAAGTCCTAGAATGAATCTTTTAAAAGAAATCTGGATAACACTAATTGTTTTCAAGACTTATTGAAAAGCTAGAGTTATCAAAATATGCAGTTTTCATGTGCAGTGATAGGCAAGAAGATCAATAAAGAGATGTGAGGATTCATAAGTAGACTCACATCTGTGGACAACTGATTTTTGACAAAGATGCAAGGCAATTCGGTTGAGAAACAACAGTCTTTTCAACAAATAGTGCTAGAATAATTTGATGCCCCTATGCAAATAAGTAAACTTTGATTCATACCAATTAGCACAAAATGGATAATAGACCTGAAAGTAAAACTCTCAGATTTGTATGCTACTCTGATTTGTATGCTACTTACCTACAAGGACAGCTAAAATGTAAACAGACCAGACAGGTGTTGTGTGAAGGAACGAGAATCCTAAACGACAGAACTTCTAAGAGAAGACAGAAAAGCATGACCAGTGAAAGAACAAATTGATAAACTGGAATTCATCAAAATTAAAACATCTGTTCTTTGAAAGACACTGTTAGAAGACTAAAATGACAACCTCCCGCTGAGAGAAAATGTTTTCATATAAGTGATAAAGGACATGTAATCAGAACATAGAAATAATACCGAAACTCAATAATAAAGAGTTTGTTACAAATAAGGAAAAAATTAGAATGGACACTTTCACACAAAACAAAACAAAAAATCCACAATGGTGGCAAATAAGAACAGGAAAAGACGCTTGACATCATTACTCATTAATAAAATGCTAATTAAGACCACAGTTTGTATGCTACTTACCTACAAGGACAGCTAAAATGTAAACAGACCAGACAGGTGTTGTGTGAAGGAACGAGAATCCTCATTTTACTTCAGTGAAAATGTAAAATGGTACAACCACTTTGCAAAATAGCTTAACAATTTCCTAAAAAGTTAAACATAAATTATACCATATGACCCAGCTACTCTGTACCTAGTAAAATTTAAAGTGCACACTTATAGATAGCGTGGTCTATGAGTAGTGTTTTATTTTTAAGAGTCTTAACCTGGAAATGACCCATACAGCCACCAACAGTCAACAGACTGGCAGCAAAGGATAAGGAGCTGATCCATTCATATAGTGGAGTGAGTGGAAAGGGATGAACTGTGCTACTGGTAGATGTTACGAGTTGGATAAGTTCCATATCATCTAAATAACGGATGTGTCACTCTGATTTTGAGGAGTGCAAGAAGCTGGCCGAGGTAAGAGTGCATGCCATGTTCCTCCATTCATGTAAAAGTTTAGGAAATGCAAAGTCATCCACAAAGGCACATGGGTGGTTGCCCGTGGGTGGGGGAAGGCAGGGAGGTCTAGGAAAAAGGAGATTCCAAAGAGGACCACGGAAGCTCTGGGAGTGATGGAAATGCTTGTTATCCTGAAGGGAAGGTGACTTCAAAGATTTCACCTGGGTGCACACACTCAGAAACTTCACACATCGCACACTCTCAAAATGTGCAGACACTTCCATTGAAGTATTTCAGAATTACGCAGTCCTTCAATTTCCCTTCCCTCCATCATCTACAATTGTGTGTTGGTCCTAGGGGTCCAGAGACCCCCACTGGACACCATGTTGCTGGGCCTGGGCTGCACTCCGGGGGCTGTAGCCTGGGCCTCTTTCTTTCCCTTGGCTCTTATTCGGGGACCAGTCGGCTCTGGGTCATTGCTGGCACCGTCTTCTAAGATCTCACGCGCCCTGAGTTCCCCAGACCTCTCTCCCACCTTCCCTCCCACCTCAGTGCAGTTGGGCTGAAACAGGGCCCAACTGTATTTCTCCACTAGCCAGAGAACCATTTAAGGTCATTTTTTCCAATGAAAGCCAAACAGAACATTCGTTTACGACCTGTGATCACGATATAAAACATTCAGAAGGTGGGGCCAGATCTTATTGAACTCCCATTTACATCGAAGGAGGACATTTGTGCCCTAAGAAATTCTCTCCTGCAGTGTTTAAGAGAAGGAAATTATGAGATTGCAATTGCAGCCCACTTTGTGGTTTTCTCAAACCTGGTTTTAGTACATAACCCAGCCAAGCAAAGACAAGATGGAGACTGATCCCACCTGGAACTCTAAAAGAAATTCTGCAGGATGGGTAGATTCCAAACTGTGGAGGCCGCTGGGCGCTTCGTCTGGTTGTCTGTACAGACAGAGCATATCTTACCAAAGACCACATTCTTTTCTGACAATGGAAAAAAGAAACCTGTGAGATTTGTTATGAACCCTTTCTAGTGACCCATCATTCCTGTAAGCGTGTCTGTTGATCTCTAAAAGTTAAGAAAGGTGATGGAAATCAAAGTGATCGAAGCAGAAAAATGTCACAGTAAATGCTACGGATATTCTAACTGTGCCTACAATTTGCTCTCTCGGGGAAACTGTTCTCTCTCTGCATTACACAGAAGCATACTCAGCCCCAGAGGAACAACCATCTTTTTCAATATTGAAGGGAATTTCCTGTCACTCCCTGCTTTCCATCTGTGGGCTATAGAAGGGGATGTCCCCACGGTCACTCTTCTTCCCTCTGAACTTCTTGTAATAAGCAAACTGAAGCTGGAGGAAACAGAGCTGTGGATTCGTTATACCTCACTTATGGGTTGCTGGTAGAACGTGTACTGAAAGCAAGACCTTTTTAAATAAAGAATATCCATAGGAAATAGATTAGGCCCTAGTCACATCATCCATCGTTTTTTTCTTTATAACTTACTACAAAAATATGAATCATTAAACTGCATCCTCTTCAGTGCCATAATCAATTCCTAATAATTAGCTAAAAATTTAGGTGTAGGTATTAACTAGTATGGCTTGATATGGTTTGTGTATGCAAAATGTGCCTCAATTTTTTTCCATGGTAAATAAATAATAATGAAGCTGCACAATTGCTGAGTATGTAATTCATATGCATTTAGAAGTCAGCATTTCAAGACACATTTCAAGTCAGTGTCTTTATTCTACATTCAAGATATACCTTTATTTATAAAGAAAACCTATTTCAAAGACCCTTTGGGAGCTCTGAACAGTGAATGTCCGGGACCTTGCTCTGATGGCCCCAGTAGGTAGCACCTTCTGGTGAGCTGCTTACACGTGGGAATCCATGGACAGTGCCCAAGTCAGCGTGACACACTCTTTTACTTAGTTTGCTGTGATTTATTTCAATACTAATTGAGAATAGTTCTGTTTTTTGGGGTGAGGGATATCAGGGATTAAACTCAGAGCACTTGACCACTGAGCCATATTCCCAACCTTTTTTTTTGTATTTTATTTAGAGATAGGGTCTCACTGAATTGCTCAGTGCCTCCCTTTTGCTGAGGCTGGCTTTGAACTGGCAATCCTCCTGCCTCAGCCTCCTGAGCCATGGGATTACAGGCATTTGTCACTGTACTTGGCCAGTTCTGGCTTTTTATCTTTTCAAAATAATTTGGTTACCTGTAATCTTTTAAAATGAACCTATATTTCATTTTTTCCAGTTATTCAAGGTAGCTTAAAAAAATGTAGATGCCTAACTGCTAGACACAAGAAAATCAGGTTCTGTAACAGAAAAGAGAAGACAGAAAGCCTAACAAAACTGGTGAAAAAAAATGAATGTTTAGAACTTCAAAAATAATATCTTACCACAACCCTAGGGGCTGCTAGGGTTGTGGCTCAGCAGCAGAGCGCTCGCCTTGCATGTGTGGGACCCTGGGTTCCATCCTCAGCACCGTGTAAAAACAAATAAATAAAATAAAGGTATGTGTCTGTTTACAACTAAAAAAAAAAAAAATATGCAAGTCGGAAGCCACAAGCCAGGTGCGCAATGATGAACAGGACGGATGAACCAACAGTGGCCACCAGAGGGTGCAGTACCGTGCAGCCCTTAGGGGAGGGGACTTTGACAAATGAGGCAGCTGGGGGACCCTAGATACTGAGCTAAGTGAAACAAGCCAGGCACAGAAGGACAGGGCCTACGTGCCTCCACTCAGGAGGTGCCTGCCCTCCTCACAGCTAGGGACAGAGCGAAGCCACACTTCTCAGGGCTGCAGTGGGACCGATGACTGGCAGCTGCTGTGTAAGGGTGCAGAGCTTCTTTCTGGGGAGGTGAAGAAAGTCCTGGAGATGGTGGTGGTGATGGTGGCCGACCAGTGCTGGTGAACTGCATACTTAAAATGATTGAAATGGTAAGTGTTATGCTTTATGTAATTTACCACAATAGAACAACAAATGCAAGATGTAAGTGTAAATGCTGTAAAACTTTTAAAAGAAAACACAAGAAAAAAACTTCCTGATCTGGGGTTAATCAGAGCCTTCTTAGCCCTGATATTAAAGAATGAGTCACAAAGAAAAAAAATCAATAAACTGGATTTTATCATAATTATATTTTGTTCTGAAAAAGATACAATTGAGAGAATGAAAAGGTAAACTATAGACTGGTAGAAAATGTTTAAAAGTCACGTACCTACCAAAGGACTTATTTACAGAAAATGCAAAGAACTCTGAAGATTCCATAGTAAGAAAACAAATACATGAACAAGCCCAAATCAAAAATGGATTTTAAAAAAATTGAGTAGACATTTCTTCAAAGGAGATAGGATGGCAGATAAGGACATGGAACAATGATCAGGACCACCAGCCATTAATGAAAAAAAAAAAATCAGAGTGAGAAGCCACTCCATGGCTGATTGGGGGAAAAGTCCTAGCAAGAGCACATGCTGGCCACAGGGCCAAGCATTAATCTCTCCATGGAATGAGACTGGTACGTGGAAAACCAAGTTGGCATACCACGTATGTGGGCTATCTCCTACAGCCTGCGACTCCCTCATCCTCTCTGCCAGTCTCTGCTCCAGCGCCATCTTCCCAGGAAAATTGCCAAGGATGGACCCACTTTGTGGAAGGGGGTCACACCTCCTCAGCTCTCAATCCCTCATCCTAAATTTCCACGACCTCAGCACATGACACTTGCTTTGATCTCACAGGCTCCCAGCTATGGGGAGGGTGCCTCAGGACGAACCCCATAGCTCTATCTTACCTAATTCATGTGGCTCTGGTCAGTCTCCATGGGCCAGAGTGCAGGGCAGGACAGGCACGTTTTTCCCTTTGGTTTGGTGTCTACAAGAGCCTGAGGCCAGTCAATGCTTGTTGAATGGCTGCATCCTCCCAGTGGGTTGCACCTTCAGCCCATGAACCGGCCTGTGTGTCCCCTTCTTGGTGGGTGGCCCATCATCTCACCAACCTCACGTCCCCCCACACCTGGCTCAGGTGGCTGTCCATCCTCAGGTTCCCTCATTCTCTATCGAAACCTTACATTTCAAACATGCCCTGGAAGTGACCTCTCCAGGCTTCTCTTCTTCCGTTCGGCCTGAGTCTGGTTACCCTGGGGATCCATGCTTCTTCCTCCTGCAGCAGGCCTCTTTGCACAGCCCCCAGAGGGTGGCTTTGGTCCCTCGGCAGTGTGGTGTCCTTTCCATGGGCTTCAGAATCACAGGGTGCCTTCTAAAAATATCCATTTGGCGGCTCCAGCCCCAAAATTCTGATTGAACTGTCCTGGGGTTCAAATGGCAGTGGGCCAGGCACTGCCATTTCCCTGGGTAGTGGTGGCCTGCAGCAGGACATGGATTCTGCTGACAGTGAAGGGGCTTTGGCGTCAAGCACACCTGCCTGGCTGTTTACATGCCTGAGCACCAGACCCTGAGTGTTAGCAGGATCGTGACATGACTGGACCTATTCACAGGGATTTGCATGAGCCTCAAAGGGTTACTAGGTAGATTAAAAGAGATTTAAAATTCCTAATAATAAATGGCAGGCACTTGGTACAAAATAGTTCTCTGTCTCTCCAGTTTTCTCCTCTGTAAAATGGAAACAAAAGTGCCTAGAGCATGGACTGCACTGAATGAAGTAAAGTTCCCAGCAAGGCACGTGCCCCTAGCCCTTTCCACCTTGTCCAGCTAAAGGGACAGATGGAGAACACCTGAGGGGATTAGTCGTGGCCAACCCACTTCTTTTCCCATTCCTGTGCTCCATGTTTCTACAGTGGCCATGGTACATACGGTGCCTGCCGAGCTGTCCCTCCGTGGCCTGATTGATAATGCTCCAATCATGTCATGGTCCTGCTAACACTCACTGGACACCCTCTTATCATGCCCCCCCTGCCCTCACCAGGGTGAGGCAGCCCATTGTTCTAACCACACCTCCAGGATTCCGGCCTACTCCACATGCTGGGAACATGCTGCCTCAGTGTGCACAACCTGGCCTCTCTCCTCTCCTTCTCTGTCCCCCTCCCCACTTCTACCTACCAATGGTCTGCCATTATAATCACCCTTTCTTAACTGTGCCAGTCATTACTGGGGTAATGTCATGACTTTCCACAGGGTCATTTGAGGGACAGCATCTAAAGAAGCCCCACTTCTCTCTCCTGGTACACGACAGCCATCACCTAACTCGGTCATCGCATTACAACACCCAAACTTCCAAATTCAAAGGCTTCTGCATTCTAATCGGTCTCCTGAACCAGAACATGGTCTCAGGAAAAGACCCAGGTGGGTGGGACAGCTGTAGGGGGAGTGAGGACCCCCGTCCTGTCTGTGTGCCTTGGGTCCTTCTCCCACTGGTCTCCTATCACACCATTGATCAGTGGATGACACCTTTGTTTCACACATTCGGAAGCGTCTCAGAGCCCAGCTGGCGGGATCTAAAACCAGCCTATCTGTCCCTGGGTCCCTGCCAGCCTGGCCTGATTCCCGTCACTGCATCTCTCGGCCACTGCCTGGGTTCTGGACTTCAGCCCGTGGGCTAATGTGTCCCTCTGTGTGTTCCCTCGCACGCCCTGCCTTTGCCCACACAGGACCCTACTCCTTCAGAACTCAGCCTGGGGCTCCCTCGTTGAGGAGGCTGTTATTGATTGGCCTTCACGGGTCACATGCCCACCACGGGCCCATAACCCTTTGGGGCTCCCTCCTCTCATACGATGCCACCCTCTTGTCCAGCTGTCACCGGCCCTGCTGCCATGGCCACGGTGGGGGCCTACTCATCCGTTCTAGGACTTTGCAGGTGCATGGGAAGGAATCAATAAATGAGAGAAAAGCAGGATCTGAATCTATGTGGGACTCCAGGTGACACTTGCTCTGTTCTTACAAGAACTATTAAACCAGCCAGAGAAGCAATTCTTAAATGTCATTTCACAATAATTAAGAAAGATGAGAAAACTGTATTTTTATAGAAGTTATATTTAAAACAATTATAGAAATTTTCACCATCTAAATCATGATTGTCACGTATTTCTCAGAAACCTCCTAATTTTTTTCCATCTCCTTGTTAGTCTTATACATATGTTTGGTAGCTACAAAGTGAATATAGATAGCTTAGGTTTAAAAAATATTGACTTCAATATTATGGTGAATTTCCTGTGGGATATTGTACCATCTACTTAAAAAATAACACTGGGAGAACTAGTTACTTGTCATTTACATACTTTAATGTTAGCAATAAATGGAAGGTCTTTAAGCTTAATAAATCTGCATGGCCAGAAGAGAAAGATGGAGATTGGTTCTGAGTGCGTCTTTGCTACCACCACCTGTAGAGTCCATCACAATTGTGCATCAAGGTGAAAGAACAATGGCCACTAAGTTAGTGGTCCTTTGAGAGTTAATGAAACTGTCTTTCTCCAACAGGAAAAGAATGCTTTTCAAATTTATAAGACCATATGGACACTGGGCATATGGATGGCTCATAAAGGCTCTATAGTAAAGTGTTATTTTTACATTTTCAACATAACAAATACACTAAACAGGTGTTTTAAAATGTCACGCTTTGAACAGCAGTCATTTAATTAGCATAAAAAATTCACTGTTCTTAGTAGTCTCATTGAAGTATTAGTGGATTAGAGATATTTTAAGTGTGCTATGCTTCCACTATACATTTTATAGGTAGTTTTAAATGTATGAATTTTTTTCTCTCTTTTGAGAAGAGAGTCTCAATTTCTTTCTAATGATTGTGCCACAGGACAACAGATCGGTCTTCTCATCCTTCACTTCCATCAGGATCTTTAGAGTTATTCTGCCAAAGCCGGGCTTCATGAGCAGATCCAAACTCCCAGGGAATCAGAAAGGGCTCTGTAGGCTGTTTGCTCAGACATTTACAGACTAAATCCTCTCAATTAGAAATAAACTCATCTTTGAGAGTATAAAAATTATTTAAGTAATCAAATATAAGAATCTAATCGTCTACTTGTTTTGTCTTCTTTTAATGACATAATACTTTTTAAATGTCTAAAATTATGCTTGGCATTGGTTATAAAAATGTCTGTTTCTAGTTATGAATATGGTTCTTCCTAATTATATAGAAAAATTCTAATAATGCAATGTTTATTGAGAAGAAGAGACTATGAAATTTCTCAAAGAGCCTATATGAGATTTGTTTTAGAAGTTTTGTGAATTAAAAAAGAAATCCTTAAAAATTACTATCTGGTTGTAAAAATTAGAGGATATTTGTTTTATATTCTATTGTAGCATTTTATAATTTTATTTTGTAGTGTTATATTAACTTTTAAACAAATTAAAATATTCCAAATATTATAAATAATATAATTTTTTCTTCTTTTAATTTTATTTCTAGTGTAATGACCTAATATTTTTTTCCCTTAAGTTTGTTTAGTTTTGCTTGATTTAGAAAGAAACATTTCTGGACTTAGTGATGAGGCCCTAAGACCATCATTCACTCAACCATTCCTACAATAAGCACTTACTGCATTTTCAAAATAGCTGTAACAGCAGTAACACTGAGTGTATAAAAAGCTCTTTCTATGTTTTTGATTATCCGTGATAGATTATCTCATTTAGTCATTAGTTATTCACTTTATATAGAAGAGAGAAACTGAGCCTCCGAGCAACTCAGCGACTGTCCCAAGGCTCCTGTCAGCTGTGGAGTGAGTCTCTACAGCTCTGCTACAGGGGCCACGTGTAGCATGGGGAAGGGGCACTCTCCAGCCAGGAGACCCGACTCTGCGGTCAGGGAGGTGAGGCACATCAGCAACGCTCTCTGCTGTGATTTGCACGTGACCCCCCAAAGTCCACGCGTTGGAAACTGAATCCCCGTGCAACAGCACGGGGGGGGGTGGGGGGGGGTGGGGGGGGGGCGGGGCCTGTGCTGGTGTTCAGTCAGGAGGACTCTGCCCTCACGAATGGATTAAAGCGGATTACAGAAGGGCTCCAGGCTGTGGGTCCATCTCTTGCACTTGCCCACTCTCTTCTTGCCCTTTAGCCATGGAGTGACGCAGCAAGAAGCCCCTTGCCAGATGTGAGCCCCTTGAACGTGGCCTTCCCAGGCCACAACTAAGCACATGCTCTTTAGGAAGTGCCCAGCCTGTGGCATCTGTTTATTGCAGCTCCAGTGGAGTAAGACCACCAGTTGGACCCGAGAGCAGGGCTGTTGCTGGGGCAGGTATCTGAGGATGTGGACGCAGCTCTGGAGCAGGGTGATGGGCAGAGGCTGAGGGAGTGTGGAGGAGTGGGCCAGGAAACACCCAGGGTGCCATGGACGGAGCATCCGGGGCTTGGAGGGAGTTGAGAGCCGTGAGGGGAGCCTGGTCTTCTTATGGTTCTTGAAGAAGCCGTGTCCTGAATGTTGGTGGAAATATGCACAGTAAAGGCAATTCTGATGAGGTCTTGGGTGGAAATGAAAGACTAGGCGTGGAAACTGGCATAGGCCATCCTGTGGGCTGGCGTGGAGCTCCTGCCTAGCATGCATAAGGCTTGGTTCTGTCCCCAGCACCACGGAACAACAAAGACTCCAAACTACAGTAATAAACCCAAACAAAAAGCTTTATGATTGTATAAAGGCCTCCTTGTTTTAAACTGGCAAAGACTCAGCTGAACTGTGTCCCTTCCCTTGGGCTTTCTGGGAGGTGAAACTTAGGAGAAAAAAGGCAGCAAAGCATCAAGGAGTGGCACGATGTCTTTGGATGCTTCCAGTGAAATGAGAAGAGAGAAGTGGCTTAATGTTGAAATTTATCATTAAGAGGGAAGCAGAGTGAAAAGACTGGAAAACTCCCAGCCTAGCCAGGTAAAGAATTCCAAAAGCAGTTAGGGGAGAATAGCAAAGATGAAACCAAGCAACTGTGTGCTAAAGATGTTAGTATAGACAGGAAAAAGCCAGGTTCTATGCACCCAGACAATGGAAGAGTGACCACAAAAGGCACTTCAGAGACCCTCAAAGCAAGCACGGACCTTCAGGGCAAGCTTTCTAGACTGGCACCTGTGGGACCTCAGCATCTATGGCCCAGGACTGCCAAGAGACTCTATTCCTTGATTTCTAGTGCAGCGCTCCTGAGCTGCTCCAGCAAGGGCTCAACAGACCCAAGAGCATCTCCTGCTGCGGCTGTGGAGGGCACCAGGAGTGCTGACCTGCAGACACACAGGCGCACACGCAGTGGGCCATGCTGGTCTCCATCTAGATTTCAAAGTATGCATCTTTGCATTCTTTGAATGCAGAGATTCAAAGGGGAAGAGCCAAGTCAGAGAGTCCCCACTAGGGCAATTCCTAGTGGAACCACAGGTTTGGGGAAGTCCCCAAGACCTGAACTGCAGAGCCATCAGCATGCAAATTTTATTAGCACTACCGTCACTAAACTCAACCGTCTAGAGCTGCTGGGTGAATGGAGACCAGCAAATCCTTTGGGATAGGGCTGTCTGAGGCCTGGGAGTCCAGCTTCTGCCCCAGTGTGCCCAGATATGGGACATGGAGTGGACAGAGATTATTCTTCAGCTTTAGTACTTAACATTGCTTTCACTTTTGGGTGTTAGACTGATTTGGGACCAGATCCCCCTTTTTTCTTGCTTATTTCTCCTCTTGGTAAGGTAAGGCTGTGCCATCCTGTCCTGCCATTGCACTGTGGAAGCACATAACTTGCTTTGTTCTCACAGTCCCCCAGCTGTGGGGAGGGTGCCTCAGGATGAATCCAACCTTGAGTGCCACCCACATCTGATTTGCTTGAGACTCCAGACTTTGGACTTCTGAGTTGACCTGGAATGAGTTAAGACTTTGGGACTATTGGGTTGGAATACATTTTTGCAAGGAGGACCTGCATTTTGGGGGTCAGGAATGAAATATTGGGGTTTCAATACATCCCCCAAAGTTCATGTGATGGAAAGATAATCCCCAATGCAACAGGGTTGAGAGGAACTTCAGGAGGTGGCTAGGATGGGAGCTCACTTTATGAATGGACTGGTGCTGTCACCAGGGTGGGCTAGGTTATGCAGGAGAGAGTCCTAAAAATAGGATGACTTTGTTCCCTTCCCTGCCTTCCTCTCCCTCTCCCGTCCCTCTCTTTTGTTAGCATCTGTGCACACCCCTCTGCCCTGGATTGATGCAGCAAGCCGGCCCTGTCCAGATGCTGATAGCCTCCAGAACTGTGAGCCCAATGCATTTGGGTTCATTACAAATGACCCAGTCTGTGGTATCACAGCAGCAGGAAATGGATAAAGACACTTTGTGAAGAATTTCAGTACTAAAGGAAATATTGTACCCTTGTGCTGCCCCGTGCACCAGCCACTAGTCATGTATGGCTACTGAGCACTTGACATGAATTCTGTTTCATTTTAATTAATTTAGATTTAGAATTAATAGTTGAATGTGACTGGTGGCTACATTGTTGGACATCTCTGTTTTAAAGGTTGAGGCAGATATAAATAAAAAAAGCATTTCTTAAATATCACAAGAGCTACTCATGTGATTTAAATAGGATTAAGTGGCATCTGCTACTATTGTATATGCACTGCTTTGTGAGGATCATTAAAAGTTTCTCACTTCACTGGAAATACAATTTAAATATTTTTTTCTTTGTGGTTCTGAGGATTGAATCCAGGGCCTTGCTCATGCTAGGGGTCAGTGCTCGTTCTGTGAATTACACCCTCAGCTCCAATTTAAATTATTTAAAATGAAATCAAAATAACTGGAATTTGAGCTGCTTATTAGCATATATTTTATTTCAGCTCTAAAATAAATTTATCTGAGTAAATTACATTAAATTAAATTGTGTATGGAAGCTCTTTTTGTTTTGTTCTTCAGAGAAAGGGAAATATAAACACTCCTTTCTTTCCCCAGAAGACCATGGCTTTGAGGTACCAAGACCTGGGCCAGAGGTCCAGTGGAAACCTCCACCCCAGACCAATCTCTAGGACACAATGTGTTCTAAGCACACAAATGCTACATTTTAAAAGGGTGATTGCAAGCCAATAAGGTATGCACCCAGATTAACTAATGTTATAACATTCAATAATATGAATAAATAGCAAATAAAACAAAATCCAGTTGAAGCTAGATGTGTTACCTGTTACCACTCTAATTGATCGAATTTTATTTTCTCTCTTTGTTGTATCTCAAACCTTCCATAACAATCACAGGTTCTCCATACACTAAGCCTTTTAAAGGGATCCTATATGCAACACATTAAGATAAATTTTCAATGAATGAATAAAAATCAACCAAAAAATCACTAAATTAGCATGATGCCTTAACTGTCTCTTGGTAATAAGACAATTAAAAAAGAAAGATTTTGTAGAAAGTTAAACAAATCAGAAAAGTTGCTTCTAAACAAAGTTGTCATTCATACAAAGCAGTCAACACTTCATGGCGATTGCTAGATCTCAATGCGCTTCCTGGGTGGGCTCCTGGGTAAGTGGGTGCCAGGAGGAAGTGCAGCCCAGTTCAGAACACGGGCCTGTTATATCAAGATGATAAACACTGATTCAAAAAAAAAAAGCCACAGGAAAGATAGGAAATAGTTCCCCATGAAATCTTGCCATTTGTTCTGTCTCTTCATCCTTTAAAAAACAACAACAAAAACACACACACACACACACACACTACTAGATAACTCTCTCTTTAAAAATAAACTCACAATTGTATATCCTTGCTTCTTCTTGATGTCCTCAGTGTCAAGCTAAGAATATAGGTGTGATGTGCAGTGTGTGTGTGTGTGTGTGTGTGTAGGTGTGTGTGTGTGTGTGTGTGCGGGGTACTGCTATGGTGGTTCTATCGAAGTCTAAACCCCCTGAGAATGATTTGCTCCTGCAGTCTCGGCATGCCTACGGACACACTCCCCTTCTGTGTGACTGTTGAGGCAGGTCTTCCAGCAGAGCAAGCTGGCTGCTGACCACTGGCTCATCTGCAAAGGTCAAGGTGGGAACAGGACATTGCCTCGATTTCCAAATCCTGACTGTGACATAGTTACAGAAATCTGTCCTTTCTTTTGTTAAAAGGTAGCAGATATGAAGAAAGGCTTGTTTTTTTATTCCCATTGAACTCAATGACAAACAAGAAATTGAAAATTTGTCTTTTTAGACTTAAAAAAAACACAGAAAACAGAAATAACATCATCTGATAATTTTCATTATATACCATTGTTTGCGTTGAAAAAAATGAAGAACATCCCAAGAACAAAGAAAATCAAAGATATGCTTCCTGCCTTAAGTACGCCCACTGTGAGGAAGAAAGGAAAGTGCACAGACAAAGGTGAGAAGGCAGTGTGATGATCACACACGTGGAGAACACGGGATTCTCACCATGCAAGTACAAATAGGCGTGCTGATTTACATGCTACCCATTAGCTAACACACACAGGAATGAACGGGTACTTTACACCACTCCTATTATACTGCTGTCTTTATGTGAGTGTGAAGGACACGGCAGGAGTCACCTTATGTGGAAAGCAAGAGGCTTCACTTCTTAAGATCACAAGTTTTCATCTAAGTTGGACAAACATCAATAAATTTAGATTGGGGGAAAGGAGGCATCTAGAAGACAGAAGTTGTTGGAGGGCATAATATCCAAGTGAGTGTTATGGTAACGGAGACCAGATGTTGAAAGTGAGAAAATAATTTGGGAGAGTATTTCAAATGTGGGCCTCAGGGGAGAGCCTTTCACATGACAAGCCGCTTTGAGCCACTCCTGGTACTTAAAGTGACGACAGATCATCAGCCAGTAGATCATTCTAATAGACACAACAGGATGAACTGGTGCTGCATAGGATGATTTTATACTGCACAAGGGTACATGCTGTATCCCAGGGCTTACTAATCCTCACAGAACATCCACGACAACTTTCCCTCCAATATTAGAATCCATTTTACAATGTTTCTGAAACATGTCCGTTCAAACTCTCATAAAACCTAATGACTGGGAGCTTCTGATTTATGTTTCAATATCAATCTGTTCCTTATTACATTTACTTCCATACGAATCCAAGTTCTTCCATAAGAAACAACACAGTTGAACTCCTTCTCTTGAGAGACCTCAAATAGCTAATGATGCACCTAACAGATTCTCCCAAACCACCATACACACTCTGGAGCAAGGAAAAGCCATTCTTTCTCCTTCTACTCACAGAGCCAACGCAGAACATTTCTGTGACCAGGTGTGTATTTGTGTGTGTGTGTCCCCATAAACCAAGACATTCTACAGCACTCAGCCACTGGGCCCCCTGTGATCCACTTTCTGATACTACTTCTCTGGAAACAGTGTTGGGTCCCACAGGTAGAGGGCTCAGCAGCCCCCCAAGTCTGTTCCTCCTCAAATGCCAGGAACAATATGCACCTCTGACCAACTGACTATAAGCCAGGATTCCCACAAACCCCTCTTGGGTCTGATTAAAGTGCTAGGGTAGCTCATGGAACCTGGGGAAACACTGAGGTTTATGGGTCTATCCTAGGGGACATCTTAAAGGGTAGGGATGGACATCAGATGAAGAGATGGCCGGGGGAAGTACAGGGGCAGTGCAGGTCTTCTATGCCCTCTCTGCATGCACCTTCCCCTCAGTTCCCCCACTTGCCCAGCCATCAGGACTCATGGCCAAGAGTTTCTGTAGAACTTCTCCTCCCCGCACAGAGGTGGTGAGTGGGACTGGAAGTTCCAAGTCTCGAATCCTCTCATCGCTTGGTCTTCCTGGCCACTGGCATCCTACGTCCCTGTCAGCATGACTGGGGTTATCAAGGGGTTCATCATGAACAACACCTATGACCCCGGAGAGTCCCAGGGGCTTTAGCAGCTCTGGATAGCTAAAGTTGACCTGGGACAGAGGTCCACTTTACTTCCTATTATCCCACAGCTCTTCTTCATGACTTTGCATGCTTCTTTGACTATTCTTAAGGCCCTGCCCTCCTTCACTATGCTGTTCACACCCATGTGCTCACACTTATTTGCTCTTAAAGAGAGGGACCAGGCTGCCTGTAGCACAATGATCCACAGAAGCATGATCTGAGCAGAGCCATCCAAGATTCGATATTAGTGACAGGTGACAAGCAACTGCCGTCAAGGTGAGTCACAGACACTGAGGAAAGAGGAGGAGACGTGCCCCAGGGCTCCCTGTAAGACTTCCAGCAATGATGAGCCGTGGTTCAAGTGTGGCCCTTTGAAACTCAGATGCCGTCATGGAGGTGAGCAGGGGATTCAAGGCCCCTCTGAAGGAGGCTCTTGCCCACCCCTCCCCACATGAGGATGTAACACCGAGGCACCATCTTGGGAGAAGAGAGCCACCCTCACAGGACTCCGATGCTGGCCCCTTCATCTCTGCCTTCCCAGCCTCCAGAGCTGTAGGAAAGAAACTTCTGTTCTTTATACAAACCCAGACTCTGGGTATTTTGTTATATTGGCACCAGTGGACTAAAACAGGGAGTATCCATATACCCCATTTCACAAATCAGAACCACGGCGATTTAGCACCTTAACCACCGGCAAGAGAACAACAGAGACAGCTTGGCCATTGGCCTTCACCCCTCAGGGTACTTTCCCTGAATGACCACACAGAGGGGTGAGCGCGTCATGGGAGAATGAAGACTGGCGGAGCAAGGGAGGCGCCTGTTGGCTTTTGGTCATTACCTCAAAGATGCACGTCAGTTCTTCCATCCTTGAAACTGGTGCTTTCAGAGTTGCTAGATTCACACGGCAAACTTCCAAGAGGGCACTCGTTTCCAATAGAGCATCTCTGGCCCTTCCCGTTGCTCTCGCGATTTCTCCCTCATACAGGTTAATACCTGGAGCCGACGCCATTCCTAGGCTGACATGCAGCCGACGGCTCTGAGGCCCAGTGACAGCAGCTGCACATGCCCTCAGTCCCCGTCCTGGATCCCTCTGTGAAATTCACACATGAGAGGTATTTATGGCTGGGCCTCCTCCGAGGTGGAGCAGCTCTGGGACCTGACATTGCCTGAAATTAGGAGGTTGCCAAAGATAGCACAATGCAAGGGAGAATCGAAAGGCCAAATGACTTGAACCAGAGAGGTGCATGAATGGAATCCCAAGAGGACCAGTCCCTTTGTCCCCCATCCTGTGGAGATGATCAGAAAAATCTCAAAATGTCAAAAGCAGCCTTTTATGGATGGCGAGGTTCTGTCAATCTCTTGGTTCTCTTGCTTCTGTTTCACTAGAGTGTACCATTTTTATTCAATGAATAGATATTCCTTTCTAACATGAATAGGACCATTTTTTTTCATTAAAATAGATTTGGTGAACAGGGAGAGTTTTGTGTTCATTTGAGGAAGGGTCCCCACAAAGTTTTTATGGAATTCAGTGAAAGGGCCGGCTATTGGGAAAGCAGGGCTGCCACTCTTCCACTTTGAAAGAGGCCCCACTGTTACCCTGTCATGGTTCCTGTGGGGTTGAGCTGGCGGTCCCTCAGTAGAACCGCAGCTGATCGGTGCACGTCACACCAGCTGGGGCTGAGAGCACTGCTTCTGGGGCCATCTGGGACCTGACAGCCCTCCTAAGCTGTCCGGCACACCCCTACTCTGCTATCGGAGATGTAGTTCTCAAAGCGAGACTTCGTACCAGCACCATCAGCATCATCCAGGATTTTGTTAGAACCAGTTCAGAGCCCCACCTAGGCTGGCTGAATCTGAAACTGGGCTGGGCCAGTGATCTGCATTTTAACAAGCTCTTTGGGAAAGTCGATCTGGCCTAGAGATCCAGTGCTCTACAGTAGGGTCCACCTAACACGCTCTCTCCCAGCCCACCTGCAGGCCCTGGGTATCCCTGTGCCTCAGGATCCTGGTGGAATTCAGAGCACCAAGGAACCTGTGCTGATCTGATGGTACAAGAAACCTTGTGTCTGATGCTTTCTTTATATCATTGTGGCTGGAGTGACACCCTCTTAACCAGATGTTGGTGCTGAGGGAGAATGCGGAGACGGGGAGGAGTAGCGGCTTTTCCTGGGTCTCTGCTGTTTCTCTTCATTTCCAACATGCCACTGGCGTGAAATATAACTGGGCTGCGTTGAAAACAAGAGTGCCCTTTATTGACTTATCTTTCCCCTACATGTACAGCAATCCCTTTTCCTTATGTGTGGGTGGCAGGTTGTTTCTGGTAGCTTCAAAACCAGGGCTGTGCTGCACTAGGAACAAAACATGCTCTCAGAGGCTGAGTTCTGTGACCTCTTGCTGCCAAACAAATAAATCAACCTAGATGCTATGTCCAAGCCCATGTGTCAACAGGCATACTGAGTACCTGCTATGCTTAGGGGATTTTAGGTGCAAGGTGTCTCCATAGAGGGGAAACAAGTGCACGGGCCATGCACTTAGGCATTTTCACTTGTTTGGGCAGAAAAGGCCTGAGAGCGATTTTAAGGAAATATATTGTACCAAGAGTGATGAAACAAGACCACGTAAAGAGAGTCCACACAGTGGGGGCAGCCCGGATGGCGAAGTAGCTGGGGCATTTGCAGGACTCAGGGGGCATCTGATGGAAGACGGAAAGACCTCTGTGGGGACAGAGGCCTTTGGCTTATCATCAGGAAATGGCAGGGGACATTTCGGGCTCCCGAGCCAGGGAAGGACAAGATGACAATGTGGGTACTCCTCGCCTAGCAGTAGGGTCTTTTCCTGACAAACTGACGTGGCATAAGGCGAAATGAATGTAAAGCTCCTAACCTATGGAACATTCTAGCTCAGCAACTCTGCGAACCTGAGAACAGTGGGTTGTTACCCTCGTAACCGTGGGGCTGACCGGCCTGTGGCTGCTGCTGCCACCTGACTGGGCAGGAGAGGACTGGGTGGCATACAGCTGGCCTGGGGAGGAGTCAAGTCAATGCTGGAGGCCCCGCTTCCCTGGGACGTGTGCAACCTGCCAGCGGGGACAGACATAAAACCACTCCGACAAGAAACCCAGGCAGGCTGTGAGGTCAACAGAGTTGACCATGTGGGAGCAAGGTGTGCCCTAGGTCCACTGGGCTCTGACATGCCAGTCCAGTGGGAGGTCTCAAGGACAGGGTGGCTGAGGCAGCAGGGAGAGCAGGAGTCAAGGAGGAAGGTGGAGGCAGAGGCCTGCCTCCCGGAGTGTCTGAGCTGAGGACGTGGGCTCCTTCCTGCCCCCTCGTGTTGGCGTGTCAGTGCTGGATTCCTGTCAAGGACCCAGGGTTAAATTTCAATAATGCTTGTCCCAGCCACGCTCACCCTGTGGGTAGACTAGAGGCTCTTTACCAGATGTCCTAAGGGGGAGGGGCTGCCCGGGGTCACCCCTGCCTCTGCACTCCAGCTCAGCCCCCTCCTGGCTGCCTTCTCCACTGAGCAGGGCCTGCTGGGGTCCTCCATGTCACAGTGCCAGCCTGATGGCACCTGATGGTGCAGAGGCTGCTGAGAGGCGGAACTGGTGCCCAGCAGGACACAGGAAGACACAGCGGCCAGAGGCTGCTTCTGTTTCCACTGATTACTAAAATTGAGCAATTGCACAAACATTTTAAATTCATGACTTGCTTGAGCTCCCCGTAGAGCCTGGGAGGTGTGTTTTCAAGATGGCGTGTTTTGCTCCCCACAGCGGGACCTGAACGAGGCAGAGGCAGCTTTCTTAAATGAGAAGACAGACTTGGAAGCCAAGTCAAGTGCTGTCTGCGGGGGAAGTGGCTCACCGCTTCTTCAACAGCATCCACCGGGACCTGGGCACCGGGCAGCTGTGTCAGACTGATGGGGCTCTGGACACCATGGCCTCATGGTTCCTCTGGACACAGTTTCCCTGTCGAGATTGTGCACTCCAGAGGGGGGGATGTGGGTCCCGTTTCTTATACCCCAAGCCACAGTGTGCACCCAGAAGAGGAATGACAGTATTCTTTGAATACACGAATAGTGGTGTGTCAGAATGAGAAAACTGCTTCGTGAACAGACAGATTCATCCACCCAGTGAGAGCTGGCCAGGCACGTGCTACAGGAAGCCTGGCCTTCCCCAGGTCGCTCTCCTCATTCCCTGGAGCGGGCACACTGAGACGCCCATCTCAGGGGTCCAGGCTGGCCTCGGTAGGCACCCACCGGTAAGGCTGAACACACTGCACGTGTCCGCTGGTGGCCTGTTGCAACAGGTTATGAGTGATTTTATCTACCACTCTTCCCGAATGGTGGTGTGGACAGTGACGGTCTCAGCAGACTTCTAATCTCCCCTCCTGTTCAGCAGCTTAAGAGAAGCCTCTACCTCCCGGGGCCTTCAGGACCCAGGAATAAAGTGCGAGAATAGCCACTCTCCGGCATCTTCTGAGTCTTGTGATCAGAGGACCAGCAAAAGGGCTCCAGCAGCGCCCCCCAGGGAAAAAGTGAACTAGACAAGTGAGCGCCTGCACTGTGAGCCCTCCCCCAGCGGAGGCCGTCCTCAGTGAGCCTGACCCAGCTGCCCATTAAAAAGACCCCCTTGTTGGCTTGTGGTTTTAATTGCTCAGGTTCCAAATGATCATTGAAGAAAAATCAGAAAATAGAGAAAACATAAAGAGAAAGGGAAAAAAGACTCCTCAAATACTCATAATCTTCCTAATATTGCAGGGCACGGGTCTCCATCCCAACCACTCAACAACACAAAGCCTTTCTCGTCTGCGGCGCTGCCTCCCAACATGTGACCAGAGGAGTAATGCTCACCCACAGACAGCGTGGCACAATCCAGGTCAACTACATAAATTCTGAAAATCAGAAACATAACTAATTACATCTAATACTGATGGTTTAAGCTGCCTGTTTACTGGGTGCTCCGTTGGATGGGACTCACTTGTTCCCTGTCGTGATCAGAAGCACTAACACGATGCTGCCCACTGGTCTCACTAAGGGAGGGAAGGAGAGAGGCAGGTGGGCTGTCCGGGCACAACCAGGAGGGCTGGGAGCCTTGTGAGCCGCTCTACCCCACTATGCCGCTCAGTGGCTCTGCTCTGCTGTTTTTCTGTTCACTTGCTCCACCTTCGCTTGGTTCGGCTTCCTGGTCCCTTCAGGACTGCGGTAATACCAAACTAACAGAGCGAACGGCCAGATTCCATTGGAAAGTTGGAGACAATAATCAGGACTGAAGTCTGTTCACAACTGCAAGACTAGAAAGCTTCTGGATGCGTGTTTACTAACAACGCTAAGAAGGCCAAGGAACAGGAGCAGCCATGAAACATTAAAAACTGTAGCAGCATCCAACAAGAGATAACCGCCCCAGATGCTAAGCAGGGCTCTTAAGGTGTGCTATGGCAGAGCGGTCCTACCCAGTAACAGCCGTGCCTCTGTTGTGTAGGTGGAGGGCACCCATGGCTGGTGCTGGGGAAGTCCAAAAGCATGCCACCTGGATTCAGACTTCGTGCTAGTACCCAAGGGTGCACTAGAACTAAAGAGCCTGCCCCAGAAGGGCTTCTGGAGGCCCCACAAACATACCTGTACAGGTATTGGGAGAGCCCAGGTAGAGAAAGGGTTAGCCACAAATCAGTCACCCGGCACAGGTTGCCCTGGTACTAAGCTGGGAAGGGGGCGTCCATCTCACAGATAAGGCAAAACTGTCTTAACAGACAGTAAGTACATACTAAATGTGTTGAGAGTCAGTCCGTGTGTTGAGACGTGTTAGAGTGATGAAGAAACCCATCTGTCAACAACAATGCCCTTTGTTTTCAAAATGGAGAAATTCTACACAAAGCTGGTCTATTCTCACAGTCACTTTATAAAACCCCTATTCTTTTTCCTTTATGTATTGGTTATTTCTCCTGCAAGTGAAGAAATTTTGCCCTTGTAACTGTTTACATGTTAACAAATGTTGTTCCAAACAGTTGTGCTCCAAAGCAAGTAAATAAAGGAAAAGTAAAGCAGGTCACTCCAAGAGTATTCTGCATTATTACTCCCAAACACAACGCAGGCCGACTGCTTTTAACTGAAGGTTTTGGACCTGGATTTGATTTATTTTCTGAAAGAAATATATAAATTCTTTTTTCCAAATGGTTGAATAAACACACTTAAATTGAATAAAGTGAAAGTGCTCAGTGATATTTCAAATGTGGTCAGAGATCCTTCGATTTTGTTAAAGTTTCTCATTTTGGAAATAATAGAAAATGTGGATGTTGTTATGTTTAATGTAAGAAAAATATGAAATTAAAATATGATTTTGTATCCAACTAAAGTATCCAATGGAGCTCTGTCTAGAAATACGCTAGCTGATTTATAAAATGTATTGTTTGTAGATTCATTAGACACAGAGAAGAAATTTAAGTATGACTACTTTAAAATTCACTTTGGTTGTGCACCTATAAGGTGTACCAAGAGCATAAATGGTTTCTCTGGCAGGACAGTGTCACATCATTGCTCCCAGCACTCCTAGTGCCAGCGTGTGACAGTGGCCAACTATCCTGGCTAAAAATGGAGACCCCAAATACACAAGGAATGCCCTAAAACTGCTAGGACTAAGTGAAGATCATTGAATTCTTATTTAAAAGAAAGATAAAAAAGGCTTCTCGGCCAGGTTTGCATGCAGCCTTGGGATACAAGGAGACCAGATGGGTTTTCCTTGCATGGCCTTTGGGTTGTGGCTTGGGTCTCTGGATTGCGGGCGTAACCATGCCACCCACCAGGATCTGCTGCCGAGTGGCATGGCATAGCATTGCTGCCTCCTGGGACATGCTGTCACCTCCACTAATCAATATCAGAAGAGTTAAAATACTTAAAAATCATCACCCAAACACCCAGGCAGAGGTGGGCTCCATGCGAATCTCAGCTCTAAATCTGATGTGGAATTTTGTTGTCCTGACGTCCAGCTACGATGAAATGAGGAGTTTGAAAGGTGATTCCATAAAGGCCTTAGAAGCCCTTGGTCGCACTCACAATGACAGGGATGGAATCTATTCAAAGCCCAAAGTTATCGTCCCTTCCTTTACAGTCTGGGAAACCACCTCCCAGCCTCGTCTTCTGGGGATACAGGCAGGGCTCCTCAACCTTTGGGAAAACAGGTGTAGTTGGATCTATCCTGAGGCAATAGCTTTAGCCCCTGCCTGCACCTTCAACCCACAGAAAAACAAAGCCAGAACCATAACCCCTCTCCTGAGAGTGCAGATTTGGGGTGACTGCAAAGCCCAGATACCCACAGCGTGCCTGCTTACAAAAACCATGGTTGAGATGTTTGTGTGCATAGGTTTTCACATAATTAGGTTCATTATGCATGTATTGTTTCACAAGATCATTTCAGATGCTGTATTTTATACAAGTGGGTATTCATCTACAAGAAAGGTCTTGGTAGGGCAGATTATTCATCATAACACTGTATCATAATTTAGTCAGTTCCAAACCTGAAGTTCAACCTTGAGTTGTATCCACTCTGTCACAACTATCAACAATGTTCTCAAGAACATAATGAACATATTTCTGGCTACATATCTGATAATTTTCTTCGAGTGAATTCCTAACAATACATTTGATCATCCAAAGGTATGAAAAAATTAAGGGTTTTAATATGTTGGCCAATTACTCCCGTATAAGTTTGGTCCAATTCACAGTCCTCACAGGACCTTCCCTGATTCCACAGATCTGGGGCATAATGGAATGTTGCATGTATTAAAAATATTTGGTTATGAGATAAAATGATGTTTTCTTACTCTTTTAACTTGACATTAGGTCCTCTACATTTCCTGCATAAGGAATTGTTGGGTCATGCATTCTATTAAAAATAAAAATTTGATATTTGGGTTTTTTTTCTCGGGGGTCATTGGGCTTTCTCTTCTGACTTTTGGGAGATTTCCCTCTGACTTTAGCTCTTTAAACATCTCCCTCAGAAAGCCTTTATCAAATTTCCCCTTTTTCCCCCTAAACAGTCCTCATTAACGAGTTTATGGCCTGTGTACACGACAAGGTGACAGATCACCTGTAATCACAGATCTTTCTGTCATTATGCCCTATTGAATGCAATGTGACAGCTTATATTTCAACCTGGATGTTTCCGTCCTCTGCTTCCTAGAACACGGGCTTCAGGGCTGGACGGCTCAGCATGGGCCCTGACCGTACGCAACTCTGAAACTGCCCATGTATTCAGCACCTCCTACTGGGCGCTGGTCACATTCCAGGCCCAATGCTGGGCCACAGGAGATGGTGTCAACCAGCGCACATGTGCCTGCACACACATGCGTGCACACACACACGCACACACACACACATACACAGAGATACATGCAGATGCACAACCACATTCACACACTCACAGACATATGATCTTACTCAAACACACCCACTCAGATACACATGAGCACACACACTCACACATTCACAGACACACACACTCACACATACCCACTCATGGACACACGTACTTGGCCACAACCATTGGGGTCCAGGGTGCTGCTCACACCCGTCTGCAGGCCAAGGGTCTAGTCAGGCCTGGACCTCTGTCCCCAGGGCTCAGCATTCCTGGGGACACTTTATTCTCTTTTCGGCTTCCCATTACCACACAGGTCAGCGAGGAACCTTGACAACACTGTGTGAATGTTGCTTGTCCCTCTTATCTCACTGTCTTTTCTTCCCTGCCTTTGGGAACATAACAGAATATGTCAATTCTCATGTAGAGGCTTTAACGCGTGTGTGTTACCCATGCAGAGAGGTGCAGCCTGACAGTTCCTCTTCCCAGTCCCCTCTGCCTTCACCCCACTTCTCTTCTCCCACCCCGGAGCCAGCAGAGGTCCCTGGTGGTGGACTTCAGCCTGGTGTGGCCCTCTAGGTCACTTCCCACGCCCTCAGTCAACAGAGTCCTGGCTTTCGTGTGTTGTTCATGTGGAATGAGGCTGGCCGTGTGCCCTGTGTTTCTGGCCCCGCAAGTCTTGGGGCGCCCTGAATGCAGTGCCTCCATCTCTTCTAAGCTGGAGCCGAGGTTGCCAGCAGTGCACGCCTTGGCTGACTTCATTCACTCCTTATTGCTGGGCTTTTCGGATGTTCCAGTTCTCTGCAGTTACAAGAGATCCTGCAGTGGACATCCTTCTTTATGCCTCTTTTGAAAATGTTTGTTTTCCTCAAAGTGAATAAAAGAATTGTTGGATCATAGGGTAATTACATTTAAGTCAAATTACTCTTCAAAGGAGGTGTATACATTTATAATTCAACACATAACCCTGGGAAATATTTGACTTCCCTAACTTTAAAAATGTTTCTATAATCTGATGGGTGAAGAGGTCTCTTATTGTTATTTCAGTTTGTCTGATTACTAGTGGTTGAGCAGCTACTGGGTGTCCAGGCCATGAATCTGTGCTTCCTGTCGGTGCCTTGTTGGCAGCCTGTGCCCAGCTTTCCCAGGGTTCTAAGGCCCAGGGCATGGGGGGAGTGCCGGAGTGCCCCCTCCTAGGGAAGAGCACTTTCTCGGCTGCAGATTCCCTTTGGTATGGATTTACTCAGCCAGTTCTTATTCATTTGTTTATTTTGTAAATTAATCATCGTATCTAACTTTGGCTTCTGTGAAGGGGTGCAGCTACCACATGGGCTGGCCTTGTCATCAGAGACTTGGCTCTCTAGGGACTGTGTGGCTGGAGCCAGGAGACCTATGGTCTGGGGGCAGCTTCAGGTGCTGAAGCTCAAACTTAGGGATGGCAAGAAAGACTGAAGGACAGACGCTTCCTCTCGTACATGCAGGCAGGGCCCGTGGCCTGCATGGAGCCACGTCTGACACTCCACCGGGGCCTTCAGTCACCTTGAAGCTGATTCATACTCTCCAAATAATGAGGTGGAGTCGTGGGGCTGGGCACACTCCTGTCCTCCAAAGCTCACGGCAGGCTGCCTGTCCTGGGCCTGGGCCTTCCTCTCCTCCATGTGCCCCAGGATGCTTCTCCTTCAGTCTAGCCAAGCAGAAGACCGTCCTTCCTGCACCCCTCGTGTAACGTGGCTCAGCTGTATCAAAGCCCACCTCCACGTGCACTTTACCTTAGACGATGGTTACTTCTCCTAGGAAGAGTGCGGTGGCTGGGTTGACAGCAACATTTCCCTATAAGGGACACTGGGGGACAGCACTTCTAGGGGTGGGGACCTCATCTACCCCTATTTGCACTCCCCAGCATTGCCACTGTGGAGGGGGCAGCTGTGGAACTAGCATCTCCCTTTCAGGTTAAATGGTTAAAGGTGATGTTGCATTTCACAATTTGGTCCAAGCACATAGCGACTTTCTAAATGTGAAAGCAAACGTAGGTACAAATGCAGGAGGACTTGTTTAAAGACATGTTACAAGTTTCAGATGTACCACTGCATTGCAAAGAGTCCCTCTGTGCCCTGGCACAGGCAGTGTCCTCTCGGGAACGACCTTGCTCCGGGGTGGGGCATCTGGGGATCCCACGAACCATCTGAAGCCTGATCATTTTCAACATCTACTCAAGTTTTACTTGCCCAAGCTCGACTTGGGTTTTCCCTGTCACCTGATTCATTTGGTTTCTGGATGCCAGGTCTATAATCATTTTCATCCTGCCCGAACTAAAAGACTAGATTGTGTTTTGCTTCAAAGTTTATCATGCCTGCTGCACAGAGATACGATTTCAACTTTATAACTCTGGGACCAGCTATGCCGGTGAAGGTCCTGCGTAGTTGAAGTCACCGCCCATTGTCTGAGTAATAATATTAATAAAATTGAGGTTGGTTTGTGAATAGGTGTTTGGAAGATTAAATTTTTTGCTTGACCTAAGTGTTCCCATAGTTCCCAGCCCTGCTCTCTGCAATCATGAACAATGGGTAGGTGACCTCAGTCTAGTTCACCAGATCCTGCTGCAGAAACAAGTTGCTGAAGGGGCAGGCAGAGCCCTAATCTTTTAAGGTACAGTTTAACCAAAACAACACCAATGCTCATGGAATACCCCTGGAGCCGCCTTGACAACCGCAGGGCTCGCCTGGCCTGTTTTGGCAGGCCACAGTGGTCAATATGATGTACCTAGAGTCCTTCTGGACTCTGAATCCTGGGGAAGATCAATTAACCTTAGTTCTTAACTTCCTCACTCATAAAATACAGCAAACTCCTCATTTCGGGGCTGACATGACCATTAAGGGACAGAATTTTGACAAAGCTCCCGGCACTGTGCCTGGCACCCTGAGACCCACAGCGCCGAGTCCCCCTGCTCCCTGACGGCTCTCCTCCTTTGATCTGTCAGAGCAGAAGCTTAACTACAGCAGCTCTGAGTTTCCTCCTTTTGAGTGAAACATGTTCCACATTTATTTCAGCACATTCAGTGACCGTTGTGCTAGAAGAAAGCAGGTGGGCTGCAGCGGGAAACCAGGGCATCAACTTCACTGCACAAATCAGAGGGCGGGGCAGTGTGAGGCTCAGTCAGTGTGCACCTTGTAAATCTGGGTCTGTGCTCTGAGACACTCATTCCTGTGGAGAGGGATTGAAATAAAATTTAGTTCACTTCACATAATAGAAGTGACATTTATTCCATGTAAAAATAGCACTCTGGTGGATTCAAAGATGTGTCATATCATTCAGAGTGTTTCTGGAAACTGTTTGCTGTTAGGAATTCTGAGGACCAAAGGAAGACAGAGGTAAGTAAATAGAGAAAATATGGATAATAATAGAGACCATTCAATTGCTTCTGGAATAAAGCTACTGGAGCAACACATGTCAAAGCACCTCATGGGTTCTCTGCGACACAGCAGGTGCTTAATAACTTCAACCTGCCCTTTTGGCTTCTCTTCCCAAGGACTGTCCCCTGTGCTCATCTTTACCAGTCTTCTGTCCTTTCTCCTCCAACAGCGCCCAGTGCAGGTCACTGAGTTCAGCCTAGAATAATGGGACCTCATGTTCTCACTGGAGAGGGGACTGCTTTCAAAGGGGGACGCACTGGGGGCAGACCAAGTGCAGAAACATGCAAACATTCACTGCTGACCATTGAAAGAGCTTCCGATGGATTGCGGAGGAAGTCTTCAGCCTGCTTACTCGGTTCTCCCCGTTTATGGTCTTTTTGACATGCCCACGGTGGCATCCTATATCGACGGACCTACTTCAAAGGGAGAGCGAGTTGATTCCCTCCCTGAGCTTCCACATCCGGGTATTTCACAGGTATGTGTCAGATGCTGTGACGTTGGTAAAAGAATTGTCACTCTCCAGGAGACCGGCATTCTCGACGTACACATATGCTTTGCTTTATTTTATTTCCTGTGATTTATCTGGCTTATTTATTGCTCTATATTACTATTTACTCTGAGTTGCAAGATTTTTTCTTAATAAGAATTATTTTTTAGGGGCTGGGGTTGTGGCTCAGTGGCAGAGCGCTTGCCTAGCCTGTGTGAGGGCCTCCGTTCGATTCTCAGCACCAAATACAAATAAATGAACAAAAGAAAGGTCCATCAACATCTAAAAAAATTTTTAAAAAAGAATAATTTTCTATACCTCAGAAAATGATTCTGAACATATGACCTTCAATCTTTAAATAAATTTTAAAGATTGTGAAATGAATAAGGAATTGGGGCCTCTGGCACTCCAGAAGAAAATGCCCTTCTGTCCCTCACTTTTGCAAAACTAATGGGAATTTGCCAGAGTGAAAGGCGTGGTCTCCCCACTCCGGGGTAAGACCTGGTGTTTTGACATGACTTTGCAGGAACTGAAAAGTGCTGGAAAAGTTTTTCTATCTATAAATTTCTGGGACTCACCAGGTGAACTAAAAATGTTTTCCGCCTAGCAAAATGTACAAAAAATATTATTTCAAATGGATGACACACAAAGAGATACAGCTAGAGATAAAGACTAGTGTTTTGACAGTACTTAGCAGGTAAGAAAAGATAGGAAAAAATTTTTCTCTCTAAATTTCTCCTGGGATTCACCAGGTGGCGCTAAGAAAATGATTTCCCCCCTATCAAAATAGAAGAAAAATATATTTCCTAGCTACAAGAATTTTAATTACAGAAAGTCACCATCTCCCGGTATGAGCTCCCTGACAGTAGCGCCGTGTTTCACCTGCTTGTCTCAAGTCTCCACTTGGCTCAGAAAGACGGAGCCCCAGTGGCTTCTCTCACCCCATCTTCGGGATCCCGCCAGGGCTGCATTTGACCAGGAGGAGGGGAAGAGGAACTCTGTCCTCTCCCCAGACCTGACTAAAAGGCAAATCATACTTCAGGAGAAGTCGAATGGTCATTTCTGCACAAATTTTTGGGGAAAATATTACAAACATTGTTTTAAACATTCATAAAACCAATAAATGCTCAGGGTATAGAAACAGAGCCCCCTTACCTCCTGCAGGGTGTTCTTTCGGGGTAACGTCCTTGTGGGTGAGGGGCGAGGGGTGATTCTGACCCTGTGGTGAGGGGCACAGCCTTCTGGGGCGTGAGGTAAAAGGCAGTTTGTGAATTTCCAGCTACAGGAATTGCTACAAAATAAACAGGCCAAGCCGGGCAGAAGGCTAATAGCAGGAAGACAGTTTGCATAATAAAAATATGCAGTAGTGTAGACCTAATAAATCTCCTCCGACATTGTTCCCCTGCTACAAGAAAAATAACTGGGATTCTAGAGTTTGTGGGCATTAAACCAATATAACATCCAACTCAGATACATAATTGCTTACCTCAATGTACATATAAGCCTCTGAAATACTTCTAATACCCCCAAAAGATAAACAGGAAAAATAGAAGGAATTATATTGACAATTATTTTTCCTTTACCCGCCTTTTCTTATACAATATAATTTGCTATTTCTCAAATCCAACTTTCAGCATCTAAAATTCGTAACACTATTTCCTAATTGAGAAGGCTTTAACTATTCACGGTGACTTTTGTACTGTTTTGTACCCTTAGACACCTCAGCTCTGATAACACCATAGGTAACATCAAAAGGGAGTTAAGCTTTACATAAAACCTAAGGTCAAAGACAATTCAAGGAAGAAACTTTAACATTTAAAGAAATTCTTTCCTAATAATTAAAAGAGACAGATCTTTTTCCTCTATAAATATGCAAAACAGTAGTTAATTGTATTTTTAAGTAAAGCCATCATCACATGAAAAGTGCTGGGAAAAGGTCTCCAGGTATAAGAATGTGCAATTCTAAAACACCCTGCAACTTTGCATTCTTAGAGCATTTTGTAATTTGAGACCATGGCCCATTTCTTGTTCCAATGGATCCAATTTGGAAATCCAGTGCTGCTCTAGCCTGATTCTCACTGAGATGTCCAACCGAGATGTGATGTGCATCAAAAGGAATTTGTGATTAATAATAAAATGCTGAAATATACATATTTTTAAAATATGGTAGAATATGCTGAAGATAAAATCTAAGAAGACTTTAAGGCTGTTGCATTGAGATACATTTTCTTGTTGGGGAGATTAAAAGATGGAACTGTCTGCAGGTGAAGACTAACACACAGTGGGCATCACACAGGAGGCAGAACCCATCTGGTGGCCAAGGACAGACAAAATAGCATGAATTATCAGCATGGCCCACTTCATGGTGTCCTTCTTGCTACTTGGAAAGTGCTCTGTTTACAATAAGCATTTCTTAGCATCTAATATGTTTAGAAATCAGCCTAAGATTTTGAAAGTGAAATGAATTCATTTATTTTGAATTTAACCTAAAGCAAAAAGACTTTTGTAAAAAATGTGTTCATCTTAAACATATTTTTTGTGTGTGTATTATGCTTACTGTGTGTGCATTGGAGTGTTTGCTCATCTAATAAAAGGTTTAAAGATTTTAGCAAATATAACTGGTTGATCCCTATAAAGAACTCTAAACAGAAGCCACGTGTGTGAAAACCTACACAATGAATGGCATGGACTTCAAATTAAACTCTACAAAGATAGACAAAGATTGCTGGAGAAAGAGGAATTCAATTAGAAATGAGGACCAATTTGAGAAAAGCACTGGATATGAATAGATAAATTAAAATCAACGTTGAAGACAAATTATGAGCACAATTGTGTTGTGACTATATACACGTAGAATATATTTACAAATTGTATCATAATAACTGTGATGGCTGGTAGAAAGGCATACCTCACATCCAGTACAGCCACTACAGTTGAGGATGTAAGACCTTCATGGAGCTATTGAAGCCTCAGGGAGCCGGGGTTGTTCCTATTGTCTGGACCACCTGTTCTCCTGCAATCTACGGCTGGCCCACCCTCACTTGTTGATCATGTGCAAAGTTAATTACTCTGTGGGAATTTTCTAGAGGGCAAATGCTGGTCTCCAATGCTACCCTCAAGGTCCCCCGAGGAGCAATAGCACAATAATGAGGCCAAAGTATTGCCTCAGTAAGCATCACTGAGGAAGAAGAAGGAGGAGGAAGAGGAGAAGGAGAAGGGAGGGGGAGGAGGATGTAGAAGGAGAAGAAAAATTGATTTGTATCAAATTGGGAATACAACACTTATTTAGCATTATTCACTGACTACATGTGATATTATTTTCATAAATATAAGTTACACTTTGCCTCTGCTAGATATGTAAGGAAAAAGTCCAAATTTAATTGAATTTAGGGCAATATGGATTTCTCATTCTTAAAACGAATGGGCAAGTCTATGGAGTCTCCTCATATGGAAAAGCACAGAGGTAGGCCAGAAGTAAAAGAACATGCCTTGGGGTGTAAGCTGGATACCCAGAGAGGGGAGCACCAGAAGACCAGCTTCCCTCAGCTGGAGCTGATGCAGAGGAGAATACCTTGTGTCTCTGGCAAGACCTGGAACATTTCTTCCCACAGAGGTGACTTGGGGTCAGTGGATCGTGTAACATTCCTCTGGGGTACTGAATTTGTTGGGGGAGGATGCACATTTTCCAAAGTGCATAACAGACACAGAGTCTAAGTGCGCACACAGCTAAACCTCAAGTGTGTCTCCAGAGAAGAGACTCTTTTTCTTCTAGTAAGTACAGAAATCCACTTTCCCTTCACTGAAGATTCACTTGTACACACAGACACCTACCTGCAACAACAAATGCCCGAGGCAAGTTTATCCTAAGTTCACCTGCAAGAGCTTTTCCATTGTCCTTCAATGAAAGAAATCATCTGTAGAGAACAGGAAATGTACTCTACATTGATGCATGTGCAAACCATGTTCACCAATATATACCGAATTGCATTTCAGTCTTTTTGCAGATTTTAAGGAGCCTAAAAATAAATGAAAGCATATATTTCTAAATTTTTTTTCCAGCCAATGCAAAGTCCATAAGAAAACAGAAAATCATGTTGTTAGGTGCTCAGGATAATGTATGCAAATAATTTCAACAGCAAAAGTACTTTTTAGATTGGATTTGGGGAACAATGACCATGGATTCTACATACTTCCTTAGTACAGTATGGTATTTCTTCTCCAGTGTCACTTTCACAGATGAGTTCTGAAAGATCAATGGAAATATTTTTCTTGCATCTAAAATTCCTTGGTAATGTATAATAACAGAAGGCCACGATGCTGCTCATGAGAAATGACACACACCAGGCAAAAATGTGGGCAGAGAGCGTCCCTGTCCTTCCACATCGCTGGGGTGCTGGTTCTAAGCAAAGCCTTGTCAATCACTAGTCACTGAACTGTGTGGCTCCTTAAGAGGCCCTGAGAGATCTTCAAGTTTAAGCTCCAATTTCAGTCCAAACGTATTCTCACTTTGTATTTGGGCAAATTGTTTAAACATTCTCTGTTCCAATTCCTCATCCGTGAAACAGCACAGGCACCAGGTCCCCTGAGGGTTGTCTGGTGCATATAAAATGACTGGCACACCCTAGCCAGTTGATAAACACTCTTTTTCCCCCTTCTTCTCCCTCTGTATGCACCCTGCAGATTATAGGGAATTTGGAAAGAGACAAAATACATTTAACTTTTCTTTACATATGGATTGGGAAAAGAGCTGTTACTGATTTCTTTTACCTGTAGAATGTATTTAAGGTCATGGAACATTTTTCAAAACTTTTGAACAGGAAAAGTACTATACATTGATAATAAAGAAACTCTTAGTCATGATGCTAAAATAGTAAAATTAGAGTTGATATTAGAGCAACTGCACCAACAAAACTGCAGACCTAATTCAAATTTAGTCACCTAGTTTGATTAGGACAAGGAAATAACATTGGAGGTGAACCCCTCTTACCCTGGCTTGCTGTATCCATGACCACTCGGGGAAGAGTGCAGTATCAACCCACATTATTCCTGCTACAGGCCAGAGAATTTTTCCCACCTGCAATATCGTCATCCAAGAACATGGTTATTCATTATATTCATAAAAGTCAGTAAGAATGTCTATAATATGAACATGTTTAGATTTGCATTGTGTGGAATCACCATCTCCATAGGACTGTGAAGGTAGATTCAAAGGCTAGTTAAAAATTAAAAAAAAAAAAAATGGATCTGATAGCAAGAGCCTTCCTGAGCAGAGTACACAGTGTGCCTAAGCCTGGCCTCCTGAGTCGGGGAAACCGTGAGGTGGTCAACTGATACCTGTTTAAGTGCATGGTACTTTGTTACACCGCAGCAAGAAAAAACAAGTACCATGATTCATCTCCCTAAAATTTTAAGTAAACATTCTTAGCATAGGTAGGATGTTAATGCTAGAAAAGAGCAAAGAATGAGTATGGCAGCAGATTCCTCGTTGGCAACCAACACGAGACAGGAAACCAAAGCAGCATTTTTAAAGTACTAAAAAGGAAAAATAGTCAAAATAGAATTCTATACCTAGCACAAACATCTGGCTAAAATGAAAGGAAACCTACAAGGATGAACTTGAGAACACTACTCCAAGGGAGAGAAAACAGTGACAGAAGGCCGCATACTTTATTTATATTAAATGCCCCAAATCCAAACTACACAGACAGAGGTATGTCAGTGGGTGTTAGATGTAGGGTGTTAGGCCAACGGGGGTGATAACTAGGGCTTCTCTGTGATGTGATGAAAAAGTTCTATAGTTAACTGTGATCGGTGTTTGCACCACTCTGTGAATAAATTAAAAATGAATTGAAAACTTTTAAAAAAATAAATACTAATTTCAGAAGCATTGCTGCTTTCACTAGATGTTTCACAAACCACAGTAAACTCAGTACACCTCCCAGCGAATGGTATGGGTGGGGGGAACCTGGGTAACATTCCCACCAGTCTACTGCACTGACGATTTCTGCTAGTTTTGCCAAGTTTCATGTGTCCCTTTCCTGTTTGCCTACATCACAATGTTGATATACCTATGAGAAAGAAGTATTATTAGTCTGAACGCTGATATGACCAGTAATGTTTTCTTTTCAATTAGACCCAAACTTACAAATAGACTTTTCTTGGAAATAACATATAGTTTTCAAATGTAGGGAAATGTTTGGAAATACCAAACTCAAGGAAGGGGGCCCGGATCACCCTGGACCCCCGTGCAGAATCGGCAGTCACTCCCTTATTAGTGCTCGTTCTGCATCTCTGCCTCCTCTCGTAGGTAAGTAGTTTGAAAAATTGGATCTCTGTTAGGCATCCTTCTTTTTTTAATTTAATTTAATTTTTTTAATTAATCTTCCCTTTTACAAATAATAATAATTAATGGCCTCAGTGAATATTTCTAGACTACTTGTTTTGTAAATGAAAGGTAATACATCCTTCCCCAGAGTCATGGTGATAAAATAAATATATCTGTATATTTATTTTTCACTCATTCATTCCTTCACTCCATTACTTACTGAGGTCTAAGCCTGCATGATGTGAGGGTCACATGGCGCAAGGCAACAACCCACCTATCCAAGAGCTCACAGTTGAATGCCAAGACACTTATTCCTGTGATTTATTACCAAACAGAAATGCTCTTCAATAACAGACATCTTCTGAAACTTTGCCTCTCTGCTTATAGTTATATAATCTTGACAACTTTTTAACTTCTGTGTACTCTTTTATTTATTTGAGAAATGTAGATTGTAGTATGCACCTTGCTGAGTAGCAGCAAAGATTAGAAGAGAGAAGGTACATAGAACAGATGGTCTGGGGTTTAGGTGCTCAGGACTAAGTGGTCGTAGTACCCGGTGCCAAATACTGCGATGGCCATTGGATGGCCACTGTTCCTGAGAGGCAGCTCAAGTAGTCGGTCTGCTGCTTGTTCACCTCTTTACCAGGGGTTGGCCCTGGGGGAGGCAAGGAGGCTGGGGACGGGACTACTCTCCCTGCCAGTGAGTTGCTGGGAGCAAGAGGCCTGATTTATGAAATTACCGTAGCATGGTGTATCAGGGAGGAGGACAGGGTCAGTTCTGGGAGATACATTGGAAGTAGGGGTGAAAGGCCAAAGTTCAAATGGAAGGGAAAGGGCTGGTGAGGACAGCCAGGTGCATCTGGTGAAGTAACCTGGACTTCACCAGGAAGGCAGGGGAGGCTACAGGATGATGTCAATCCCTTGACCAGAAAATGGCCCTCCAGAGAGGCTCAGGAAGGAGGCATGAGGTCAGCGAGGCCCCTACAGAGGGGGATATAAATGAGGAGCCACGGCTGCAGTGGAGAGAGAGAGGTCATGTGAGGGGCAACTAGGAGCCCACGAGACTCTGAGATATCTTTGAGCTCTTACATTTTGGCAGTCAACGTGCTTAAAATATATCGACTCATTAAGACCTTATCTCAGCCCTTCGAGGTAAGTCTGGTATTATCCCCATTTTAAAGGTAAGGAACAGTGAGGCCCAGCAGCATTCCGCAGCTGCTCAGTGACAGAGTCTCAAACTGTGAACCGAAGCATCCCCAAAGTCAGTCCAGCAGACATGGACTCAGGTTTCAGGACACTCTGTGTGGCAGCTGACATGTCACATATCAAATATGGCCCTTAAACTACTTTTATAATTTAGAAAGACCCTGTTTGCATTCCTCTAAAATAAATAATGTTTTCTGGAAAAATGTGTATCACAGCCCTCCTATCCACACCTGGTCTGCTTCAGTTGATAAGAATTCAGCGTCAAAGCAGCAGACCTGAACTCCGCCGCTCATTCCAAAGTGAATTTAGGAAGAAGATTTTTCTTAAAATGCAGCCGACTCTCTTTCTTATTCTTTATTATTTAGAAAGTCTAAACTAGGTCTTTATTTCTCTGCAAAGTCACACCGTGGCTTCTCCCATAAAGGTGGAGCAACTTGTTATCACGCAGGAGTGTCTCTCAGGAACTTAACACGGAAGCATTTCTATCACTTGAAGGTGTATGTGAGCAAATTGATGATTATATTATTACATGCTAAGAAGGACTGAGCGTTTTTAAGATGCGCTTTTCTGCTCACCGTCATCTTAATTCATACTTCATGTCTTCTATCTTAGTGGTGAGAGGGTTAGCTTTGTAAATCTGAACCCTAATCTGAGGGAAAGGAAATAGCACCCCACTCCTGTCTTTACTGGAACACAGCGAACGGTACAGTGGGTCCCTGAGCACAGGCACAGGCCCAGGCACCAAAGGCTCACAGTGCCACCAGCTTGGGCACAAAAGCTTTGGACCTCGGGGCAGGTGAGAACAAGTGTGCAGGGCTGACAGATGCCATGGGGTTCCTTGTGGCCTCCTGGGTGCAGTTTCCTGAGATTTGCATTGACTGTTTTAGAGCTCCACATCCATCTCAGAACTGCAGATGGAGTGGTTCAGCGGGTGGGCTGCAAACACCCAGGTAGAGCCGAGGTAAACTTGGGTGCTGCCTCATGGAACTATTTTATTAGCTGTAAATCTGCCTAAGATTCATCTTGCCAGTGCCTGTACCAGTACCTAGACTAGAGACTCTAACGGGACCTCCAAGTGTCAGAGAAGTGACTAGTAATAATGATAATAGTGAAACAGTAGGGAATAGGCAGATAGTTTTTCTCAGATAAGGTGGGACCGGTAAAACCCCCCACTGGAAATAAAGAGGCATCAGGGGGCCACGATGGACCCCTCCAGAGTAATTTAAGATAACTCATTTGTTCTTATTGCATCTGAATTTCTTTAATTATAAATAAAGGGGATACATTAAGTGCCTTTCATTTATAAAATTAGGAAATTTATGTGCATATCATAAAAATGGAATGGGTGTACTGGCCAGGCATGCAGCTCACAGGAAAGTCTCCTGAGTCACTTAATCTTCTCCCCACCAATATTCCCTTTCATGACTTTTCCAAACTGTCATGCGTGAAGGAAATAAAAAATAGTATTTGCATAATTTTCTATTTTTCATCCTTTCTGGCTTTCCTTTCTGTACTTCTGTCTTCTTTGCAAACTCGAAGACACAATCTATTAATGAGGATTTTGGATCAGACCGAGTCAACCAGTGTTATCAAACTGAGTTGATGAACTTTCTGCCCAAAGCAACTTGACATTTCAATTAAATTTTGTGCAGTCTTCTCAAAGGAAAGTGTTCTATTGCCTTTAAGTGCTTTTGAAATATTAAAAATAGCACCTGGCTGCCTGAGTCTATCTTATAAATCCTGGAACTGGAGCTCTTCACTTGCTCTTTCACAGAATCTAAGGAAGATCCCGTCCCAGGATGCTGTTCCACAGCTGTGTCCATGCAGGCCTAGCCTTCCGCAGCCTGAAGTCAGAGCCCAACCTCAGCTCGTTCCTGCTTGGTGCCCTAACTCACTTTCCCTGGGACTGCGGGACTCTGTCGCTTGGGTCTTCCCTGACTGATTTACCCTGGGCAGTCTCTAATCACCTGGTCCAGACAGGCCTACCTCCAGGCCAGCACTACTCTGTGGAAGTGGACTGCTTCCGTCAAGTGGTAATTCTGAAAGGGCCATTTGCAATATTGATGAACACATTTAGACACTTGGACGTGGGAGTTGAATCAGGTTGCTGTTCTACAGCTACAATGAATGGCTGACGTTGCGGCAGGCAGCTTTGCCGTAGAGGGTGTGGGCAACGGTCAGTTGTGGGCTTGAACATGATAGCCCACTAAATGCAGGGATCATATCCAGACCGTCGACCTGCTGATCATGGAAGAAGAAGAATTTATCAGAGCAACAACTTTTGGTGAAACAGTGAAGATCAAAGTCTATCAAAAGAC
This sequence comes from Ictidomys tridecemlineatus, assembly GCF_052094955.1. NCBI lineage: Eukaryota > Metazoa > Chordata > Mammalia > Rodentia > Sciuridae > Ictidomys > Ictidomys tridecemlineatus. Next base: position 6,449,996 of record NC_135484.1, on the reverse strand, counting down.
AGATGGTAGCATACGTGGTCCAGGAAAAAGGTGTGTTTTCCATATGCACAAGGTTGTCTATCTCCACTGAATTGAATCCTTTATGGCTTTCCTTTCGAAATTCTAAATTCTCATAAGCCCACTCTAGGAATAACTGGGTGGATTTACAAATAATTGATGGCTACCCACTGTTAGAAGCTCAGACAAATACATCTAGTAGTGTATCCATAGTCACACATTTTCATTCTTAATTTAGCCTTTGCTACTTGCTTCAAGCTGATTCCAAACTTTTGACATTATCCTTGTGGTCATTCAGGCAACTCTGTCTACTCCAAAAAGCTTCAAGGAATCTGTCAATTAATTACACAATTTCTCCAACAGCTTGTATTCATGTAAGGGCATTTCCATGGATTTATTCTGTGGTCATGATATCTAATTGTTTCTCTGAGGACCCGATTAAAAGCCCACAGAAATGAAGTCTGGGAACAGAAGTCTCTAAAGGGAACAAGATTTGAAATGAAAAATCTCAGAGACAGGGTAAGAAAATCAAAAGGAATTCACACAAAAGTGGCTGTCTCACATTGAGGCAGGAATCTGAGGATCCAAGCATCTTGTGGCAAAATCAGCCCAGAGACAGAGTACAGGCCCAACAACATCTCATCAGCAGGATCCGTAGGAGCGCCTGTCCGTCTTCCCAGGGAGGCCACCATGTGCTTGTCAACTCGGAGACATTTTGAGCTCCCCCAGACCTGGGACTGCTGGCACCAGCATGCCCACCCTGAATGAAGTCCCGGCAGTACGAGCCCCTGTGGCTCACCCTTGTCCACAGTGCTGTTGAGCACACGTGGACGGACATCCTTCCACCTCTTGGCCTTGGGAAGGTCATCCCTCACACCATCTCAAATTACAAGAAGAGGCTCAAGGCAAACCCTGGGTTCCATCTTTTTCCGCAGCATACTGAACATCTCCTGGCAGAACAGCGTTCCACTCATCTTTACGTGCACGCTTGCATGGCCTCCGGGGTCTTCACAAGCTCAAGGTGGGAAGCAAGAGCCAAGTATCATTCCTGGGCTCACCTCTCCCATACGCCGGGCGTTTCAAGTCCATGGTCACCACCTGGCTCACCCCCTTCACTTCTCTGAGAAAAAAAAACAGAAACTCCAAGACACCACCTGTCTGCTGCCTCTCGGGTACCCCTGGGCTTCTCCAGTGCCCACTGACCCTCACATCCGCCAGCGGCAGCGCCTGCCTTCCCAGTTTGTGTAGGAGAGGAGACAGCTGGATGCCACCCAGTGAGGAACCTGAAGAGAGGGTTTGCATTCCTCGTCCCTGAGGCTGAGGTCCCACTGTCCCTAAGCTCACAGGGGTGCAGAGGGGGGCCTGGTCCTGGGGCTTCCCTGGTTCTGCTGTAGGATCGTCAGGGTAAGATCTCCAAGGTTCACCTGGAGCACTTGGCACTTGCACCTCAGTAAGGACTGTCCCTCACGGCCTCCATGGTAAGACATCTTTAGAAAAGATAAATTTCATCTTATTGGTTTAAATGGAATTTTCTCCCCACAGATTCGATTTGGTATGCATATTTTAGCAGGCTTGCCTCCATCTTATCCAGATTTCCCACTGAGCCCTTACCTCTCTTGTACTGAGGCTTTTAATTCAGGCTCCTCTCTCTGCCCCACCCCCTAGCATAAGGCCCTCTTGCTCAGAGGACCCCACTGAGGGTACTGCCGGACACAGCCGAGGGTGAGGGAGGGGTGGCTGCTGCATTATGGCAAGGGAACCAGGAGGGAACATGGGTGCTCAGGCCCATGAGTTTCACCAGAAATATTCACTCAGCTCTCTGGGCCTGTGGGCGCCACATCTGCAGATTCCACAACTGACAACAGAAAATATTCCTCTAAAATTGTGTTTGTACTCAACTGTTCTTTCTTGTCGTTATTCCCTGAAAAACACAGTGCTGCCACTATTTATGTGGAGTTTGCATTGTATTAGGTATAAGTGATATAAAGCACATGGGAGGGTGTGCAAACACCTTTCTATGAGGGGCCAGAGCATCCTTGGAACTTGGTAGTGGAGGTGAGTCTTGGAATCGATTCCCACTGAATACCAAGGGACAGTTGCAATTCTGAATGGAAGACATTCTGGGCAATGGTTCTAACAAAATAAATCATTGAGAAGCCTAGCAAAGCCTGCTGCAGATTTGTTCTCTAGAAGATGAATGTAATATTTACACACGTGTATTTTTTCTTGCTGCCTCTTTGTTATAAGCCAGCAATTATGGAAGGGTTCCATGGAGAGACAAGCTGGAGGGACTGGGAAGCCCTCTCATCTGACACCTGGCTCATGTGCTTTGGTAGACGTGGTTTCTGCTCCAGGGTTCATATAAAAGTGTAGTTCACATTCTTTTTAAATCTGTATGTATGCTTGATTTTTTGAAAACCACTCTAGTCACTCTTTCCAGCTCAGTTAATTTTGTTAATTATTTAGTTCTTTTTACAAATGGGGGGGGTAATACTCCTCAAACTGTGACATTTACAAAGCTTATTTTGTATCTGAGGCTTTCAGATTTCCCACTGACGTTTGCATACAACCACCCTGCAGCGCAGATGTGAACGCGGGTCCACACTGCTGGCCTCGGACTGGATGACTGAATTCACACACAGCTTGTGTGAGCCATCAAAGTGAGGGCAGCGCCACACGCAGCACCGAGGAGCAACAGGGTCTGTGTCTGAAATAAAAACTTGCACTTCTTGAAGTCCTGCTGCAGACACCCGGCCAGCCCTGCAGTCAGTCCCAGTTCCCAGGTTCTCTAGAGAGCGCCTGATGAGTCAGGAATGATGTAAGGGTGCCCAGTGACAGGAGATGTTGAGCAGGGTGAACACGGCCAAGGCCACAGAGCTGGCCTGACCCCAGCAGCATTTACTCCTCTCTCTGCAGAGTTTATTCTGTTTCCGTCACGACCCTGATGCTCCTGGCTTTGACAACAAAGCGGCACAGGCATATTGTAAAGGTCCACCAAGTGATTAAATGAAGTGCGAGTCCAGAAGGTCACCTGGCACCAGAAAGCCTAGCTTGGGGGCCGACAGGAGCCTGTCAGTGATGTTGGAGTGACTCTTTAGAGGAGTGGAGGACAGCAGCAGCTCCTGAGACGGGCCAGACATTGCTCTCGGCACTTAGGTGCCTCAGTGAGCTCCCAAAGGATGTCTGTCGATGAGACACTGGATCCACAGGAAAGCTGGGAGGGTTCCTAACTTCACATGGCTGGGGTCGTCTGACTCCAAAGCTCAGCTTGTTCATGCAGTACTGATTTTAATTCACACAGGACCTGAGAAGATGACGTGCAATGACACAGGCTTTGTGCAAGATCTGCTTCTTCACCTAAGTGAAATGATGGTGTCATCCAGGAGACATGGAACAGTGAAGTGGGGTACAGGGCTGTGTACATGTTTCCCGAGGGGATGCTCAGTGTAGACAGGTGAAATCAGGGTGGGCTTCATGGAAGAAGGCCTACAAATGAGGAAAGAGCCTCAAGGAGCGGAGAGTAAGGAAGATGGAGGGAAATGGGAATTCTTCTGAGGAAACAGGTGTAGATCCATGCTTGGGAAGGCCCTGTATTCAGCCACCCAGATCTCAGCAAATGCAAATATCACCGACCCCCTGTAGAAAGGATACCACATGGAAAAGAAGGTGGTCAACATAGTGTGCTTTCCAGGTCAGAGGGCAGACACCGTGAAGACAGGTGGCAAGCGCGGGCTGCAGGTGGGATCCAGTTGACCTGGTGACCCATGTCACCACCGCAGCTGACAGGAAGAACAGGCAAGGCAAATGCTTCTCCCAGTCACCAGGCCCCAAGCCTGCTCCTGGCACCCTGGCCTGTGTCCCTCGAGGCCTCCTTGGGTAAAGCTGAGACAGGCGTGCTGTTCTGCAGCCTCCCAGTGTCTGTGGCAGAGCCCCTTCTCAGGGGTCCTCAGCAATGCTGCCCCATGGGGAGCAGAGAGGGGCCATGCCAAAGGCCAAGACATTGTGGGGCTGAAATGCAAAGAGGGATGCATTCCTTGGAACCTTCTGGCACATAGGCACGATTCGGAGAATGAGGCATTATCCCCGCCCTCTGTGTGGAACCGTGGACAGAGAGACTGAGGCATTTCCTGAAGTAGCACCAAGAGGCAAAGCCCCGCTGTCACCACGACCTGGGGCCTCTGCCTCTCTGCCTCCCACCTGCCTCCCTGCCTCCCACGGAAGCCCTGGTCCCAGTTTTCTAAGGCAAACTGCTAATTCATCACCTGAGAGTCCCCAGGGGCTGAGTACTGGGCCTCGAAGCAGCTGAGAAGGCAAGTCCTTCCTTGTCCATCAGGCCCACCAGAATCCCCCAAGCCTAATGCTCAAACACACTCAGAGAGACAGGAGAGCGAAATGCAGAAATGCAAACCAGGGTGGAGAAAACCAACCAGTAGGCTAGGGAAGCTGTGATGGTTGTGTAAAAGGTTTATGTTGCTGTGTCACCTACGTAGGTCTAGATGCTTAGAGAGACGTAGAGAGAGAGAGATACAGAGAAATACATCTGTGCGTACTTAATACTGAAGCTGACACAGGTGACTATTCTAACAATGATCTTAACCATGAATATAACTGTAATCCTAAAGCTTGAATTTCATGAACATTATCATATTATTACAAAAATGTCTGCAAGGGGTGCTGAGACATTCAGGGAACATTTACCAAGAGCTTGCTGTACCCAGAGCATTGGCAGAATAAAAACGTGTGCTAACTGACAGCGCTTTTATTGATCACATGCTATGTGCTGAACTCTGTCTTGCTGTTTAGAATGTATTTGTAAAAACTGTGACAAGAAGAGATTGTCATTGGCTCCCCGTCCCTCTCTTCTGAGATATCTTGAGGGATATGCAAGGTATAACCACGTTAGAAGTCCACCTGCTTGCCTAAACTAGAGAAACTAGAGATGAATCACTGAATTCACACACACAAAATGCGTAATTGAAGTGACATGGTTTTTCTTTCATCAGGACACCAATTACTGGGGAAAAGAAAATTACAGAGAAACAGAGATGGAGCAGGAGAGCAAGAGGTTGGCTTGAAGACCATGTACCCACTTCAGAGCCAACTCATACTGTCGCAGTTCATGGAGCTGCGTGGAATTCTACAGTGCAGCCAGATATTAATTGGAACAATTAACTGCAGGAAGCATGTGGGCACGGCGATATTAGCAGCCCATAATCCCTTCTAGTTAAGAGGTCCTTACTGGATTACTGCCGAAAAGCTCTGGAGCTCTAATTACCTGTGGAAGCCCCACAAGGCTACTGCAAAACATGGTAATTAGGCGGCTGTAATATAAGGTGTTAGCAGGGGACGGAGGATTTGCTCTAAGTACCATGGTGTTTTCATGGCTATTTACTGAGCAGAGTACCGGAGTTTAATGGAATTGGGTGGAAGTCTCCTATGACTGCCGTGAGCGCGTGGTGAAGGAATACATCTTAATGCGAGTTCCACGGTTCTCACTCAGCTCTGAACGCTGGTCCTTAACTAATGTAAGAAAAGATCAGGACCCGGGTGAGATGCATTATGCGGGTTTCTCTTGGGGTCATATCATTCTCATCCGAGGGGGCATTTCCTCTAGACCTGTCACACAGCTCTGAGGTCCGGCTTCACTGGGCAGACCCCAGCACTGGAGGGGACCCCAGCACTGGAGGGGAGGTGGCTTGAGCTTCCCTCACCGCTGCCCAGTCCGTGTGTCCTCTGTGACAACAGCACAGGGACATTGTGGCCTGTTTTTTATAAGCTTTAAGGAGCCCACAGCGGCATGGAGAAATTTTATATCTTATACTTTTTCATGATGGGTGCAGTATGTTTACTCAAAATTGTCAGTAAATATAAGAGATGCGTCTGCGGGGCGTAGGAGATTCATCTTCTTTCATTCTCTTATCTTCTTGCTGTTCCTGAATCACTCTCTTTTATTTCTCTGTGTGCTACAAGTGTGTACATAAAAATGAACTCACACTGTAACTTCAGGGGAAGGTGGCTCTGCTGAAGTTCCTTTTTAGCCAAAAGCCTAAATGTGGTCTTCCCTGTCCCCGATGGGCATGCTCCAGGACCCGACCCGATGAGGCAAACCAGCCCATGTCAGCTGGACGACGTTTTCCAGGAGGGTATGGAGGAGCCAGGGAAGGGATTGCCTGCACTGGGGTGTGGGTGACTGTGCAGTTGGCCTTCAGGACCAGGGAGCCGCAGGCAGTTCAGCTTAGTCATGAGCCACTAACTCCACCAGGTCGGACTCTAACTCCACTAAGTCCACTAACTGTGCATGCTAACACATCCTGTGCCACACCTACCTCAAGGGCACACCCTTGTCTCTGACAAGGCTGTGAAATCTGGGAAGGGAGGGGCCAGGCAACATCTCCTTGTAAACAAACCACAGGCCAACAAGCAATGTGCTAACAGGTATGCATGCATGTATGCGCACGTCTGTATGTACACATGCATGCACACGTAATCATACACCTTTAAGGTGCATGAATGCATGATTATGGATCATTTCTATGTGCTAAGTCATACATCATCTCAGTGTTTCATGAAGAAGGGAAGTAATTATCTGCAGGACTGTTAATTAGCAGAGGTGATTTCTTGTATAGTTTAATGCATTAACATTTCCACAAAGTCTCTGACTTCAGCAATTTTAAATTTTATCAAGCGCATTGGATTTTGTAGGCTGTCTTCCAGAACCTTTATCATCTGAGAAGAAGCTGCAGGGAGTTGGGGTGGCATCATGGAGATCAGAGAGGCTCTGACCTGCAGGCTCCCTTCACGGGTGCAGTTCTGTCACCGCCAGCAATGCTCACACCCGAGAACTCTCTCCTGTGTGTGCTCTCCCTTCCTTAACACAGGACAGCCCCTCAAAGCAATACAATTTGACTGATATATTTTAAATTAATAGTATATTAATGAAAATAGCACAAGCAGAGTTTATATATAATTATTTTTTGAAGTTAGTACAAAATTGTTTTGTCTCCTAACTTGTAAGTCCATTCTTTTTTTTTTATTACGTAGACATGTTGCAAGTTTTTATATCTTGGCAAAATATGGGCTGTAATTTAATTGACTTAGCAACACAACCAAGTAGCACATTTACTCCTGAGGGAAATCTCCTTCCATGCTTTCTATTGGAACTTCTAATTGACTTCTATTTCTGAATAATTGTTGAAACTAATATGTTGGAAGAGCTGGTGATTTTAAATAGCTATAAATGAGGCACTGTGGCTTTTTCTTCTCCATAAATGAGTTCATATCTTCAAAGTCAGTATGGAAAGTTCTGCCTGTTGAGTTGATTTAATGGATGCTTCGAGAAGTCTGGCAGAAATGCCCAGGCAGGCTCTGGGTAGAGCACGTGCTCCCTCACGCAGGTCGGAGGGGACTGCGTCCTGTTTCACTCGTCAGAGAAACAGGTGCCTGGGATACAGCGAAGAGATGGAAGAAACTCGCTGGTGGGCTTTTACTGAAATCTGAAATTCATGTGCACACATTAGGCGGTTTGCTAACGGTGGTGATTGATGTAGCTCTCCTTAAGCACCATGTGTACTCATTTTCATTCTATTGGTGATAAGCCATCAATATCAGATAATTTATCTTGGTGGGATGTGTAAAAAAGGTTTGATAAAAACCACAAACCACGAGGATCCTGTAGCTTAGAACACACGTTTCTGCAGGCCTGTTTTCTTGCCAGAATGTCTTCTCTCCTCACCTGGTCACTTGCTACCAGGGGCAAGATAAGTAAATCTTTCAGGCAGGGCTTCTTCTGCTTGCCTCCTCCCAGGGAAAGTCGGAGGGTGCTCCACTCAGGCTTCTTATCAGCCATATTCTATTAGCCAGCTGAATAGCTCTGTACACTCAATGCCTATCAAATATTAAAGCCTTCCCATTTTTGAAATTCAAATAATGGCTAGGTTTGTTATCTAGCACTAAATCTGTTCTGCATTACGAATTTATGATTACTTGTAAATTTTATGCTGATATTTAAGTTTTAAATTACGTTGATGCCTTTAAATGTGTGAGAACATAAAATGACATGATTGTGAGTTAAGAATTATAGCAGCATAAATACTAAAGTCCAAATGCTATCAGATATTTATTTGTATTAAATATTACAGGTTGTCTTTGCCAGGCTCTTACTGTGTGGCTAAAGGCCCCTGAGAAGTAGTAAGAATTCAGCTGTGAGCAGAGGGACATAGTTCCTGCATTCTGAGTGATGACATCAAATAGACTAACAAATGAATGAGTAACTGTAAATTATATAAGGAGTGTAGAGGAAGAAAACAGGAAGCTCTGACAAGGTATCTGGCTCATGTGTCTACGCTATGCGACTTGTTAAAACTGAGAATTGAAGGATGAGATGGGGCTAGGCACACAGCAGAGGCACCGAGAGGCAGTGGCCAGGTAGCAGGGAGGCACACCCAGGCCCTGCACTGGAACAGGGCCCGCCTCTTGGGCCTCAGAAAGGAGGCCAGGTTGGTGGCAGATCCTGTGGGACTTGGAAAGTTTTATGAAGAACTTGTATTTTTTTTCCTAAGGAGAGCATTTAGGGAGAGCAAACTGCCTGGCTTGTGTGTGGCCAATGGATCGCGGTGTATCCACGGGAGGAAGCAGCGAGGCCATTGATGAGATTGTGTCATTAGCTGAGGAAGCACATGGTAGAGGCTTGGACTTGGTTGGTTCCCCAGAGATGGGGATAAGTCTCAGAACTTGAGAAACTTTGGGCCCAGGAATCCACAGGAATTGCGATAGATTATTTGAGACCCCAGACGGGGAGGAGTCAGAAGTCAGGTTTCTCAGGTTTCTGGAGTCGGCACGGCCCGTGGTCTCCCTGACTCCACCCAGGGCTGGAGGGTCAGGGCTGGAGGGTGTGTGGGAGGGAGGGGTACAATCAAGATGGACTTGAGACCAGCTGAGTTCGAGATGCCTTTGAGAGTCGGAGTACAGTTCTCCAGGAGTCAGCTTAGTATAAATCCAGAGGTTCAGAGACTGAGTAAGAACTTGAAGTCAGGACTACATTAGTGGTACTTGAGGCAGTGCTGAGGAAGGGCAGCTGTCTGCGAGGTGGAATCAGATGGAGGAGGAGGAGTGAATTCAGAAGGCCTGGAAGCAGCCACCACCAGGACAGGAAGAACCCTAAGGGGGCAGGGGACATGGAAGCCCGTAGGAAGGACTCCATAAAATGTATCACCATGATGGATTGGTGTTGCCATTATTTTACCCAGTGAAATATTCCGTGGAGTAGAGGGACCAAAAGTCAGATTGGAATTGGAGAAGACGGAAAGGGAGATAAATAAGTGAGACAGCATATGGCACTCAGGCTTGGAAGGAGTTCTTCAGAGGCATAAAGAAATTGAAGAGGTATTGGCAGGAGCCGTGTGGTTCACGGATGGCTTTTGTCTGCCATTTGGTCACTTGTCCATCTGCTGCTTACTGAGTGCTTAGCCAGTTATTCCACTGCTGGCTAAAACGTTCAGTAAGCCAAACCCAACCAGAACAACCGCAGAGGAGGAAATATTTACCAGAGGCCTCAGTCCATAAGGCCAGCTCCATCCCTCTGGCTCCAGGTGAGGCTGAACATCATGGCAGAAGAGTGTGGCAAGAGAAGCAGCTCACACGATGATCAGTAAACAGAGAAGTCAACTCCACTCTCCAGATACAAAATATATGCCCCACAACCACACCCCCAAGGAACCACTTCCTCCAGCCACACCCCACCTGCCTCCAGCCACCACCCAGTTAATCCCATCAGGAATCAATCCTCTGACTGGGCCATGACTATGATCCGATCATTTCTCCTCCAAACCCTCCTGCGTTGTCTGGCATGTGAGTTTTGGGGGACACCTCACATCTAAATCGTAACAAGGAGCATGAAAGAAGTAGAGCACATTATAAAAGGGAGGGAACAGATGTGCCAGGGAAGGAGACCAAGGCCAGAGAGCAGAAGCTTGAAGAAGCAAATCCCTCAGTGAGGAGGAAAGTACAGGAGCCAGCAACCCAGTGGAGGGCAGGCTGGCGGCCAGAGCAAGGGAAGGTGCAGATGTAAGACGGTGCAGATGTCAAGCAGGTGTAGCTCTGGCTCCGAGTCAGAGGAAAAGGTCCCTTCTGATGGCTCCCTGCTCTCACTTTACATTAAGAATAGACAGGCAGAGTCATGGGGCAGGCGTCAAGGGCAAGAGAGGTTGTGGGTTGTGAGAGGTCAGAGGGCAGAGGTCAAGCTCTGAAGAGATGAGTAGAGGCATGGAAATTGGTTAGCCAGAGAGGAGCAATATGTCCCTGGGCTGAGTGCACATTTCATGAGGAATTTAAAGTGAAACGGGTGAACCCCATTGTGTACGATCTCAGCTCTTTCCAGTTGTGTGAACACAGTCATAAAATGGTGGGCATAGGGGTCACATGGGGTTCAGACTGGTCACTGGGAAGGCAGATGGAACTTGGGTGGAGATAAAGCTTCAGTGACTTACAGGGAACGATCAGTAGATCCAAAGGTACATGGGACACTGAATGATGTTGTCCTCTCTGCTGTGTCTCAGAGTCCTTTCCAGAGAGCCTTATGTCAGGGTCATCCTCTCCCCCAGATTGTGGGGAAATGTCTCACCTTCTCAGGGTCTGGCCTAGGACTCTTCTCTGGGGAGAAACTGCACCAGTGTTCCACTGTCCACAGAGTGACCTAACACAGGTCCTTTTCTTTTCCTTTCAGAGCAAGGAGTATGGCTGACCAAAGTCTAGACATGTCAATATTTTCTCACCATGTGACCTGACTGAAAGTTTTTATTCTTGTTTGGTGATAACACTATACACTGCCGCAGTCTGGCTGGGCACAATTCAGGAGCCACTTGTCAAAAGAAACTAACTTTATTTTTAGAACTACAAACGCCAAACAAAACAGCTCCTCAGGGAAAAACCCTCAGAGCCCAACTGCCACCACGGGCTTCCACACGCCTCTCACCCCCACACCAGCCTCCCAACCTCCCACAATCCTCCTGCTCTTGAGGCCGATTGGCTGGGTTGTGTGGGCAGAGCCAAAGAAGTCCCCCAATGAGCAGCTCCGTGGAGGAGCCAATCAGCTAGATGTTGCTGGGGCCACTGTGAGCCAATCATCAGCTGGCAGTCTGAAGGGCAGGGAAACAGCCCAATGAACATCACCGCAGAGGAGCCAATCAGCTAGATGTTGCTGGGGCCACTGTGAGCCAATCATCAGCCGGCAGCTGGAAGTTTGCTGGCAGCTGGATCATCAGCCAGCAGCTGGAAGTTTGCTGGGGCCCCTTTGGCTGTGGCTCTCAACAATACACCTGTAGTATACAAGGAGCTTCTCAAGCAGCTGGGGACGCAGTTGTCACAAGAAAGCCCAATTTCTTGCCATCAAGGAGCTTATGTGATGGGAAAAGTTCTTATTCTTTTTATCATCTATACTTCCTGCAATAGTTCTCCCAGACAACACTCTTACCAATACACCGCACCCATGTGGAAGCAAGCGCAGGACCCTTTAAACAAGAAGAAATCTATGCAAATAAATAAGTAAATAATGGTATGAAGGAAAAAAAAATGAAAGAAAGCCCTGCTCTACCCCTGACATTCTGCTTGGTGACCTCTCAGATGACCGTAGTCACTCTCAGGTAGTCATGGAATTGTGATGAGTTGGAAAGACTGATAACTGTTAACACAAAGGGGACTCATTAGCAGCATGGAAGGATTTTGAATATATATTCCTATTGTGTGTAAAAAATATACGTTTCATTCCTAGCTGATAGAGAGTTATGGTAGCACTTCCTCACATAGGAATGAATCTGCACTGCTGTCCCCTGGCATGCAGGGGGCTTGGTTCCACACCTGCTGCAAACTCTGGGACACTCAAGTCCTTATATCAAATGGCATAGAGTTGGCATATGACCTGTGCACATCCTCTAGCATTCTTGAAATCATCTCCGGATTACTTATAATAAGTGTAAATGTGTATAAACAGATAGTATTCTGGGTGCTTTTAGGGAACAAAGACATGAAAAGTCTGTACATACGTAGGACAACACTAATTTGGGGGAATACTCTCAGTCCACGGTCGAACTTGCCACCACAGAGCCCACAGTACAGAGACCAGCAGTACATAAAAGACCGCGCCTGTGGAAGGGTTTGCAGGGTCATTGTGATGATGATAAAACATTACTGTGACAACTCTTCTCCGTCCAGGACATCGCAGTCCACCCTTCCATTGACCAGGACTAGGGGTTCTGTTGGCAGCCAGTTTCCTGGCGGTCAGCTGGTTGAGAATGTCTCACATCACAGCTGAGCCAGAGGACGCTTCTCTCACCGGAGAAACTGTGCGTGGCCCTCTGTTGCCCACAGATGGTGGCTCCGTGGTGCTAGACAAAACACCAGGGAATTTAAATGTGAACCTTGAAAAGGACTCGCAGCAATTGAAAATTAGTAATCAGCTGGGTTGAAACTGATGAAGGAGGGAATCAAAGTGATAAAATATGATGAAACTGATTAAAGGCATAGAAATAAAAAAAAACTAATGGTTTTTACTTCAAAACCATGGTTCCTGTAGATCAGTTAAGCTAAACGTTCTATTGAAGAAAACTTTTCTATCAGCTTTGAATTTACACTGCTCACTGTTCCCCAAATTATTCTTTGTAATCCTCAAATTATTCTTTCTTCAGATCCCTTTATCATATGACAAGACCAAAAGAACCCTTCCTTTCTTCCTTCTTTTCTTCCCTCCTATAGCCTAACCCTAATTCTAATCTAAAATTCTGGGAGTGCGTGTGAAGCAAACTGGCTTCATGTATAAATAAGCTCATTCATGTAAAAGACGGCTCATTAACGAAGACACCAAGAGCCCTGAAGGTTGTGCGTTCGGGATGGCAAGCGTTTAACTAAACGTCAAGGGCCTGTTTGTGTCCTTCCCTCTGACTGGTATCTAGATTCCTGTCACGCGCTGGGCACCCTGGGGGACTTCCTGGGCCAGTCTGCTTCTGGAGTGCTTGGACTGTAAGGTGGCCTCACTGCTACACACAGGTGCTCTTCTGAGAGCTTCGGGAAGCACTGCAAAGCCACTAGAAATGAGACTCTGCAACAGCTGCTTTCACTTTGAAAACCAGATTCTCTGTGCCTTCTGCACTTCCTAAGATGCTCACCCATCCCATAAATCCTCGTAGCAGGGTAGCTTTTTACCATTCACTCCCCCTGTTTTACTGGCTGTATTGTCTATGCTGCTGACTTAGATTTCAATTTCCCTTCCTGTCCACTGACTCCCGTGTATTTGCCTTAACTTGGGCCCTGACAGGAGGCTTTCCACTGTTCGGCTCACACGACCCCACTTCTGTCAAAGGCTGCCCAGCCCATGCTCACAGCATTGCAGACTCCATGAGTGGCTTTTCAAGTGTATTTTGGGGTTCCCTGGAATTAGAAATATGTGCACCTACCATTAAACCGCATTCAGGTTTCTAAAGTTTGATCAATCAGCACTTTTGATAAATCACCAAGGCAACAGAAGTGCTGTGATAAGATTGAAGGATGTTGTGTGCTTTGAGTAAACAAGGCATAAGGGCCCCATGTAAGTTATTGGACCACAAATCACGCTTGTCAATCATTTGGAATCTTATCTCTAAATCTACCCCTTGGCCACACAGCTCATTCTTTATAGAAAAAAAAATCCTGTGGTCATAATGCCAATTGCTAACTTTATTTTCTATTTACATCATTCACTTATGAATACCCTTTTCCTCAATTTAATTAGTTTTAGTGTCATTCACACTTTAATTGGGAACATTCTAAGATGAAGCTGAATTTGAAAATGATGCCACAATGTCATACCAAGTCACATCAATCTTGACAACCACACATCACAGCCAGAGGAAAACTAGACAACACCCACACACATCCTTGTGCTCTGGAATTGCACTTTTACATTTTATTTTAAAGGAAATGATACATTAAAGATAATACAACAACACTTGTAAAGATCAGAAAGATCTTCTTCCCTCTCAGTTTCAGCACTAGTACCTTGATTCAAGATAATAAAATTCAACATGAAAGCATCAAGAGTAGACGCATATATACTTTAAAAGCATCGATCATCAAATGCTGCTGATATTTTTTAATATTTGTGGGTTTTCAGCTATGTGTACCTATATCCAAACTGTTATTGCCATGAATGAGTCAAGGGTTCTGTGATGTAGCAAATATTCTGATACAATGCAAAAATATAGTGGGTATTTGCCTCTAATAAATCAATTATTATTGTCCTTTTTTATGTGTCTGTTTCTAAATGTCACTGGAAGCTCACTGATAGAGGAAATGATGTCTACTTTTACATCTCTGTTACTTGCACTGTGTGCTGAGCTGGTTTATTCCAGAGGTGGCACATGTCTGCGTGAATCGATTTGTGCATGTAGTAAAACCTCACAGAAGACCCCCTGGCAGGGTGGCTAAGGAAAGCAAGATGTGCACATGCTAAGTGATAATCATTACATTTATCAATTGTACAAATTAAATTCAGCAATTTCTAAGAGCTGCATATCAAGATACATAGTGACCCAAGAGTAAAATAGGAGACTGACTTCAGGAAAACACAGAACTTTCATCTGGCAGGACCGTCAGCAACAGATTATCTGAATCCCCTGCATAGCAAAGTAGGGCCCAAGCTTACACAGAGCTAGAAGCAGAGCTATAGTCAGAAATTGGAGGTACTAACTATGGTCCAAGACTTACACTACACTTTGGGAATTCCATGAAGTACATAGTTAGGAAGGGGCTTTTCCTGAGGTTGGCTCTGGGAGAAACAGGGAACCCAAGGCAAGAACAAGATTTCAAGGCTGTTTTGAGGTGTTATACTTTAATTGGAGATATCAGGAACCACTTATACTAGGGAAAGGTAAGGATTCCAAAATGCATCAGAAGATGAGGGTGTTGAGGGGAACCTGGGGGAGAGACACCAGGGTGTCTGGAGCTGTTGAGAAGTGGGTAAGCCCAGGTGCTGGGAGCAGCATTCCATGATTGAGAGAAGGAACCAGAATGTCTATGGGTGAATATTAGACATCCAAAGCCACTCACGCAGGAGCACTCTGGAAGACAATGGGAGAGAAGTGTTTGTAGTCAAGGAAAAGAACGAGGCTGATGAGGTTTCAGAGGCACAGGGCAGTAGTTAGACCACCGGTTGGGAAATAGAATCCAGATCTGTGTGGACAGGGTAGAAGGATCTGGGGATTTGGAATTTTAGGTTCCTGTAGAATTCAGATACACAGTAAGACTCATCTGCTGACGGCTACAAAGCTAGGCCAGAAAGCACACTCAAAGACAGAAGCATTGGAAGTGAACCCAAAAAGAACCAAAAGGTTAAGTTTGGGCCTTTTAGTCTGCAATTTATTTTCACGTGATCAATGAACAAATTTCAAACTCTCCGACATGACGCTGGGTAACAGTAACGCCTGTGACGGTAGAAACATTCTAAACCTGCACTAATATGGAGTCCTGAAACATGGTCACATCACTCTATGATCACGAGGAACTGAATTTTCATCCTGCATAATCTCAAGCAAGGTCGATCTAGATTTAAATAACCACATACGGAATGAGTGCCTACATGTCGTGATTCCATGTGTCTTTTGTCCCTACTGCTTGAACAGCATCTACATCCTAGGCCATAAGAGTTCTCCACCACACTCTACCCAGAAACTCTATTGCTATTATCAGATGGTATTTATAATGTATCCCTCTTTCTTGCCACATTCCAGAAAGGAGTTGAGACAGCCAGACAAGTATATACAAGCACAATAAGATTAATGCTATTGCAAAATAGAAAGAACAAGAAATAGATTACTGAGGATAAAGACTAAAGGAGGCATGGAGAAGCTGTATGCCACACAATACCACCGATGCTGAAGATATGCTTTGGAGGTTCTCAGCTTCACAGTGGCCAAGATGGGAAACATGCTGATCTCTATTATATTATCCACAGCACAGGAAGCATATGGATGGTCCAGGAAAATCTGTATTCAAAGTGAATGTTTTAATATTTCTGAACCAAGGGACTCATCTGACTAAGTCACGTGTTCTCTAAGCCTACAAGCCACGTGGGCATGTCTCTGCTCTGCAGTTGAAGGGTAAAGGAGACTGGTCTATGGCAAAGGTTGGAAGCAGCAGACAGGTAAGGCAGATGCCTGGAGACTGAGAAGGGGTCTTTGGGTGAAACCTGCCTCTGGTGCCCCGAGGTCCATGGCCCATCTTGAAAAGCAATCTCTCTTCTTCTTGTATTAGCTTCAGATGGTTTTGCTCCTAAAGAAGAGTCTTAGAGCAGAGAGAAAGTCATCCCAGGAGTTGACCAACAGGAGACTGTGTTAGCGGCCAACGTCCTGAATGGCAGCTCTACCAGAAGTTCTGTTGGTGTCTCTTGCTTTGCCTGCAGGGTGAGCTGAACCCAGCATGAGAGGCCATGCAGCAAGAGCAGGCCCAGGACTTCATTCCATCAGAAAGCGCAGTATTACCCCCATTAAATTGAATACAAACTAATCTGCTGGCCATTTGGGGATTCTATAACATTATTCATGAACATTTGCAAGTTATAATCTATCAGCCCAGACCCACTAAATCAAACATCATTCATTCCAATGAATCTTAACTATAATTTTCTTAAAGTACCGGAAGTGAATCTTTTCATGAGTGATTTGTTGTAGTGCTCACCCACCCCAGGCTGAAGCTAGAAACCTCTGCGTTTTCTTCAACACCACCCTCTTGCCTTCCTTTCTTCCACGTGATGTGCCCAAGATTCTTCCTTCCAACAGCTCCAGTCTATCCCATCTGCCCTTCACCAGTCTATCCTATCTGCCCGAGGATAACTTGGGAGTCTCTGCCAGAGCCAGTGCCAGCAGCCCCAGGGCCAGCACTGGACCTTCCCTCCATCCTTCTCCTCCCTCCAGCTGGAAAGTTCTTTTGAAAATGCATGTCTGATCCTGCCACCTTTCCTACTTTAAACTTTGAGCAAGTGACTTCTAGAGTATTTAAGAAAGACCAAAGTTTCCACTCAACCCCAGGGTGCAGGCTTGCAGGGCCTGCTCCCTGTCCAGTTTCTTCTGCCTCAGCCACGCTGGTCTCTTTGTATCCTTCCAGCTTACTTTGCTTCTTCCTGTCCCAAGATTTCATCTCAAGATGCTCCTTTCCCTGTTCTGTCCACCTCCTCCACTTCTACCTCATCCAAATCAGTAATCACACGCTGCTTGGTTTTTGATGAGCCTATAACCCTCCAGAATTGTCAGCTCCTGGGGGAGTGAGCTTATCTCTTCTGCAAATCAGGTTCCTCTTCTACTCAAAGAGCCTGCAAAGAGGCAGGCAGACCCTCCTGCAGAATGGACATTGTGATAAGACCTGCCGATTCCAGGGGCACTGCACATGTACAGGGTCCTGCACATGTCTGATTTGGCTCAGATGCTATAAATCACACCTTATTGTTCAGAAGGTGCCACCTGCAGTTCAACTCTTTTCCCAAAATGTGACCCCCATATTTGTTTGAAAATCAAGGTCTACTTTTTATTTGTTTGAAAATCAAGGTCTACTTCCATGTTTGGAGAAAAGTATTGTAAACTATTTGTATAAATTTTAACAATTCAGAAATTGTGCATTGCTAAGTGAAATAAAAACAGCAGACATATTCGGTGCTTTCTATAATATGAATCACTAGTGTCTGCAACTCAAAAATCCGTCCCCTACAATGCAGTTACAGACTCAGAAGGAAAATGTGTTCTTAAAACAATGGCTTAATGCCCCCAATTCAAGGTACTTAGTATTAAATTCCTCAGGCATCAAAATAGCTCTGTACTCTTAAAGAGTATGTCAAGTATTCTTAAATACATATTTTATTGGCATCAGGAAAGCACTGAAAATGTTTTCTCTTATTTCAAGATCCTTTGGAAAAAGACTCTACTGCTAAGCTCTGACAAATGTGCCTCCTACGACCACTCCAGGTTCCTTGGCGAATACACAATTCACAGTTACAAGCAATTTTGTAAAATGTATGCTGTTTTTCCCTGGAGACGGGAATGCCTTGGAGTGGTTAAATATGTAATTGGGTAATTTTCTGAAATGCTTATTATTTACTCGGGTCTCATTTCAGTCCTGCTGGTAAACAGGACATCTCTGTTAACTGTTATCATTCCCCCAAAATGTCACGATTTTCTGTGCTGCTTTAATGGGAGCATTTCCCACTTCCTGGGGTGCCTGTACCCACAGTGAGGTGCCTGTACCCACCTTCTCATCCAAGGCAAGGGGGTGCCTCCTTCCCTGCCCTGGGGTTTCCCAGCTTACCAGCAGAAAAGAAAGTGAACGGCAGGACTTCTAAGTTTTCAGATGATTTAGATCATGTCTTAGCTGCTTGCAAATCTCATTATCAGCTTTATGGCTGTTTTTCTACCTTGATTTATTTTTATTTTTAGATCAGAAAGAAGAACAGCAAAATTGCAGCCTAGAGGTTTGCTTTGGAAAATAAAGTTTGAATTAGGCTGCTGCTGATTTATACCCAGTGTGCTACACTTAGCACGGATGTACAGTTAAGCACACTTTACAGGTAGTTACTTCTTCTGTTGATACGATGACAGCCACAGAAGCTGTACACAGCCCAGAACAATAGCTAATTCCAGAAATGGTGCCTTCTAAAGAGGTATATTAGGTGAATAAATTCTGATGATGGTAGTGTTATTTCATCCAGCAAGAGCTCTTACTCCCTCTAAGCCTGAAGACTTTTACTACTTGCTTAGTTATACATGAACAATAAAACCTCTCCAGGATCACTGATCTCACTCAAGTGAATAACAGAAAGTAAATAGTCTCTCCAAAATGGGCATGTTCAAATCCAAATAAGAAGTAAGGAATCCAAAGAAAAATTGCTTTGAGCCATTTTAGAGTGTGATGTGCCCAAGATTCCTTTGCTTTGCTCCTGTTATACCGGGGACTCCTCTTCTTCTCTACAACACAGCGTTTTCCCAGGAACAAGCATAAGTTTTCCCATGGCAATTACAGAGAGCAATTAAAATTTGGTCTTTGGCATTTTGCAATTATGCTCTCTTCACTCACAATGAAAAATGCCTAGTCCTTTCACTTATTCATCAAAAAAGAAAATACAATATTAAAAAAATCTAAAGTGCTTTAAACAGTTTCTGACATGACTCGGGACTATAGACCTCCCCTTCTTTGGCCCAATGTGACCCTGGTGACATATGGAAATGAGACCCTTAGTTTCTGTAACAGGTTCAACTTTTGCACATGTCAGGCCACACACTCTTTTAAGCATAAAATAAAACTTGACACAACTTCTGGACAGCACCTCCCTGTGGTTCCATGGGACCCAGTCAGAAGACACCCCGGAGGGACTGGGGTGCCCTGTTCCTTACCCGCTCATTAGCGGCTGCTTCTCCACATATTGATTTCACTGTGTTCATTCACTCTGACTCTGATAAATTTCATAGAATCAGTAAATGGTTAACTCTTGGTTTAGAGACCACCAGACAAGGATCACAGCATTTTTTAGGTGAAAGAAGCCCTGGGTATATGAATAAATAAAAGTTTCCCGAATAAAAGGTGAAGAGAGGAAATTAGCTTCAGAGACCCACGGGCTTGTGTTTGGATTTAGCATCTGAGACCCTGAGTTTCCTCACCTGCAAAATGTGATCATCAATCTGAACCATATCGAGCTATCATCAGGCTTAAGTGCAAAAGGCCTCCCCAGTATGTGGTAGCTAGAAAGTAGTCTTACCAAATTAATAAGGTGTTTAATTGGGGGCAGAGTCAGGGCCAGTCTTGTGACTCACAGTTAGGGACTATTTCTACAGTAGTCATCCGGTTCCAAGAACACGTTAACTACTGGATGTATCTTGCTTCAGGTCTCAAAGGACAACCCAGACAACCCATTACCATTTCTCTTAGAAAGACCAGCATAGCAGAAAATCTGTCACTCAGAGACAAAATACAACTGCAGCCACTGAATTTCATAAACATATCAGCACATACAGGGATTTGCTAGGACTCACACATGGGCAAGTGAGCAATGTTCACAGATACCGTTGACTTGGGCCATTAACAAGTTTTTAACTACAGCTCTTTAACGGCCACTGTTCCAAAGGTGGAAACCAAATGATCCTGGTGGGGGGTAGGAGGGAAGAGAGGAGGGGTCTTCTAAATGTCTGTCAGAAGAGGTGGCACCTGCATGCCCAGGTGTGACTGGGGTGGGCGCCTGTCCTTGAGTCTATCCCTGGAGTATCCCTGTATTTGTGTCTTCGGTGGTGGTATTCCAAATCACGAGTGTATATCCAAAATGTGTTTTCTGTTAGGATGTTTTATTGTTTTTTAAAAATGACTGATCTAGAGGAATAAATGGATCACTTTATTTTTCAACTTTATTCAAATCTAGTCTAGTTAATATTTTTTTTTACAGAATAAGACATGAGTTATGCTTAAAAGTTAGATGGAAAGGGATTCCTATTACTTTAAATGACTAAATACTAAGTGAGAGCCTAAGACAATTATTCTGTCCTTTCAAGGTTCTTAAAAAGAGGGCTGAGTTTTAACTGTTGGGGATGATTCAAATGCTTCTGAAAAGATTAAAATTGAAAATATCAGAGTGTGAAATTACTATTTTGTGATTTTTTCCCAGTTCATGCAAGTGTATACTTTATGTGTTTACACATCATCTTGACATAAAATGTTTCTGTGGGTAGCAGTGAAAATTTTGAAGTTTAGATCAATGGTCTTAAATTTTGATTGAGAACCATCTATCAGCAAAAAAAAGAAAGTATGTGCCCAAGTACTGCTGCTATTTTAGTGCATGCTTATAAACAAAAGATTTAAAGTATGATATGAACATTGAGATAGGAGTTGTAAAGTGTTCTTCCTGGGCTTTGCTGGATAATCCAAAGGCCACCTGTTTTGACGAACCTCTCGATTCTCTGAGAACACTGAGATGCAAATTTCAGTTGACATATTTGTTCAATACTATACTTGATTATGGCCCAGAAGCAGATGAAGGAATCTCACTCACTGATAGGCCATTTACAGTATAAAGTGTTCAAGACATCACTTAGAAGTTCTACTCACAATGCAGCTGAAGCAACCTACCAATGCTACCAGCAAGAGAAGTCACCAGCCATAGACCCCCTCGAGGTGACTATTGATATTCCCACATCTCCCTTTCCATCACAGGAAGTTTGCTGAGTCTGGTCATGTAGTGTATATCTAATTTAAGAATTCTAATAAGAACTCCAATCAGTAACTTCCAAGGTATTTGTTTTTACAATCTAACATTTATATAACAGTTTATACTTCCTATAATGTTAATGCCTGGTTCAAAGGAGTTAATTATTTCCACAATTTATCAATGTATTGATGTAGACAATGTCAAGAAGATAATTAGATTTTTACTTTTTAACTACAAAATGTCAATTAAACCCAAGTTGCAGATTCTGATTTCCCATGTGAATCATAATGTTCTAGAATTCATTGTGAACCTGGCATATGTGATTGCTAGCACCTGAGAAGCTGTCATATCTATTAGGTGCCAGTCATTTTTACATATAATCCGATTAAAATATCTTTGAATTACTTTCATTTCACACTGAGGGAATTGGCACATCCATCAGAGCAGGCTTGTAACTGAATCAGTGCCTCTGACTAAAACGTCTGCCTTTGGCCCACAGACCTGATGGGTGAATGTGTAACCAAGTTCGCCACGTGCAATCTGAGCTACAAAGACCCCAGAGGAATCCAAGTGTTGACCTAAATCCTTCTCTTCTCTGTATCCCTGGCCTTAATCTAGACCACGTTGCCCGGCTCCCTTTCAGGCAGGTGTGGCCAAGTGACTGTGCCCTAGTTTAAGGAATCAGGAGGTATGTGCCATTCTCAGGATGACTCACTGACAGTTTCTTCCCCCTCTTCCAGCTGGACACTCCATGTGGGATGAAGCTTGACCACCAAGGTATGAGCAAGGCCCGATGGGAAAAACTGCTTGGAAGATAACACCCACCCAGCTGAACCGCCCACCCTGAGTAAGACTGAACTGCAATTGCGGCTGTGCTGTTACATCTGGGCTCTGCTGCTTATAGCAATTTGATCTATTAAACAGCCACCACAACAACACTAAAATCTTCTTCGGTGGCTCCAGATCCTGATAATCCATCCTGGGAGAACCAAAACCCACTATGTGACTGCACATTCCCCTAACCGCCCCCAACCACCGCCAAGCAAGATCACTGGATTTTTACTTTTGGAAAGGATGGAAATAAAAAGGTCTTCCTTGCAATGCTCACCAGTGAGTCAGGTGCTGCAATCAGAGACTTGGCAGAAGGCCCCTGTATTTCTTGGGCACGTGGTGTCGGTGCGTGGGAAGCCAGCCCACACCAAGTACGGGGAAGGAGGACGAGGTAGTCAAACCAAGGGGAGCAGAATACATACAGGGTTCTGGTAAAATTGACCCTCTCCGAATGTGGAGGCACTTAATATTTGAAGACTATTTCAGAATCTAGAAGATGGCTATTGAGAGCTGACCCGTGTTCCTCCCGAATTTCATCCGTAGACATTCTGATCCCAGGGCCTCAAAGTGTGGCTGTATTTAGATACGGGCCTTTAAGGGGTCACTAAGGTAAAGTGAGACTGTTTGGGTGGGCCCTAGCCCATCTGACCCCTGTTCTTGCAAGAAGAGCCCAGGAGGGCTGACCCTGGCAGACACAGGGAGAAGGCAGCTCTCCACGAGCCCTGAGAGAGCCCTCCCAGGAGCCAACCTGCTGGCACCTTGGTCTTGGGCCAGTGGCCTGCACCCTGTGAGAAGGTACATTCCTGTGGTTCAGCCACCTTGTCTGTTTTGGTTCTAAAAGCCTAAGCCAACTAAGGCGGTGAGCAGTTACAAGGGGACCCTTGCACATAAGCCTTAGAAAGAGCTCTTAGTGCCCCTGGAGGGCAGAGGGGAGAGAGAGGCTAAGAACAACCTCAGGCAAGACAGGGCCCCGTCCTGAAGTCCCTGAACGTCGTCGTCTGCGTTCCTCTTCCTGTTCCCACTCTGTCTCCGGCAGCCTTTTCCTCTATCAGTAAATAATTTCAACAAAAATGATAGCTGGTAAAGTTTCAAAAAGCAGAAAATATAAGACATGATTTTCCCAAACTCCTGAGTCGAATCAGTTAGACCATAGAGGAGAGCCTGGAAGGCCTTCCGACCCTGCTGGAAACACACAGCCTAATGCCTGGAGCGGGGGTCGTGTATTTATTTCCAGGTTGACATTAGAGAGTTAAACCCCTCCTCCTCCTGCTAAATTGGTCTGCATTCAAAACATCAAACTTTTTCACTGTCCTGCTTAGGAACCAAATGGTCTCCACTCTCATAAATATGTAAATCAACCCCTCTAAGCACATTATTAATTATTTCAAAGATAGTTGGAGGTCACCAGCTCATGCCGATTTCCATGCGTGGAGTCTCATTAACGCGAGACAGCACACACTGAGGAGGAACGGGGCCCGTCGCAGTTACTGAGAGCCTGTGTGTAAATGGCCAACAGAACGCCGCGTTCTGACACACACCAGCAGGCTCTGAAACACGCTCTCGGAGGGTGTCGCTGATGGCGGCGGTATGATCAGAACACAGTCTACCACCAGAACAATCATCAAACCAACCTCGAGTCGGGAACTGTGGATTTAAAATCCAACTTCTGCCTCAAACCTCATCGTCTTGACCTGGAGGCTACAGACAGACCTGCTGCAAGAGCCTGTCACCTGGGAACACACAGCACGCCTCCCTTCCTCACTCAGGCCTAGAGCGTGGGTCTGACATTGCACACAGCCAAGCATCTTTTTAGCTGTGCTAGCTCAGTCTGTTTGGGTGGTTCTCTGAGATCAGAATGCTCTGATTCTAATCATGGGACAAGCTGAGGTGGGACCCCCCACAAGACCCCATGTGAAGCTCTTGGTTGAATGGGAGGAGGGGGAGGGGCTGAACACACCTACAGGAGTGGCCTGGAGCAGCTACCTGCAGGCTTTGGCCTGTTTATTAAAAGTGTACATCCAAGCTCCTTCCCCTGCCCTGTGGCCGTCAGCACAATTTTTGCATCCATGCTTTCTGCATCAGGACTGAGGGAGTTCTCTTGAGGCAGGAAGGATTATAACAGTAAATGAATATTAATTGACCTTTAAGTGTATCATTTTAAGTAGTTGGATGTAGTCTGAAATCTATGGTGAGCCACCGCATGCCCACACAGTGGTGCTGCGGATGCATTGTGGAGGTAAGGACTTGTATGGTGACCGAGAGCCTGGAGAGGGCTACCAGAGCACACCTGCAGCCCACAGCCTCAGATGACCTCCCCGTCACAGCCTCCTCCTTCCTGCCTTGGTGCATCCATCACCTGACCCCTCTTCATGGGGTCACCACCTATGAGCACATCCCTACATAAAACCAGGATTCTCCTGCGCTTAACTTTCCAACGTGGCTTGGAGGAGTTCACCAAACCTCCCTCTCCAGAAGCCTGTGAGGAGTGGTGGTACCACTAGCAAGACTCTCTGAAGGCAGAGCACATTATTCCAACATTTCAGTTTTCGTTCTTTTTTTTTTTTTACACATATTTTTGTTCATTGAACTGCATGATGGCTCTGTATATGTTTATCTCCCTCATCTCAGTTGTTAGCAGGTAGGAAAGTAATTTATCATCTTTTTCCTTAGTTAAATTTCAAGGGCACAATCAGAGGTATGAAATCGAACCAATGATCATGAATAGTTGCTCAGGCGACAAGATCATTTTATTGTAATTTGGCAAGAATCAGAATCCATGTTGTGGTCATGAAGTTTGAATGCAGAGTTTAAGGCAATGCAGTGGCCCATGCCTGTAATTCCAGCACTTGGGAGGCTCAGGCAAGAGGATCACAAGTTCGAGGCCGTCTCAGTAGCCTAACAAGACTTCCTCCTTGGATGAGCAATGAAATCAGACTCGAAACTGGTTTATTTTTGCCCTTATAAAACCAAGGTAGAATGATCTTTTAAAGACTTTTATTTTTAGCTATTTAATAGGACACAAGAAAAGAAGAAACAAATCCATTTGGAAAGCAGAAATTCAAGCAAAGGAAGAACTGGGTGAGGTCCGCTGGACAGGGGGCTCCTCCTAAAGGCCAGGAGAGCCACAGAGCTGTGCCTGCCTCCGTGGACCTGCCCCCTCTGCCTTCCAACTCACGGAAGATGCTCATGCCTCAAACCAAAGTGAAATCCCTGGTGCCTTGGAAGCAGGATTCCATAAAGGCAGCAAGTCCACGGCCAGATGGGTACCTGAGCAGACAGGGCCTTGTTGACCTAGTTGGAATGGGCTTGGGGACACCATTGATTCTGTCTTACAGCTCTTTTTCTGGTCCTTGTCCATGTACCAGTCACTCCTTATAATGAAGGGACGTGATTGAGTGGCTGCTGTTGCAGGCCAGCAGAAGAAAGCCGGAGAACCATCAATAAACCCTGCTTTCCCACCCCCCACCAGCGTCAGGGACTGATGTGGAAGTCTCAGCCTGGGTCCCTGAATGAGCAGGTGGAGCAGAGCCCCACAGCCAACCCACATGGGGCCACGGCACTAACAGAAATAAAGCTCGACTGTGTTGAGGCATTGCAATTGCAGGGCCGCTCTGGTTGGAGAAATTAGGTCACTGCTCTGTCTTTATGTCTCCTGACACATCAAAATCAAAGAAAAATTACCCAAATTGCTAAATCACCCCCCAAAATAAAACAGAAGAGTCCATCATTAATCTCAGAAACTTAGGAAGTTTGATTTAATTTCAATTCATCCTGAGGCAGAAAGAGCACTGTCTTTGGACCATGAGCACTTCAGGGATTTAAATCCTGCTTTCCATCCTGGAGCCATCTTCTCATGCAAACTATTACTTAAACGAGATGTAGGAGCTCTGAAGAGTGGGGGCCGCACATTTCAGAGAGACACAGACAGATGCAAAGTGAATGTAATGTGGATAGGCCTCTAGGGAGTTTATTATTATTTTAAAGCTTATAATATGAATTGCCAAATTGCATCTTGAAAACATATGAATTTATATTCTCTTAGAATGTGCATCCATCACTTTATATTTTATGTTTGATTTATTTTGCTACCAGGATTGAACCTAGAGACACATAACCACTAAGCCACATCCCCAGCCCTTTTTATATTTTATTTTGAAACAGGGTCTCACTAAGTTATTTAGAACCTCACTAAGTTGCTAAGGCTGGCATTGAACTTGCCATCCTCCTCCCTCAGCCTCCCAAGTTGCTGGGATTAGCGGCATGTTCCAGTGCACCCCGACAAAATGCTTTAAATTAATTTTAGCAACTAATTATATTAAACTTCTAATATATGTATTGACCACTTGCATATCTTCTTTGGTAAGTCTTCTTTTAATATATTTCTCTACTTTTCTGATATGGTTTTAGGGATTATATTGACTTGATTTTTGTGTGTGTATATCTGGGACAACTATATTTACAAGACAAATTACAATGAATCATATTGTCTTTATGCTTAGCTCCCCAAATAGGTATCTGGAACTCAGGATTTTTGACTTTTCAGGCATCGGAGATATTTTAGCACCTCCCAAAGTCTATAACTACCTCTCTCCTGCTGCAATATTGCTTAGTAAAGACAACGACCACCCTGCGGGACTGAAGTTGGTGAGTGGAGATACTCAATGGAAAGGAAATTCCATTTAAAATTAGATGAAAACTGTAATTATACAAAAAGTGACTTAAGAGAAGAAAAGTAAAAAAGAAAAAAAAATAGAAAATCAGCAAGAACAGCAACAAAATACCCCAGAGTGGATGTACTTGGACAGCACGGTGGTAATACAAAAGGCACATCCAAATGAGGGTGGAGTCACTGCCTGTCACCCTGAGGGTACAGAAAATGTGTTTTATCAGGGCTCAGAACAGATGAGAGTAGCACTCTATGCCTAGACTTCATATGATTCTACAGCACCATTCCAAACCAAATCAACCTAAATTTATGAAGTTCCACTAAGTTAGTGAGAGACACTTGGTTTCGAGAGCAGGTAGAGAGGGTCATTTGGCATTTCAAAATAACTCCCAGCACCAAAGTCTAATAACAGCAGGTGCAGCAGAGAGTCAGCAAATATTTCAGAAAAATGAAGAAGTTTCCCCAAAGCCCATACACTTATACAAAGTCTTATCAGAGGTTCTGGAAATAGGCTGTTTGGCCTATGTTTGACAATCTTGTTTTCAACTTGGTCAGCATTTGCTGAAAGACCTGTGCAGGGGGTATCCAACCAAATCACTCACAGACAAAATAGACCTCAGCATAGGGAGCAGTTTTCCACTTACTGATGCTAATTCTCACCTTGAAAATAACTGCTTTTTTTTTTTTTTAATAGAATGCTCACCCCTGTAGTACTTCTCAGACTTAAGCCTGGGGACTTTAGCAAACATTGATGCCCAGCATGAGTGGTTATTATTTAATTGTCCCAAAGCCCAGCCTGGGCATGGAGATCTTTAACCCTTCCACATAAGTGAAACATGCATTTGGGGTTGAGAATCAACTCCTAGCAGGAAGCAGGGTGGCCAAGCGGTGGGAACATGGGGCTCTGGCATCAGCTGCTTCTGGGTTACTTTGTGACCTACCCTGAGACTTGACTCCTTTCTCTGTAAAACAGGAATAACAATACCTCCGTTTCAGGTGTGCAGCTGGTTTAAATAAGGAACAGTGCTAAACATCAGAGATAGTCTTCTTTTGATCTTCTTTTCCAGGGAACTTCCTAAGATATCTTGCTTTGTTGTTGCAGGTTCAAGAATTCACAGAACCATAAACAGCATAAGCAGTAGAGCCCCAGCTGTCTGCTTTGTACTCTGCTCTGTAACTTACTAGCTTCACTGTGATGCGCAACTTAATTAACTTCTATGTGGCTCAATTCCTCCTTTGGAAGATGGGAAGAATAACACTGTCCACTCCAATAAAGCGTTGCAGAGATTAGATGGACATAGACATGTACGCACCAAGAATGGCATCTCAGGTACAGGGAGCACTCAGGATGGCTATGATCATTGCTCATTGTGACTCTTGGGGAAATAAAATTCAGCATCCCATCTTTAGAAAGTATCATAAAGTGTCTGGTCTAATGAGTAGTTCACACTAGGAGAGCAGAGCTTATACTTGGAAGGAATTTTAAACCAGTTATTGTCATCATAAAAAATCTGTCAATAAAAAAGATTGGTTCATTGTTGACAAGCCATACCTCGAAGAGGTAAATGTCTACAATTGAGCTTTGAAGTGTTTAGCTCATGAACATTAAAACACCCCCAAAAGGTAGATTGCTGGAAAACAAACAAAAAACAAACAAACAAAAACATCTAATTACGTATGTTTTGGTAATAATAAGTATTAGATATTTGTCTAGAAATGAGTGTTTGCAGACATGATTAACAGGCCATTTGGGATATGGATCATTTAGCAATATACATACGTACATACATACATACATGCACACATACATATGTACACACATTACTCTGTGGCTATTGTGGGACCAGTGTAATTTAGAAAATCACTTGCTAATTCTCCTTGTATCCTCTATCCTTGGATATTGAGTAATTGTCCCAGAAGCTGGTCTCATATTTTTAAAAATTATTTCCTTATAAAGAAAGAGTCACTGAATAAGGAGTGCTGGGTGGGGAAAGGGCTGTCTTGGGTGGATGGAGGCAGGAAAGAGAGGAGGGGAGGGTAAACAGCTCCATCTCCCAAGGGAAGGAGGAACATTCCAGAACATTACTGCGCAGAACATCTGCCTCTCTTTTTATCTTTCCGTGCAGCAGAGAACGTGCCAACCCAGATGATGACTTATTCCAACTCAGGGGATCAGAAAGTCCCTCATCCAAGGCCAAAACAGGCATAGCCACAAAGAAAACTCACAAAAGTATTCACCACCGAGTCTGCCCCATTTCTGGGCTTCCTTCAGACCTCTAAGGCCAGAAAAGTCAAGGAGTGGACGTAGACTGTGATTCCAGTACCAGAGAAACTCACCTCTGTGGTTAGGTAGGAAATTTGTCTTTGGAAGGCATCTCTGACTTCAGGGGTAAGGCCTCTAAATACATAAGATCTTGCTTTAATATTTTGGAGGAACTATATTCTAAAAATGACTAGTAGCCCTCACAGGGGCCTAAAAATAGTTGGCCAGGCATTTTAGGCTGGGATGGTGATATCTCCAACCCCGTTCAGAGACCTCACAAGGTCCCCTCCTGATCTTCCAGAAGCCAAAGACAGCACTGGGATCTGGCCTGTGAGATGCAGGCGTTTTACATGGTCAGATTGCTGAGGTGGGGAAGAGCCTTAGAGGAAACATCGGCGGCACCAAGATTCGCCAGAGCAGCCACATGCCCACCTTGCTGCATCCGACAGCAGACCTGGCCCAGATTTCAAAGCCTCGAGGGGGGGGGGCAGGCTCCAGGATGCTGCCCTTTCAATGCACTCTGAGTTCCTTTGTGGAATTAGCCCTCCCTTTTAAAGCTTTCTACACAAGTTATTTATGCATTTTATTTACAAGATTCACAGACGCTGATGTCACCTTCCATTATTCTCACCATGGCACAAGACTGTGGCAAGTGCTTTCAATCCGTTCTGACAATCATTGTTTTGGTTTGATAAGCTTTGATTTTCTAATTCATTTTTACTATTTTTTTTAACGTGTCTTGTTCTACATTCAGTAAACCAAAGGGAAGTCAAATAAACCAAGAAAAGACATAGTCAGATAGATGGATAAGTGAAGAATGTGTGATAATTAGTGGATTTTGTGAATTAAGTTATAGCAAAAACTAGCCTCCAGTTAAATATGTTCAAATACATGTTTCTCTGTGAATACTCACATAGCTGCAGACATGAGCACACACGTTAGATATATATGGGAATGCATGTTTAAATGACAATCAAAATAACAAAAGCCAGTGTTTGTGGAGTGCTTACTCTCTTCAGCATTAACTTGAGGACATTTTATAAGACATTATTTTAATGGATTCATACAACTAATAAAATCAGGAACCACTGTATTATCTCCTGATACCTAAAATAAGCCCAAGACACACCAAGGCTGGGGACTTCGCCCTCGTTATGATGCGAGCAAGGATTTGAATGAGGTTTCTCTGAGGCTCTGTGTGCACCTCAAGAGAGGCAAATGACTCACTGGTTTATGGAGCAATAGCAGGACTTACAAAGCTGTTACTTAAAATAGGAAAACAATTAGGCCTCATGGAGACTTAATGCACAGGCCGAGAGATGCTGGAAACTTCTCATGTCCTTCTGAGGTCTGTATCTCAGATGATTCCCTTGGTGTGTCCTGGGGCTCTTATTTGCTCCATTCTTTTTAAATAGCGAAATAGACAAATACCTAAGTTCTCATCAGAGTCTGAGGCCCCAGCCCTGACCTGACAGTTACC
Organism: Ictidomys tridecemlineatus; assembly: GCF_052094955.1. Taxonomy (NCBI): domain Eukaryota; kingdom Metazoa; phylum Chordata; class Mammalia; order Rodentia; family Sciuridae; genus Ictidomys; species Ictidomys tridecemlineatus. The sequence goes on along the minus strand of NC_135484.1, from coordinate 6,419,563 downwards.
CTTCAGCAGATGCCCTATGATTGGCTGCAGGCATGACAGATAAACTATTGCATATAAACCAAACTAGCTCTGTAAAACAGGTGATGACTTAGGAATAGAACCAACAATGTAAGCCCAAGTCGAAAGTCAGCAACACTGACCATGTGGTGCACTGTCCTTGAAGAGAACCTGAATGGAGGACAGTGGCCCTGCAACGGGGGCTGAGCAGAGGGCAGGGCCATCGTGTTTCATGCATTATAAGAACAAAGCAAGAAGAAAGCAAGAGCGCATCTCTGCTGAGCTAACACTAATGATAATCCAACTTGCTTTTGCAAAATTAAAAAAAAAAAAGTCTATGCCATTTGAAAGTCTCCTTAAACATAACATGAGGAAACATTTATAATTGAAGCCACAGTAAAATTTTTAAAAGGCTAAAGTGAGCCATGAAGAACAATGCCGCTACAGACCAAACTCAGTTTTCTCACAAGCGGGCCCTTTGGAGGTGTATTAAAGCGCGGATGGAAGGAAGCAGGCATGGGCAGCACGGAAAGGAGCCTGGCTCACCACGCTGCACAGCGCCCCCTGGCTTCAGATCTGTCCCCCTGCCCTTATTTGCTCCATTCTTTTTAAATAGCGAAATAGACCAATACCTAAGTTCTCAATAGCAGGAGGCACTTTCAAAAATAAAAGTGTCTAGGAGTGCTGTGTCTAAATGACCAGAATAGGCAGCCACGCTCAGAAACACTAAAACAGAGCGAAGGAGAAACAGGCTGATCGTGTAAACAAGGAAATTCACCTGTGAGTCCACCAGATCCTAAGGACGCTGGTGGCATGGTTAATGAAAAATAAAATAATTTCTGAAAAGGTATTTAAAACCTGACTAAAATACTACAAAATCTACAAAACACATTTTAATGAGGCAGAGCCTAACCAGACCCAGTTTTCTCACAGTGGTTATAAGTTACTTGGTGGCAAACATCTAGCAGAATTAAAGCGAATCTGCCCATAGTCTTTACAAAGACAAGCGTAACCCGACTTCCCAACCTTCTCTGTGGTCAGCAGGGCAGGTTACCAGGGAGCCATCCTCCTGAAGAATATGTTCCCTGGCCTGCTCCTCAAAGACAAGGCGGGGCTTTAAATTGACTGAGAAAAAGAAATGCAAAGGGATCTAAGCATAGGAAAAGGTGCTCAACCTGACTCAAAAAAAGAAATAAAAAGCAACATGGAATCTCATTTCTCAAATATATAACCCGGAAAAGATGCCGAAGCTTTCCACCTCCTGCCTCGCAGAGGCGGCGGGGCCTGCGGCTCCCAGGCGTTGCAGGTGGTAGGGAAGCTCCCGCTCTCAGGAGGGAATCTGGGAACAGTAAAGTGGGGCTGGGTGGCTCGGGAGAGAGCACTCGCCTCTCCTGGTGGGGCCCCGGGGCCCACCCCCACCAAACTGGAGCCATTAAAATAGACATTTTCCCATTGATACAGTGTCCCCATTGTAGAGAGTCCATTCAATGGTACTGTGACAACAGTATGAGATACAGGTGCACACAGACTACAGCTGTAGCAGCATTTGTGATAACAAAAGGAAAACCTCAACCAAGCAGTGACCTAGACACTGGATTTCAGTGATGCTGTGTTCTGAAAGATGGAGGACATACCCATGCACTACTCAGGAGTGATCTCTAGATATAATTTACACTACAGAGGGGGAAAAGGAGGTGGAGGAAAATGTATGAATAACTCTGTTGATATCACTCAGTAATAGGAGTTTTTTTGCCATGGTAGAAAGCAGTGTTTGTAATATTGGTGGGATTTTAAACAAAGATTCCACAAGCCTGAAATTGAAGTGAGAAAGTCCACATAACTAATGGTTTGCATTCAAAAGACATATGCATGTCTCCTGGCTTTCTGAACTAGGTACAAAAGGGCAACCAGCCTGGTCAAGTGAGTGCCCCAGGCGGGCACGAAGACTGACCGGAGGGAAACCGGAGCTCCTAAGACGCTTGCTCCCCCTGGCCAAAGACACAGGGGCTCACTGTGGTGTTTTTTTCTTTAAGTTTTTGGGTTTGAAATTTTTCTATAACAAAAGGTCGATATCTTAAGAATGAGTGAGACATTGTTATGGTTTAGATGTGAGGTGTCCCCCAAAGCTCACGTGTGAGGCAATGCAAGAAGGTTTAGAGGAGAAATGATTGTGTTCTGAGAATCTTACCCCAATTAGTGAATTAATCCCCTGACAGGGATTAACTGAGTGGTAACTGAATTGGTGGGTGTGGCTGGAGGAGGTGGGAACTGGGGTGTGGCTTTGGGGTATATATATGTATCTGGCCAGTGAAGTCTCTCACTGCTTCCTGATCATCATGTGAGCTGCTTCCTTCTGTCACCCTCTTTAGCCATGATGTCCAGCCTCGCCCGAGCCCAGGGAATAGAGCCGGCCTCCTGTGGACTAAGACCTCTGCAACCAGGAGCCCTTAAATACACTTTTCCTCCTTTACAGTTGTGCTGGTCAGATATTTTAGTCACAGCAGTGAAAAAGCTGGCTAAAACAGACATGAACTATTTTTAAAAGCGTCCTGAGTGTGTAGAGGAGTCTTGAGAAGGCTGTTTAGAGATGCGTCTAGTACACGGTTTAATGGAGAGCGGGATTTACCAGGACACAATTGCCTTCCTAAAAATATTAGAAACAAGAGTTTTCCAACCTACACATGATTGCTTATTGGCTTTTGAATGCTTCAAGCACAAATCCTTTCAACAAGCTTTTCTAATACATTATGAGACTCAACATAAAACACTGTATTGTTAATAGATTTCCTTAGAAAATGAGCCTTATGACTCCTAAAGTCTACATTGCAATCGGCATCTTCCATTTGGGTTTCTAAATTATTTTGAAGTATAGATATAGATATATGCATGCTATGATTGACATTAAAATTAAGTACTGAAATAAATTGAACTTAAAGCTCAACCATTGAATCAAGGTATCATAGTTTCAAACTACAATTTTCAAAACCATTGAGGCATAATTAATCATATTATAGCCATTAAAATATATAATCAGTAGGTAGCAACATCTATCACACTCCATATACAAAAATTAACTTAAAATGGATCCATGACCTCATATATGAGGCAAATGTTAGAAGAAAACAGGAAAAAATATTCATCATTTCAGATATAGCAATGGATTGTTACTGATACCAAAGCACAAAATAAAACAAAAAAATGGACTTTATCAAAATTTGAAACTTTTTTTCATTAAAGAACATTATCAGGAAAGCAAAAACCTATAGAATGGGAGAAACATTTGCAAACCATAAATCTGATATGGTCTTAAATGCAGAATATGTAAAGAACTCTCACACCTCAAAAAAAAAAAAGACAGACCATCCTATTAAAAAATGAGCAAATGTCTTGAACAGACATCCATGGGAACCAGATGTATAAATGGCAAACCAGTTCATGAGAAGATCCTCAACATTACTGCCCTTAAATAAAATCCAAATCCACCACGGGATCCTGCTCCACACTCACTGGGGCCTAGTAACACACAGCAAGACAAGGACCAGTGCCACCAAGGCTATGGAGCAGAGGGAACCCTTGGGCACCACTGTCATCCATACAAAAGGGCAAAACAGCCGTGAAGAGTTGAGTGTTCTAGAAAAGGCTAAGCACAGATTTCTGCTTCTAGGATGCACCTGTGGGAAGTGCACAAGTGAGTCCATGCAGAACCTCACACACAAATGTTCCTGGTAGCATTACTCGTAAATGTCTAGTGGGACACAACAGGAGGGCCCATCAACAGGTCAAAGGGTAAACACATTGTGGACGACAGACTATTACTCAGCTGTGAAAAGGAGTGGCATTGACATGTGCCATGAGATGACTGATCCTCAGTTGCCTATGCCAGGTGAAATAAGGCAGACCAGAGGTCGCACACTGTATGGTTTTGTTTTTAGAAATATCCACAGGGCAAATCCATGGAGACAGAAAGCCCAGTAGTGATGGCCAGAGGCTGGGGCGAGGGGCAAGGGGTGATGGCTTTGTGGGGACGGGGTATTCTGATGGTGAAGGAGTTTAAAACTAGAGGGTGGTATTTGAACAACACTGCATGTACCTGATGCCCCTGCACCGTGGCTCAAAGTGGCTCACAGCATGTCACAGGAACGTCACAACTAGGGATGAGAGCTGTGAAAATCATATAGTGCAGGGAAAGGGGTTCTGTGATGCTAAGAGGTAAAAATGCCTTAAATATTAAACAGCTTGAACTCGCTCTCCTTTAATCTCTTTTGCACATAGGTTCTTTCACCTACACTGTGTGCGTGCTTGACACTTTTAGTGCTGGGGCATACAACTTAAATCTTTGGATAATACTGTTCTAGATCCAGGGTAACAAATCCAGGACTGGCAGTGTCAATCGAAACCACAGACAAACTCTGAACCTTGGCTGAATAATATTTTCCAGTTTATCTCAATGCCTTTTGGCACATTATGTATTCTCTCGTCCAACACAGTCCCCTGGAGTCTTATATCTTTCATGATCCATCCACTAATGTTTCTTATCCAGAAATGATCAAATTGAAAATTTCAACCTAGGGCTTAGCACCAGCTATGTCTAAGAGAGTTTTGTATCAGTGGTCATACGTCTCTTCTTAATCAGTATTAAAATGGAACAAATAAAGAGCCAGACTTACCCACACACGGCAGGGAGTAGCCGAGCTGAGGGTCATGGAGGAACTGCCGGTCATTGAGCCTGGTCACGCAGTAGAGGTGGAAGCAGTCTAGGCAGATCACGTGGCGGTGAGTGCACTGGAAAACCAGGACAGGGCTCCTGTGTGGACAGGGAAGGGGTTTCTTGGGGTGCCTCCAGGGGCAGACAGGCAACCGGGCTTCAGGACCCTGTCTGCAATCCCACTGGGGGCTCAGGGCGTGCTCTGAGCCAGGACCTGGGCTTCGGAGCCCCCTCATGGGAGCCAAGAGAGGAGCTCCGTGGACTGCCTAGGCCATCGGTCCCTCAGCATCAGGTTGCTCCATCAGTGCATCTACCAACCGTAGTTCAGACCTGAGCTTGACTCGGATCTCTTTCTAGAAGCCTCTCCTGATTCATAATTCCCACTTACCCTACCCAGTCCGCCCACCATGGCGTCTGCTTCTCTTGACCTGTGATGACCTCAGGGTATCACGGTGTTTCTCATCCCATGGACTGTGAGCCCCTTGCAAGTGGACGCTGTGTCTGCTACATCAGTATCCTCACAGTGCTAGGCCTTGTGAGGTTCCACATAAATGCCCTGTGGATTGAGTTACAATGAAGTATAAAATCTAAGCTTCCCCAAAGTCAAAGGAAAATTTCAATTGCACCAGGGGAGGCAGAGGCAGCGGTCACTCGCTTCTCACTGGCAAACAGAAAAGCAGACGCTGGAAATAAGATCATGCAACAGGCATTTTTCTATTTCAAGGTTTTGTCTATTCTGCCACCTACATCCCATCCAAATATTCAGCTTCTGAAATTATGGTTAGAAGATTACTAATAAATCAATACATACAAATCCTAGAGCTCTGTATCTCCTTAAAATACCTCACGGAAAAACAGATCTCCTGAAAACTATGAAGCTTTGCTTACAAATGAGCCACCTGTGTTTGTGTCAAAAAAGGAGACAAAATGAATACATTAAATTGAGATCAGTTCTGAGGCAATTGTAACAGTAAGAAAGTTCTGGATTCAATTTAGATAAGCCTATTCCCCATGTAATGATTAGAAAAAGTACAAAACATGTTTACTTCATGCTCAGTTCTGAGCAGCTATCAGGACTCTCCACAAAAGCTTTTTCTCTAGAAAAATAATATCAAATATTAATATAATAGAAGATAATTTCTTAACAATTAAAATAAATTTTCAAAATTCTGTTATCTCACTTATTTCAAAGCAATGTCTAACACAAACCCAGGTGGAGAAATGCCCCTTGGCAGGTTGATGCTGTGGATCTGAGAGTCACTGGCCACTCACTACACCTGAACAGAGGCCTTGGGTGGGTTTACGCATGTCCCCATGTCCCCTCTCTGAACCTACGAAAAGTCCTTTCGGGACCTCTATTTCCATCTCCAGGGCCGTGGGTTATTAGGCATCAATGGCTCTGGACTTTTGACCTTCTCCCTCCTACGACTCCCCTTTGAAGACAATAAAACATAACGCTCTCCTGTGTCTAACCTAAGTCCCCAGTGTGCGATGCACTGCCATCCTGGATCCACCCAGGGACCCCATGAAGCTGCTGCAGGCCTCCTTCCCGTCACAGCTAAGCTGGGTGGTCCCCTGGCTGACTGAGCCTGATGGGCCCCTGTTTTACTATCAGCACAGAGGCATTCTGGAGAAAATATGAGAACATTTGTAGAAAGTGTAGAGATGACAGGAAATAAAAAGAAAACTTGTGAAATCAGAGCAGCCAGCCCACTGCCGCAGTGACGGGGGCACGGACACCAAGGTCTGAGGTGCACAGCCCTGGTCTAGCACGCGGCTCTCTCCTTCCTCCTCGTATGGGATGACAGCAGCACACACTCCCAGTTCCCGTCAGTTACCCGAAGCCCGACACACTAGACCGTCCTCGCCACTCACCCCCATCTGCTCCTGAGCAGTGCCTGCTGTTTGCACCAGATTAGCAAGGAAGGGTGACCACACGGGAGGCCACCGTGGGAGAGAGACCCACACAGCTCAGGGCCCCCACCAGGGGCGATTCAGAGGCCAAGTGCGGGGCCTACAAACACGCGCCTTCTAAAAGAGCCGCTGTGTCAGCCCTCTCGCCCTTCCACCTCCGGGAACCAAGCACCAGGCAAAGAGAGGCCGTGGGCCAGAGGCACAGCGCCCAGGGGAAAGCGTGTCCTCCGAGGGGCACAGGAGGAGTCCTGCTCAAAATTACACTGTAGCTGCCCCTGTCCACTTCACCCTCCCTGAACCGAGGCAGAGGCAGGGAGGGAGATTCACCAAACTGGCCGGTGGTGGACCCTAACCACCAGGAAGAGGAAAAGCTGCAGCCTCACCTGGGTCCAGGAAGAACCCACGCGGTGCCTGGGGCCCCTCAGAAACTCTGGGGTCAGGTGGACAAAGGCAGCAGTTAAGGCTGGGAAGTGCCCAAGGCCAGGACTTGAGAGCCTGTAGGATTCACTCACGCAGCAGCTCACCTCAATGACCCTCACCACCACGACAAGGGGGCCTCGGAGGGGCTTCAGGCGATGCCTGCCCTGAATAAAAAATGGGGTAAGTGGTCACGATGGTTTACTCGTGAGACATGATGGGGCACAGAGATGTGGTCAGCGCTGCCAGTGAGGTCGCGGGAGTCATTTAACACACCAGAAAGGAGTCAGACCAAGACTCAGGGAGTGGCATGTAGCCTTGGGAGCCTAGAGTCAGTGACAACAGGAAGCCTGAGGGCTTTCCCATTTCTCCCTTGGAAATGAAAGAAGTCTGCACAGGCAGGAGGTCAAAGGTGACAGGGAGTGACCCAGGAATTCTCACTGTGTGTCCTTATCTGCACACGGCCAACTTGTCTGAGCACTCAGGAGTGAGAGAGGTAAGTGTATGTGTGGTGACACACCCATGTAAGTAGACATATAGGCAAGATATCTGTTGATCATAGACAATTGGAGCAGGTAAGGTAGTAAATGTCTGCATTTCACGTGGGATTATCAGTCAGCTGAATTTTTTGATATAACACTGTTAATTTCTTATTAAGAATATTCCTAGTAATTTTGAAAAGTTAGGTGAGGGGTAAACATGACACTTACAAAAGGTTATTGGATTAATCAGCTGGGAAAATAAGTGACAGGCTGGGGGCCATTTCAAGGCTGGGGTGCACACAATCGCTCAATTGCTAGGTCAGGAGGAGAGGGGAATGGCTGGGATCCAGGAGCACCCCGCTGGCTTAGGTGACTCGCTAGGAACTTCACAGTAAGTTTCCACCCTCCGAAGGTAAACGTCCTTCCTGCTGTCTACCTGCTTTCTCTGCACCTGCCCTCTCTGGTCTAGTTCTTTCTTCTAGTTCTTTCCCTTTTAGACCAACGCTCTTCCCCATGGTTTCCTGTGGCATGATACTGCGCTCTCCACTCAGTCCCAAATGCTGAACCTGGGGCCGGTTCAAGACTAACAATCTCCAACCAGCTTTCTCTGGAGCCCCTGGTTCTTCCCTGCGTCTCTCCCCAGTGTCACTCCACCGTGCACCCTTCATGAGCGTCACACATCAGCCTCACCCGTCTGTAAAGTGTTCCTACCTTAGCGACCAATGTTAAATGAAAGGAATGAATCGATGGAGACCACACACGTGCAGCCCTTTCAAGAACCAAGCCTCGTGAGACAGCTGAGCACACGACCCTGAGTAGCCAAAGGCCCTGAACACCCTGGTGCATGGATGGATGGACACTGTTTTGTAATCCCTGTCTATATTCCCAGTTTCTCTGCTCCCATTGATGCTGCTCACTCAGTGGCTGATTGGGCATTTACTCTGGCTAACGAGGCACTTAGACATGTGTGGACCAGAGCCTCTTGTGAACTCCAGTGCCTGCTAAGTACACTTGGAGTAGGCTCTGGACAACACACAAGCCTGGCCACAGTCTAGGGACACGAGATGCCCAAGGGACAGGTGTACCAGGAGTGATAGGTCTTTACTCTGAGAGTCCGGAGGCAGAGAGGCTGGCAGGGGTGAGAAGCACTTGGAGGCCGTGTTGGCACTTGAGACCCGGGTGGCCAAGGAGCTGGATGAGATGTGGCAGTGGCTCCAGGGATGGAACGGAAAGATGGATGAGGGCGTTTTGAGGAGGATCTGCCAGGACTTACTCTCTTGGGTCTTTTGTTCTTCCCAACATTCCTCTGTGCCCTTTGCTCAAATGTGTCTGAATGTTAATTGATCAACCTAGAAATGATTTTACCTGGATGAGCCAGGTGATAGAGAAGTTATTAAAGGTTAAATAAAGTCCTCAATCACATGCAGAAAGAATTATAAATGCCTCGCTTAACATAACTGGAAAGTTATTTGTAAGCAACACTTTCTCTGTTTTTATTAAAGAAATAATCCAGAAACCCTTTGTTCACTGAATATTAAGTGTAACTGAAAGAGGTTTTATTTAAAAAATAATGGCAAGCTGATCCTGTACATTACACAAAGTAATACTGTTGTGCGGTATTCCAGACATGTAAACTCTGATAAAATTAGACCTCTAGTATCTGCAAAATGACATTAATGTGTTCATATTTATCTCCTAACGTGCAGTTTCATCTGCTTTCTACCTCATTTGTGATCCCCCTCCCATCTGCTTCTCTGTCTCGGTGCATCCAATTCTTCCGTGTGAGCACATCTTCATTTGTACTCATTATGAGAGAGGCCGTGGCTCCAGATTCCCATTAATGTGACATACGCTGAGAGCAGTGTGCTAGCAATGTCGAGATATGGAAAGATAAGGAGCAATTCCAAGTTTTCAAGGAAGTCTTAAGCTGGCGGAGTGGGCAGGACAAGGACACAAACAGTTGTAACATAGGGAACGGAATTTTAAGTTACGTTGGAGATGCCTCCCAGGTAGTTTCTTTCTATGTGGAGTAGGTTGATCTGCGTATGACAGGAAGAGTGCAGACTACCTGTGACTTCAGGACGACATCAGAAAAGACACCAGATCTCGCCTGTTTTCTTCCATACTTTGGGGGGCCCCAGGACCGTGAGCGGCCACCTTGTGAGAAACTCAACAGCCGCCTGGGGAAGTCTGCGCGTGAACAGCTGGGCCTCCAGCCCACGGCCAACACCAACTTGGCAGCCACTTAAGTGAAACCTATTTAAAGTAGATCCTCCAACTCTGGGCAAACCTGAAGGTGACCTCCGACTAGGACTTCGTGAGTTACCCAGAGCAAGAACCATCTAGCTAAGCCCTCCCAAATCCTTGACTCACTGGGAGTGAAGATAATATTCACTGTTTTCTTGAGCCACTAAGTTGTAGGAAAATCTGTTACATAATAGTATTTACTAATGCAGGTTCAGAGGAAGAAGTCACATTTAGATAGCAGATCATAGAAGAATTCATGAGAGTAACGAGTGGCATTTTAAGGAGGATCAGGATTCTAATGCATGGAGATGGATAAAATACTTGAAGTCAAGAGAAGATAGATATTATACAGTACAGAGGGGATATGCTGCAGCTTTCTTCACCCGCCCCAGTGAATAGGGAAAGTGCAAAGGAAGCACATACTATCACATAGCACATTAAAATCACCTGAAAAGCAATGCAAAAATGAATTAAACTTTTAAGGAAAAAAATCCCTTGAGGAATAAACTTTTTTTACTTGTAGGAGAAAATCTTTCAATGTAGCTAACACTTGACCCTTGAAAATTCACATGTTGATTCGGCTGTATTTAGTTTGTGCAACACTAACATAGATGTTATGCCCCAGTTAGCAATTTTTCGAAGCTCTGCACAAATTCTCTGTACATGAAGAACTATGACTCGTGGGAATTTAATAAAATATTTGGTTAGATAAAAATAATCAGAGAAGAAAAGCTACCCCATTAAATAACTTGAATTCACCTTCTTAACAACTGTCACTTCACATCCCTGTAAGAGCTTATAAACAAACAAACAAAAATAACTGAAATATCAGAAATGCAATGCATTGTAATGTAACCTGCATTTAGCAAAATCACCTACACACTGCCTAAATGCACAACTGACAAAGAAGTCTCTCCACAGCGCTTGCCTACAGACAGCTGGAGATGGCACTTCAGCACATGTGTCATATGAGTTCATTATTCAAAGTAGCCAAGTGAGCAATCCCGTCACTGGAGGGGCCTCTGGTCCAAGACACTAATTGATAGACTCGACTTTCAGAAATTAAAATAGGCTTCAACAGTTGAGTGACCTTCAAAATTCCTCCCAGCAGCCAAGTTTAAAATCCTGAAGTCAGTTCATTTGCCCATTAGTGTGCTTGGAGCTGGAGTCCTGGTAAGGCACTGGCAGACTCTGAACAAGCTCATTAACCACCCCTTCCAATTTCTTCTTGCTTCCTCTGCACATGTTCTGATCCTTCATCCAGGCCTCTCTGCTCCACAAAAAGGGTTTGCTTTGGCCCTCTGAGCTTCCTCGCAGAAATCCCAGTATTGAGTACAGACAGTATACCAAGTTACACACTCATTACATCTACATTTTCCACTTAACCACTCTGCCACTACCCACTACCGTAGAACAGTCACCATATGCCATTGTTATGTTACCATCCCATAAGAATAAACAAGATGGTCTCTGCCCTCAGGGGTCACAATCCTACAGGGATTTTTAATAATTCTCTCATGGTGGTAAGTACTACCACCAAGATGAATTTAGAGATCACTTATCTCTCTCTGGGGCTGAAGGATGGAGTCCAAAGAAAGCTCATGTCTCAGTGCATCCAGCACATGGAGGGAGAAAATACTGAACAAACTAAATATCTTCTCTCGTTTATAAAGGATTTGGGGAAATATTTTATAAAATGACAATATAAATGTGTTAGAAAGGATTAAGAAAAGACAGCCTCTCTAAGTCAGTCAGCTTTCCATTACTGGAACAAACAGTTGAGACATGTCAACTTACAAAGAGGAAGGTTTAATTTTGGCTCTTAGTTTGGAAGTTCATGACCAATTAGCTCTATTGCTTTGGGTCTCGGGTGGCACATTACGTCATGGTGGGTATAGGTGGTGCAGGAAGCCTATTCACCTCCTGATGATCAAGAAACAAAAGAGAGGAAGAAATAAGGGCCAATGTCCCCACGTTCCTGTTGAAGGCATACTCCCAACGGCCTAAGCCCTCCTGCCAGGTCCTGCTTCTTAAACGCTTTACCTGCTTCCAACACAGACAACCTGAGGACCAAGCCATCAACTCAGGGGCCCTTTGGAGACATTCCAAATCTATACTTCAGCATCTCCTCTCCTAAAATTTTCTTTTCACCTGAAATCTTTATTCAGTGGTCTGATTTCCCATCTGTGGCACTAAATGTTATTACATTTAAGAGACTTTCTAACCTCAGCGTTTGTTCCAAGGTTTGATTCCACTGATGTCTGCCCTCAATTCTCAGTAAACTCCCCTGTCACTAATGTGCAACTTTATTCCTGGGAAACAACTTGGTTTTATGCATCTTGTGGTATTTGCTTGTGGATCTTAGGGTTTTATTTAAAAGCTCCCTATTCATTAGCTACATCGCTGTTGATATGTTCCACATGCTGCCATGAAGGAAATAGAAAAACTTCAAGTAGCAGCTGCTTTTTCTGTTTCAGACATATTTCTTTTCAATGTTTACTTGCTGATTTTGAGAGCACCTGTAAAATAGGGGCTACAAAATTCTTGGGTAAAGACAGTGGCAAAAACATAGTGCTTTCCAGAGCACACGGTGAGGCTCCCGAGTGCTGGTGTAGGTGAGCTCTCCAGACTCACCTGGCCACAGCAGCCTGCCTGTCCCCACCTCCTGCCTCCCAGCCTCAGCCTCAGCCTCAATCCAGTCAGCATCACCTGGAAACACTGTTCTAGGGTGGTTTTTGTCATGGGAGCCTTTGCTCCTCAAATATGAACTAGTTACCCAATGCCACTGTACTCAGGACCCAGCCTTTCTGCCACCTTTTGTAGCTCTCTACAAGCTGTGCCACCCCCACAAAATGCGTCTCCACGTTTCCATTCACAAGTCTTATGCATTTCTCAGGCCAGTCTGGTCTCTGCGTTTCCCTCCTCCTCCATCCCTGTGTGCGCTGGTGTTCTTGTCTTCATTTCCAGAAGCTTTCAAGGTGAGCTGGAGTCTGACCTCCTCCAGCAGCTTCCCACAAACACTGATCTCTGCCATGCTATCAGAATCCCAGAGGTCATTGCTTTTGTATTTGGCATTTTATTACAGGCCACATGCAGGGTCCTCCTCCAGCTTTGTGAACCCAGGCTGGTCTCCAGACTCAAGGAACCACACACCGGCTGGGAAGCTCTGGTGCAGGTTCTTGTGGACAAGTGGGCAGTGCTGCCCTCCAGGAGGTTGGACCAACCCTGAGGAAACCAAGTCCAGAGAACTCGTGGGAGGCACTGAAACCTGACGTCGGCCAGGCAGGGGATGTTTCTACAGGCAGGGGATGTTTCTACCCTCTGTAGTTCACACCCTTAACTTTGTTGAAGCTCCAAACTCCTCCACAAATAAACAGTGAGATTAAAAAGCAAGGCTATTGCTTCCACAAGTCACATACTGGTCTGTTTTAGGTTTAACAATGCTTCAAATGGGCTAACATTGGGTCCTATAATTTATAACATTTGGAGTCACTGACAACAAGTAGACTATGCGAAATAAAAATGTAAGCCATGGTTGCAGAGGGAGTTAATGGGTAATTAATCTCCTCTAGATGATTTCAATCTTGGAAGATCTTTACTTGACTTTAGCTTAGCATATGCATTGTATTTCCAAATATAATTACTGTTGGCAGGTTGAACTCAAACATAACCCATTAACTTCTTGAAGGGGTAGGCTGTAAACATTGCAATATAACCATAAATGTTAGAAATACAAAATAAGCTTCTTTTCTTTTTCTAAAGCAACTTAAAAGCCAAGTGGTCAGTCCTCTTTGCTGGTAACTCGTGACAATGATTTGGTTTAACACTAACATTCCTACTTTTCTTGTTAAGGCATTTATACTACTGAACAGATGCTGATAAAGAATTATAAATAGCGGGTAAATCATATAAGTTTTTGCATATAAGAAATGAAGCTTTTGCATGTAAGAAATGAAACTAAAAATTCCAGAGTTCTTGGGAGAAAAGTGTATCTCATAAAAAAGCCATCCTAACACCTTCCTATCTTCTAGTTAATAAATGTTTTTCTCAAAGATCCTCAAAATTATGAGTTCAAGTACATCACAAGTAGTCTCAGGACACCACCTTCTACTGAAACTGACAATACATATAGCTCAAAAAAGCTGAACGTAGATTTAACATAAAATCATTTCTGGGTCATATCATTTGCATAGAGCTACTGTGTGGCACAACTATTTAGCTGTTGGAGATCCCGTCTGTAGCGCATACTAACTCATGTGCATATCTTGTCTTTGTTTTTTCCTCTGTGAAAAATAGCTAGAAGCAGATAATGCCCAGATCCACTGCAAAAGCATTCTGCTAAATTGAGAAAGATATGAAGACAGATCTTGTTTAGATAAGAACCCCACTGTGAAATAAATTGTTCTGGTGTATCCCCAAATCTCATGACAGGAAATATTAATGTGCTCAGAATCAGTCCAGTGGCTGTGAATGTTAGGAGCTATTTAACATAAGAAATTATTGCAGACACAGAGTGGTTATAAAAAGATACATATTTTGCTGCCAGCTCACAAAAACCTTGCACAGATGATTTCATATTGGTCTGGCGTTCATTCTTAAAACGAGTGAACGGATGCTAATAGGATGCTGGATCTTTTACCTCTTTTATCAGAGAATCATTTAGGAACCAGATCTTCTGAAATAGAGTAGGTTGAAACAAAGAACGTTCCTAAACAATTGCCGACATCATAGGAGTTCCAGAACGAAAACATCAGAACAGGAAGTTATCGTGACACTTCTGTAATATAGTTAGATGGATTCAACATTTGAATTTTTAACATAATGGAAGAATTTATGGAGAATAGTAGATAAAGTTATTTTTCCAATTTAGTTTGGTTTACCGATAGCTAGAAAAGCAGGACATGACATTCCAAAATAGTTCCCTAACATAATTAAAATCAGTATAGCATCATAATGCAAATTCAGATAAATTCACGTATTATCCCAAGAACTGGTGCAGACTTGACTGCCTGTCCAATCAGCAGCAGCCCGAGGTCAGGGGAGAATCCTGGGGAGGGTGGTGTGAGACTGCTCTTTCTGTGACATGAGGATTTGTGAAATGATCAGGTTAGATATGACAACCTGGAGAGAGCCTTTGGATACAGAGATTTTGTTACTTTCAATTTAGAAGATCATATGTCTTCTTTACCCAAAGCCAGTGGAACTTAAGCCTTACCATAAATACTATGTAAAAGATAGATCCTATTTAGGATTCAAACTTCCTATGACCCGGTGAACTAACACGCACATCGATTGCAAGGGTTAGCAAGAGGATTTCTGGGAATTTCCCTCTTTGCTAGATGTGCTGAGAGGGAGGCCTTGATCCAGAATACATGGTCCTGATCCAGAATATCTAAGATTAATCAGAATAGGTATTATGATACAAAACAACTCACAACATACATTAAATAACTTTTAACACTTAAAATCTGATTAAAATTCATTCATTCATTCATTCACTCACTCACTCATTTACTCAATGGCTGCAGTGCTGGGAATCAAACCCAGGGCCTTGTGCATGGTGAACACCTGTTCTACTGCTCAGCTACACCCAAAACTCTAATTTAATTTTAAAGCTCTGCTTTCTTTCATCCAGGTCAACTGGTCACTGGGGCCAGACATACCTGTTGGAAGAACGGCATAGATGGAGGAGGGCTGCCCGGCCCTGCCTGGGCCCCACCCTGCTCTGTGCTCCTGTGCACAGTAGCCACGATTTGTTCATGTGTTGAATTGTCTGTGTTCTCTCCAGACCAAGGCCAGCGATCTGTGGCTGGGGCCCATATCTGGCCTGCGGCCTGTTTTGGTAAGCAAAGCTGTGCTGGAACAGCCGCGTTACTGACTGACTGTGGTTGCCTCTGGGTGTAATAGCAGGTCTGAGCTGAGGGACAGGCCTGGGTGGCCTACAATTCTAAGCTGCCCACTGAGCAGTCCTTCAAAGAAGACGTATGCTTATTCCTGCTCGAGGTGTTGAACCCACAAACACAAAGGCTGTCCTTTGATATCCCCAGCGCCTGGCCTATGGCTGACATTCAGAAAGTGTGTATGTTCTGTGTGAATCCCCAACTCATGGATGAATCCCCAATGACTGAATGACTAAGAATGAACAGGGATGAAGAAAAAGCCAACAGCAATTTTTGCTGTGCCCAGAGGAATGCGGTAGAGTATTGGCTTTTAGTTCAGCCATTAAAACTACTTTTCAGGCCTGAAACACCATCATCCCCTATTCAGGTCATTTCTTTTGATTAAGCTAGCTCTAGAGTGGATAGTATCCAGTGCTTATGACTCTGACCAATGGAGAGGAAAAGGGACGAGGACTTGAAAAGAGTGAATAGAACAAGGACATATTGTTTCCCTTAGTGAACAAAAATTCACTGAGTGCCCACTATAGACCACTACTGAGTGCCCACTATAGACCAGGCACTGTCTTAGGCCTCAGGGTCCCTGGTCCCTCCATGGAAGACACTAGCTAGAGATACAGATACTAGCTAGAGAAGAGTGAGTGTCAGAAGGTCAAACAGAGTCTTGTGGCATCCGCGGTGGGCTGCTACCTCTGGCTGGTCTGGGAAGGCCTGAGGGGTCATCACCTTGATTCCTGAATGTGAGCTGCCCACAGTCTGATGCAAGACGGTTCCAGAGGGAGGAACAACCAGGCAAAGGCCCTTGGGCAGGAACACCTGGGCATCTCTGAAGAAAAAAATAAGAGTTGGCATGTGGGGTCGCAGTGACCAAGGGGGCAGGAGACATCTGAGGAGGTGGGTAGCCATGAAAACTTTCAGATTGCTAGGGAATTGGGTTATTGGGTAATGGCATAAGGGCAAGTCAGTGTAAGATTTTGGGGGGAGCAGGGGTGTACCAAGGATTGAACTCGGGGGCACTCGGCCATTGAGCCATGTCCCCAGCCCTATTTTGTATTTTATTTAGAGATAGGGTCTCACTGAGTTGCTTAGCGCCTCACTTTTGCTGAGGTTGGCTCTGAACTCACGATCCTCCTGCCTCAGCCTCCTGAACCGCTGGATTACAGGTGTGTGCCACCATGCCAGGCTCAATATAAGATTTTAAGTACAGATGTGATAATAATAGCATTTATGTTTAAAAACTCACTCCTCGTGATCAACATGGCTTACCATTTGGGAGACTTCTGGACTTTGCTATGGTACCTTAGTAAGAAAAGAGGTGGCTAGACGCAGGGGTGGGGAGGGAGAGATGCGGATAGGGTGCCGACGTGTCAGGGACTGTAGAGCCCTTCATATCTCCTACCAGCTCTTTTTCTTTTCTTCTAACTCATGTAGCTTTTTCCACTTTTAGCAACTTTCAAGATCATGTCCCCAAATTCATGAGAACATTGTTATAAAATCCACAGCTTTCAAATTACTTTTCAATGGAAATGGAGTCTTTCTGGTGCTTTCTAAACAAATTTAATTCAAGGGCTTTGCTTAGGGCCCAAAGTATATGATGAACCTGGTAATAGTTAAGTACATTCGTACAATTTTAAAACCATATTCCTCTTTCATCCAAAATACAATTTTAAAACCATATTCCTTTTTCATTCAACCGACATTGATGGATCTCCCCCAGTACTGGTGGATGGGCACAGAGTTGGCACAGAACCGGGCAGGGTGAGGACCCTGCTCTCTCTGACAACGCACCCCGGGCAGCTCGGGCCCATAGGGACCTGTGAAGCTCTGGGACTCTATCTTCAAACAAAGTGTTGATGTTGGAGAGGGAGAGAAAATTGGAGACATCAGATATTTAAGAAGTCAGACCATGAAGATCGAGAGAGCCATTAACCTGAACAGAGGGACTCGGGCATGGTGCCTGGCCTCTCCTTGGAAGAACCACTGAGCACCGCTGCGTGGCAGGTTCCTGCCAGGGGCCTTCTGGGCACGGCTCACTTTATCTGCTGCTCTCTCATGGCCGTGGGGGGCAGGGCCCACTCCCCTGTTTCTCTGTATCTCATTGTCTCCAACTGGGCCTGGGCAGAGAAGTTCTAAAGGAATCCCTCTCCCCCACCCACAGCAGGGAACAGCCTACCACTCAGGACATGCGGGGAGTGGAGGCCCGAGACCTCTGATCGCCAAGTCCCACAGCCAGCAAGGGGCAGAGTGGGCCCAGAGCTGACTGCTCAGGAGCCACCGAGTCCCTCAGGTGCAAGGTAGGAGCTGGGAGCTGTTCTAGAGCAATCAGCAGGGAGATGTCCTCACAGCCAGGAGAGTACGTGGGGGCTCTGTGGACAGGAGGCAGATCAGGAGAGGATCTGTGCAGGGGAGACCCCAGAAACACCAACATGCAATGGGTTCGATTAAGGGGTTTTAACTTACTGAGCCACGAACACAAGGCAGCCTCCCTTTTCTAATACTGCTACCGTGCGCCTGCCAAACGCACCTGCTGGGGGGGGGTCTGAGCAGTGACTCCGCGGACCCAGGACCTGCCATCACTCTGCTTTCTTAGATGATGTGAGGTTGGCCCTGAGGTGGCCTGGCCTGTTGGAAACTTCACTCACACCCCACTCAGCTGTCCCTTCCCCACCGTGTAGGCGGGGCCACTCCTGCTGCTCTGAGTGCACAGGGAGGGGCCTGCGTCACTGAGCCTCCAGGAGTTGCTTGCCCAGGTCCAGGGAACCTGAGATGTTGGAGAAGGACCCCTCTCCGTCTTGACCCCGGGAATCTGCCTGCCCACGGTGGGTACTGCCAGCTTTCCCTGCTTCATCCAACCAGCGGCCGTGAGAAGTGAGTGACGGACCAGACGGGAACTGTCTCTGCATTGGACTCGCAGATTCAAACCGCAGAGGATGCCCGTCAGCAGAAAGCAGTAGGAAACAGTGTCACCAAGAGTGGCACAGATGGGGAGGGGACAGGGCACAGCCCCACCCCCACACCTCCATCACAGCAAAGGCTCCTGGGAGGCGGTCGGTCGTCCTTCTCTAACCTGGTAACTTTTACCTCCTCCACTCACCTCTGCAAGACTCCCCTGTCACTCAGAAGGAGCCCACATCTCACAGATGCCTTGCTCCATCCACAGCCTCTTCTCAGACCCTCACCTCCTCCTCCGCTTCCAACCGCTGCAGTGCAGCCCCAGAGGGCTCAAACCCCCTGCACACTGCCTCAGGGCCTTTGCCCAGACTGCCCCAGAGTCACACCCCAGCTTCCTGCAGCTCTTCCTTCAACTGTCTTCTCCACATTGAGCCCCTCCCCACCACCTCAGGAAAAGCTGCAGACACCCCCACCCGGACCCGATTCCCAGGTGCTGTTTGAGTCTCTCCCCTCAACATTTATCACCTTCTGCACTCAATTCGCGTCACTGTCCCCACTTGCCAGGGGGCTGGCCCTCCTCCCACTACAAGCTGGATTCCTTCCCCGCTCCTGGACGGAGGCTGAGCCATGAGCTTTGAAGAGTGGCAGTGAGTCACCCCAACTACGCCACTTCAGCAGAAGGACTGCCTGGGGCCAGTGGCCCCTGAAAACCCATCTGTGAAAGAAGGACATTCTCATCTTTGCTTCTCTTTCTGGAAGAAAGGGAAGAAGCTCCCGTGTGAAATGCCCTCCCTGCACCACAGAAGCCCTGCCCGATGGCAAGTCATGTCTCTCCCGCAGGCTCCATGTGGGGCTGAGCTGTCTCCCCAGGTGCCTTTCTTCAACCCGACAGGAAAACCTGCAGGGGTCACCACTTCTTGGGGTCTTCAGCTCCTTAGGAACCTCCTGTGTCACCTGGAACTTATTCATCTGTGTTCTCCTCCTGCTCATCCACCTCTGTCAGTCCCATGGTTGGGCCCAGCCAGGCCCCTGGAGGGTGAGCGCGGTTGGCCTCTCTGCTTTGCCCAGAGGCTGCTGGCAGGTGTGGTGTGTCGGGCCCAGGGGTTCTGGTGCAGTGAGGCTGTTCTCCTCCGTCCTGTCTTCAGCGTGAGAAGACCTGTGCTGGGGAGCATGATGGGTGCACAGAGCAAACTGGGCACAGCCACTGCTGAGCCTGGGTGAGTGAGGCCCAGGAGGCTGAACCAGGAGCAGCAGAGACACATGAGTGAGAACCACCATGAGCCCCAGGAGGCCGTGAGGGTCGTCAAGTTGGTGGCCGCCACGTCCACAGAGTCCAGCCATTTGTTACACGTCTGGCTTCCTGTCGCTCTCTTATTGCCAGAATGGAACTCCACCAGGGGAGAGAACTTCGCCCACTATCGCGTCCTGAGCGCCAGGCACCCAGCAGGAGCTTGGTGCAGAGGGGCTTGCACAGGGGCAAACACCTCCACCAGAGGAGGCTCCCGCTGGTTCAGTGAAAGGCAGGAGGGAGCGGAGCCCAGGGCAGAGCAGCGCAGGACACTGCCCAGGTCAGAAGGGGCCTGCCAGAGGGGACATCAGAGCACAGACGACCAGCATCCAGTCGAGCCATGGCTACTGCAGCAGAAACACAGACGCTGCCATGGCAACTGCACGGGCACCTCAGAGCCAGGGCTGCATTTCAGCAGGGTAGGGATGAAGGAAACCTGAGCACCTGCCATCGTCCCGAGGAAGGAGACACGGAGGCCTGGACGGGTTTGGGAGACAGGGGGTGGGACTCGGTGATGGCCAGCACGAAGCTGACCTGCAGGGGCATGGCACATCTTTGGTTCCAGAGAGGACTTTCTGAGGAACCTCCACTAACAGGTCTCCAGGAAGGGCGGGGGCAGGGGCCCGCGGCCTCCATGCTGGAGTCTGCCAGGACTGTCAATCTGCCTGTGGCCTCTCTCTCCCCTCCACTGCTGAGGCCAGATCCCCAGGCAGAAGGAGAGGTCACTTAGGAAGGTTGGAAGCAAATTCTGGGGGCTGGAGAGACTTGTGGATGAGGCTGGCAACTTGAGAAGAGGCCTGGGACTGTATTAAGTGAGACTGAGCTGGCTTGTCGTGCCCGAGGTCGGTCACCCAACACCTCACTGGTCTGGAGTAAGAACAGCAGAGCTTTGTGAGGCTTCCAACAGCTTCCAGCACTCTGGTAAGAGTTCTAGATTCTATGACCCTGAGCAGTGCTGTCCCTTAGCTCTCCTCGGGCAGAAGGGCCAAATCAGGTCCCTAGACTGCCCGGCCTGTGTTCTCCACATGGGTACACCCCCAGGGCTTTCCACCTGTGCACAGAAGAAAGTAAGACTCTTGGCTGCAGACAAAAACCCTTGCAGGAGGTGACAGGTGGTTTGGCACCAGACAGACCACGGCTCTCAGCTCCCAAGCACGAGAATCCAGGCTGTTGTGTTGCCCACATCTCCACTTTGACTCCCAAGAATACGAACGCAGGGTCTCGTGTGGGCCACTGCTGGTGACCGGAGGGCAGTGTGTCTTCGTTCACAGCTGGGACTTTGCAGTCGTCTTCCTGAGTCAATCGATCCCTCCCTGGCCCCAGCTGGAGGCTGCTGGTCCTCCGTTCCCTGAGTGGACCCTGGGCTCCCTTCAGAGCTGCATGACAGATGCAGGGCTGCTCCTGTCCCCACCCTCATGGACCTCAGCAGATCCAGGTGCTCTTCTGAGGGCGCCATGCCATGGAGGTCTCATAGGGAGCCTTCCTCCTGGGGCTTTTCTGGTACACACCCACACGTGCGTGCACACACACACACACACCACGCACAGCTTCCTGTCTGCACTCTCTTGCACTGTTGTGCAGCCCTGCACTGTTGTCCACCGGCCCCCAGGGCTGGAGCAGCCCTGCGCTGTTGTGGGCCTACTCGCTGCTTCCCCAGCTCCATCCCCTCTCCAGTGCGGAAAGGCTCCTACTGTTTCCCAGAGTGTGGGAAGAGGATCCCTGGGTGTGTCGAAATGTGCTTTATTCAAGAACTGACAGCTGTCGTGTGAAGCGGGGGCTTCCATCTCAGGCCCACCTGGGACAGATGCTGTTCTCTCTGCTGCCCCTGAGCACGCGTGGGCGGCACGCTCGCCTGAGGGGCCTGCTGGGCTGGGTGCCGCATCTGCCGCTGGCAGCTCTCGTGGCCAACTCTTTCCCTGGAGAAAGGCCTCTCCTGAGCCAGGTCTGGGAGAGCTTTCCCAGCAGCCATGCACCTGCGTAGGCCTGCCAGGGAGCCCAGAGCTGATCAAAAGTGACTCCAGAATGAATGCTTTCTGTTCACTTCCTAACAAGGATTCCAGGGATAAATCAAAACCGGTTTCCCCTGTGCACAACATAACCTCATCTGGGGCACTTACGTATGGCCAGGGCAGCTGGTGCCACGGAGCCAGCAGCTCGCCGCTTACAGCAGATGACCCAAGGAGGCTGTTGCTTACCTCACTGGTCAGCCCTGTTCTCACGCTCAGGGATAATATTCAAATTCCAACTTGACTCCAAAAAATCTCCCATTTCTCCTTCTCAAACTTCTCTGGACTCTGGGCTCAGTGGGTTCTCTGCTTGGCAGAGAAACTCACCCAGGCAGGCACACAGGGAGACTACACCATTTCTCTCGTTTCTTTAACAAGAAGAGTTTAGACGGGTGTGACTGTATGCCAGGGGCACACTACCCTGCAGCAGGCTCTCTATGCTCCTGATTCTGGGGACACAGGACTCCATAGCAGGATGCAAGCCTAGATCAACACTAACCTTGGGCCTAAATGCCAAATTAAATACTACTCATCTCCCTCCATGCATCTGATGTGTGCTTGGACATCATGAAGGATTTTGTTTGAAAACAGAAAACAGACCCTTCCTCAAGAGACCATGACTGAGAGATGGTTGATACTCAACAAAAAGAAGTCCAGGTAGGCTCCATTGAGATCACTCAATACTTTAGCAAATGCTAAGGAATCTTCTGACCCCATCTGCAGAGCAGCCAGCTTGGCTTCCAGTCTGAGCTCCACCCAGCCCTAAGGGGGACAGTAGCTACAGATTTCCAAAAGGTTTTAGTCATTAGTTTGATTTGCTTAATAAGTGTTATTTAAACTTTAAAAATAGTCTAATCTCTAGCAGAAATAAAGGGTACTAATAATTTTTTCATGTCTTTCCCAGTATGGTTTTGTGAGGCTTATGTTTAATTAACCAAGTAGCACATTGAGGATACAAGAACAAGACACGCTCTGTTATTGTGAATCCTTACATCAGCAAACCATGTGCAGACTTCACTAGAGGGAAATGGAAATAATAGGCCCTCAGTCAGTGCAGAGAAGGCATGCACAGCTAGGAGTGTGTGTGTGTGTGTGTGAGTGTGTTTGTGTATAAAATATATCTGCTTATTTAAACTGGAGAAGCTGGGTTGAGATACAAAGATTTTTAGAATTGCTGGCTCCATCTGTGCTCTTGAAATTAAATGACAAAGTCAGACCTGTCATCTAAGCTGCTTTATAGCTCAGTGTCCCGAGAAACAAAGTTCCTTTTTAAGAAAAACATCTACTTTTGGAATTTAATATCACATAGCACATAATAACTTTTTATGTATTGTCTTTGGAAAACTAAAAACATAAAGCATAATAGCCAACTTCTTATTATGTGTGTGTAAAGTCAGATAGACATATTGTCACAGACTGAATTGCATACCTCCAAATGGTTGAGAATGTAATCCCAGAATGTCAGAATGTGACTGTATTTGCAGGTGGGCTGTTAAAGAAGTAGTTAAGGTACATAAGATTAGATGCCTGGCCACTGATCCAATGTGACCTGTAGCCTCATAAGAAGAGATTAGGATGCAGAGATATTGAAGAAACAGACACCTGGAAGCAAAGGAGAGAGGCCTTAAGAGAAACTAACTACCGATGCCCTGATCCTAGACTCCAGCTTGCAGAACTGCAGGAAATGAATTTCTGCTATTTAAGCCACCTGTTCTGTGGCATTTTCTTATGGCAGCATGAGCAAACTAACACACACAGACACACACTTATTTTTGTCTAAGAATAAGAATGGATTATGATAGGCTAGAATACTAGGCTAATATGGAATTCTTAAAATTAGAGGCAAGGGGAGATGCTAGACAAGGTCCACCATTCTACCATTTCATACACACATGATAATTTTTTGGAAATAGAAAGTGTCAGGCATTTGTTGGAAGTTGAATCTCCCCTGGATCAAGGCAGAGCTTCTAATTGACTACCTCTGTAACAGCTATTCAAATTAAATTACAGGTGCTAAACTTGAATATTCACAATACTCATGTATGCATTGCTTGATTCATCTGATGGATAATTATTAAGCATGTGGTATGTACTATACACTAGGCATTAGAAAATCAAAGAATAAAGTGGAGTAATTGCCCTTAAGGTTCTAGTTCCGGGAGATCTGTGCCGTGGTGGAGACGCAGTGCCGGTAACCAGCACTTGACTTCAGGAGCACATCTGAGGGAAGCTCCCCAGGGAGGCAGCTGCCCCAAGTCCTTGAGGAGGCGCAGGAGCTCCCTGGGTAGGGCAGAGGGAGAGGGTCCTGGGAAGCTGGTCATCTAGAGAGTCGATGCAAGTCCTTCAGAAACCTTAGCAAGATTTGTAGAAACAGACAAACCAATGATAGGTTTCCCATTTTATATGGAAATAAAATGGTCTGCATTAGCCAAAATGATTCTGAAAAATGAAACAAATTTGGAGGCCTTGAACCTCCTGATTTGCTCTAATCCAGGGCACAACCCAATAAATGACAAACAGGGCCAACCTGCGGATGAGAAAGTTTGACTGGGATTTAATAACATTTCCAAGTAGCAACTGTAGTTCAAGTGCTCAAAAACCTCGACGTCTTCTAGTTAACCTGGTAAATGAAGGTGTTAGTCATCCGAGCTGCAGTCACCAAGTCAGCGCAGGGATGGCTTAAGGTCAGATGCACAGAGCAGCAGAGCACAGTCTGAGGGAGATGCTGGGCGATCCCCTGAGAGGGCTGGGTGTTCAGTCCAGTGCTGGGGCAGCTGGACACACACGTGCAACATCAGCGACCGCAGTAAACCGTCGTCTCTCACATCCCACCAAACACAGCGCTGACAGAAAACGGGCCCAAGACCTGCTGCAGAGGCACCACGTCAACTGAGGGACGGAGCAAGAGCAACTGCCTTCAGAACGTGGGCAAGACTGGCTTCCAGATCAGGGGTACAACAAAGGGAAGGAGGAAAGTGAAGAAATCGGTCAATTCGACTTTATCAAAATTCCAATTTAGAAAATGTTGTCAAAAGGCATCATTCAGAAGAGAAAAAGGCAAGCTGCAGACTGGCAGGAAATACACATGAGTCACAACTCATGAACTCGGGCTGAGAACATATGTAAAGAGTTCTTACATGTCAATAATAAAAAAAATTTAAAACAATAAAAAAATGGACAAAAGATTTAAATAGACACTATTTAAAAGTGGAAAGAAGATACCTGAATATCAAACACATCCATGAAAAGACACAAACATCATGGCACATAGAAGAAGCAAACTAAAGCCACGTACACTCCTACCTAAGTGTCTAAAATTGAAAGTCTGATAGTAGCAAGTGCTGACAAGGACACAGGACACGGAGACCAGGAGGCCCTGGACATCACTGTGGGGGAGTGAAGAGGGCGGTTTTAGGCAGATTTGCAGTTTCTGAAGGATGAATAGGTGCCACCATAGGGCCCAGTATTCCAGGCTCAGCCTCTTCCTGAGAAGAGAGATGCCCAAAGAAAGATGCTCTTAGCAGTCACTCCCCATCACTCCCGCTGAGCTCAGGATCAGAAGCTTCCTGAAGAAGACCCCAGAGGAAGCTTCGGGCAGAAGTGCCTATCAGCCATGAGCCAGCTGTGAAGGTGGCTGAAGTGCAGGGCCCGGTCGGGAGACTCAGAGCAGCTCTGGGGATGGGGTGTCCCTGGAAGCCACCCAGTGTTACACGCAGACAGTCCTATTCCACGTTTCGGGAGCTGGGAGGAGAGGCAGTGGGACTGTCTGCACTTGTGGTCACCTGGTTGTGAGCCCCAGGACGTCCCTGGCCCCGCCTCTGATGAATCCCAGTGCCTCAGCCACCAGTGGCCAGTCTCCCTGGGTCACGGGGAGCGGCGGTCTGCGGGAAGGTCCTAGCCACTGCCTGGCAAGACCTCCTGGCGTGGAGTTTCCCGGAGCCCCTCTCCGGCCTTCTCATCCACGAGAAAGAAAGAGCCTGGACCTGGACCTTCCATCGCAGGCAGCGCAGAGCCACAGATCTGTGCAGAAGAGCGCTGGGAGCCTGTGCCGTGCAGCCCTTACAGTCTACCGATGCTTCGAATATCAGTTTTCATATGTATGAAAGGAATACTGCTATGTTTTTCAATGAGCTTTTTATAACCAAAGGCATTGTACATTGAATTAAAAAAAGTGTTTTCTAAAAATGCTCTGTTGAGTAAGCCATATAAAGAGATGCGGCCATTCTTTTACAGACTCCTCACCTCATATTAAACAGATGCCTCTCTTCCTCCAGTGTTGATTTATTGGCTTCTAAGTATCCAATTAATTCCTTAATCACCTTCTAAGACGGCGTTATCAGATCCCCAGATGCGGTCACAGGCGCGGGTTACCCTCTGCCTGAAACAGCCCGACAATCTGGACACGATGCGGGCAACCAGGGTTTCCCACCCCGGGGCTCCTGGAAAGGAAGGGCAAGGTCCACAGAGGCAGGGCCGCGAGCAGAGTGCCAAGGGAGTCTGCAGGCCCTGGTTCAGCAGGGAGGACAGGCGGGGAGGACGAGGAGGGGAGGCTGGGGACCGAGTGGGAGAGGAGGGAGGCCCAGAAGCAGCGGAATGCAGAGGCATGCTCAGGTCACCTGCGTGACCAGCTACTGCTGGAAACAGGATTGAACTTTGGGAAATGGATCAGCCGTTTCTTAAAAAATGAACATACACCCGATATAAGACCCAGCTGCTCTGCTCCTGAATTCCTGGCCCACGGAAAGGAAAACCTATGTTCACTCACATGCTTGTACACCAGTGTTCATAGCAGCCGTGTTGGACAGCCCCAAACTGGACTTTGGTAGCTCCCCAACCATTGAATGGACAAGCCAACTGTGGCAGGTCCACGCCTGGAATACTATTCAGCAATAGAGAGGAACAGCTATTGATACATGCAGCAGCAGGGACAGATCTTCAAATAATTATGCAGCGTGAAAGAAACATAAAATACATACTGTTTGATGCCATTGATAAAATATCCTAAAAAGTGGAAGCTAGTCTACAGTGACAGCAGATCAGAGCTGCCAGGGGGCTGGTGGGGCAGTCGGGGGAGACAGAATGACAGAAACGTGAGGACCCTCTGGGGTGACGGGATGTCATGCACTCTGACAGTCTCACTGGTGTGAACACGTGTCACACTTTCAATATGTGTGCTCCATCATATGCTAATTATATCTCAAGGAAAAATGTGATTGACAGAAAAAGATCTAGGAATGCAGTGGCTTCTTGAGCAAGGTTTCTACCCTGTGGCCACTCCCTCTCAGTGTGGTCTGGCTCTGTCCACAGGTGGGGGCTTTCTTAATCCCCCCCTGTCGCCGTGCTTCACTGGGAAGCACGCTGCTGCAGATGTCCCAGCGGCAACAGGGCTGTCCACGAGGAGAACCCTGTGCACACCTGAATCCTGGCCTCCCAAAGGGGCGCCTGACCTGGGTCAGTTCCCTCCCTGCAAAAGGTAACAGAAGAAATAGAGTCTTGGCTTCAGGCTTTAATTGTCCTCCCTCTGTCCCTGTCTCTTTCATACACACACACCTAGTTCTTGATGTTTTGTTATTGTAATTTCTGCTTTGATTTGCCTGGGAGACAGGGTCAGAGGATTTGATCAATTGGGTCTTTGAAATGTGCTCCCAGTGCATTGAAAGAGGATTAATCTGGAATCACATTAGAAACTCCTGGTGCCCCACCACTAGCACTTCTGAAGAAAACTAATAGGGAAAAAAAATCGATATGCTCTGTGTATTCACCGACTTCAGATGGACTCTGGGCGTCATCTGCTTCAATCTTAAGAGGCTCTAAGTGGTGGTGAATCCCCGTCTCACCCTGGGCCCAGAAGCCTCCCCTCACTGCACAGCCGTGTGCTCCCAGCCCGTCCCCAGGACAGACCTCCTGCCTAGCTCTCACAGTGACTAGTACCAAAGATAATTTTTCCAATGGAAAAAAAAAATCCTTTATTTGGAGACTGCATTTCCTATTTTTCATGTCAAAATGCCTTCCTTTTATTAAATAATGTTGAAAGTGGAAAATTTTGTCATTGTGTTTTTAAATAGCCCTATCTGGTAAAACAAAGCTTTTCAAGACTACAGTGCTCCTTCCTTCCTTCTCTCTCTCTCTCTCTCTCTCTCTCTCTCTCAAAACCATTAACTTGTTACTAAAATCCAAAAGTCTTGACTATACAGTACTTTTCAGTTATTGACATTTTTTATTGGGTTTATATGGG
The DNA here is from genome assembly GCF_052094955.1 of Ictidomys tridecemlineatus. Taxonomy (NCBI): domain Eukaryota; kingdom Metazoa; phylum Chordata; class Mammalia; order Rodentia; family Sciuridae; genus Ictidomys; species Ictidomys tridecemlineatus. The sequence goes on along the minus strand of NC_135484.1, from coordinate 6,391,483 downwards.
CTAAGTTATAACCAAAAAAAAGCCACTTTGACTTTGATCACATGGTCACAGTGACAATAGCGCTTCTGTAGTATGAGAAATCTCATTTTTAATTTCCTCGGTGTAATAGCTTCAAAAGCAGCTTCACTGACCAGGACTTCAGAAAACCCAGAGGAGGGTCTGGATCATCAACCCCCACTGCTGCCCTAGCAGACCCTGGATGCAATGGCGGGGGGCTCTGATAAGGTACCTAATCATTCCTTCCAGAGCCCACCGCAGAAGGCCTCTGGGAACCGAGACCAGCACTGGCCACAGGGAAGGCTAAGCTGAAACTGTAGTCAAGAGTCATCTTTTAATGTCAGTGAATGATGCAGAAATGCAGGAGCATTGGGTGTAGCTGAACCTGATCAGATTGTGCAGAGAGGGCAAGAGGTGATGGACAGCTGTGTGGGCAGTTCCCAGCTCTGCCAAAAGTCCAGGTCCAATCCTCCACAAAGAACAGTCTACAGATGGAAGCGCAGGGATATATTTTGATAGGGAAGTTGCCCAGGAGACTTACAGCAAAAATAGGACCTTGCTGGGGTTTGCTGGTGTCTCAAACAAATGGAAATGACTGGGCGTCCTATTCACTTGTAAACAGAATCCAGCAAGTGGCAAGATTAGTGGATGGTAAGGAAAACCAGCTTCACAGAAGGCAACACTACCAGCAACGATGTGTATTTCCTTCAAGGGGCCAGAAGGTGGAAGACCTTTGGCTTTGGCCAGGTGTGGGATGCAGGTACACTTGTTCCTACCTGCTTCCTGGAGCATCAACAACTGTGGGAGACCAGACGTGCAGGAAGGCCCCAGGGCTGCACAGGAGGGGATGGGAGCCAGCGAAGGCTGCAGCACCTGTTACAACAGGCCTGCCATCCAATGCTCTGGATCAGCCCGCACACATTCAATTAATAGCATCTCTGCATAACTTCTCAAGGCCCTCAGCTTCCTGGGGTTTTACTCTTGAGAATGTATACTTCATTAAAAAATGATGGTCCACACCTGTCAACTCAGTGATATTATAAATGAAGATTTCTATTCTCCCAGAGTCTTTGGTTGTTCAAAGGAGGTGTGATAACACAGCCACGGTACCCTTTAAAAGTAATGGGCATAAAAATAGCAACAAGAAAGATTTGTTATTTTCAATGAACATCTTCATACAAAATTTTGGTATAAACTCATAAACATCCCTTGTATCCCGACAATAGACTTCCCCAATTAAAAAATATTAAAATATATACTGTGCATGTAATATCAGAAATTACTCTGAGGATATCAGTATAATAGGGTATATGAAAAATTACTTGCTCTGCGCTCAAACATACCTTTCTGAGACAATGCCTGTACTACTTTAAAATTAATTTCAAAGAAAAGATACAAAAACTTATTTACCACCAAAGTCTCATCATCAGGCACAGTACCAGATATATAGCATGTGTTCAGAAAATATTTTTAAATATAACAATGAGTGACTTATTAAAAATTGTAAGAGATGCTTCATGCTCAAAGCAGCACAGAAGTAACTGGGCAAATTAAAACCTAAGGAGATATCAGCAACAAATAACATTGAAAATTAATTATCCTCAATATGTAAAGAGCTCTTACAACTCAGTAAAAATGCTACTATATAGCCATAGAAAATAGGACAACGGCATTAGCAGACCTATCCTAGTAAGTACTTCAAACCATTCAACTTCATGGTTAATTGTAATTTGAACTTATTTAACAATAATATATCCTTTGCCTTGCACATTTCCAAGCTTTCTAAAAACAAAACATCTAATAGTGGTGAGTTCTGGTGAGTCAGGTTCCCACAGGCTTCACCAGTGGGAATGAAAACCAGCACATCTTCCTGAAAGCAAATCGGGAGCAGTTTGTGTCCAGAGTTTTTAAAATTCACAACTTTTAACACAACATTCTGTTTCTAGCATTCTCTTCTGAGAACTAAGCAGAGAATAATCCAAAATTTTGTATGAAGATGTTCATTGAAAATGATTTTAAAATATTTATTTTTTATAAATGATTTATAAAATATAAATATATAAGGGATTATTATTTATGAATATTTAGTTGATTTAAACATTACAAATTTCCAAGAATTGGAAGCATTTAAACTCAAAATAGTCTCTGTGTGAAGAAAAACATTAAAATAAAGTTTTGAAATGTGAATTCCTTAGGAAAATGCTCCCAACATGATATGAGGTAATAAAACAAACTAGGTACAAACTCTCTATGCAGCATGATTCTATCTTGTTAACAGAGCAATGCAGAAACACAGACACACTCACACGTTTGTGCAGCCAGGAAACACCTAGAAAACCCCCTAACTGCTAATAATAGTAAAAGATAGCAGATATAAGAACAACTCATTGCTATCTAAAAGAATAAAAAATAAAAGGAAACACTTTTTGTAAAAATATAAATAATAAGTATTATATAAAGCAAAAAATGAATTCTCTTGTTTACCAAGAATCCACAAACCTACCCAGTCTTCCCCTCTTCATCTGTATACCCACAGACATAAGTAGGGAGTTTAGAGAATATTTAGATACATGGTTTTAAAAGGTATAATACAATGATGGTGTGCATATTGGTCTATACCAGGAGGTATTTTCAAGCCAGTGCATATATTTTATTCTTATCAGCATCTGGTTAGAAGTCTATAGCTGTAAAAATTCTCACTTAACATAACCCCAAATTAAAAGAAAACATTGATTTTTAATCCGTCTTTTCACTATTACGAACCACATTGCATTGAACAGCTGATTACACTTCTGGACTCTGGGAGCGACTTTTAAAAAGCAGCTATGGTGTGTTCCTGTCACACGCGCTATCAGATCATCCTAACTGTCCCCACCATTTCACACCCTGCAAAATGGCACACAGGATCCTGGATCCCTGCAGCCTTGGCAGAATCGTTTCTTTCTGTTTCTTTTTTGACGGAGAAATATTTTCTATTAGTTTATGCTTTAAAAATTACTAGAGAGTTAACTTTCTGGTTACCTAGTTAATTGTTTGGGTTTTTATATTTATATGGAGAATCTCCTGTTTATATCTAGACCTGAGATCATTAACGGTCCCTAATATCCATTCTCTTTGTAGTAATAATACCCTAGTTTCTAATGGAGCACCTGGTCATGCATGATGACAACCTTATTTCTTAGCTTCTTATAAAATTAAATATACTCACTTGATTAAATGCTGGCCAACAAACAGAAGAGGAAGAAGAGAAGAAAAGAAAGCTTTCTAATTCCAGAGAGCATTTTTACAGGAAGAGCACATATCTTTCCTTTTGGATGGAGTGTAGACATGATCGTTGGAGCTTAAGCATCCATCTTGGACCATAAATAAAGACATTAGAGCAACAGAACAGAAGGTTCTCAGCCATCATGATGGTTAAGAAACTGCCTTACATTCCCTGGACCCCTCGTTCTGGACATTGTTTGAGAATCAAGTGTTTTCTTTTTAAGCCCCTTTTATCACACTTTTTCTATTGTCTGCATTTTAACCTAACCTTAGTTCATAAAATACCTTTTGCCATTTTTTGCCATTTTTTGTTTTTCAAATTAGTTCATTATACAATCTGGGTAGAACTTCCTGTCTCTGCCAACAGACAACCATGAAATAAGTTAAATAATATCTACTTATCCATTCATACTGCAGCGTAATAACTCATCACTCTTCCCAATCTTTTCCCAAAGGCAGTACTTTTATGTGTTAGGGAGAAAAGGCACATCATAGTTACTAGGTGAACCCAAATGGTCAAAGGGATACACAACACACACACACACACACCTTTTGTCTATCTGTATACAATGTTAGATATTTGATATTAATCTTATTCTTGGAGATGATGTTTTATTTTCCCCTCATTTTCAGTACAGAAAAAAAAAACTTAACTTCTTGCTTCTATTGGCTGGAAGAATGCAGTTACAGTTTTGCTTCAATGAGAAATAATCTCAAAATTCCAAGCTTTTGAACTTGAACGGACCCCATGACGGCCATGTTTGCTGCAACAGGGTTCATGATGTGCTGCATATATCTAGGTGCATGCTCTGCCCATGCACAGAGCTGGTGCCCCGCAAGCCACCTAAGCTGGAGCTCAGCTCTTACCTCGCACAGGCTTGGCCCCAGCCCAGGGGGAGGAGTGACATGTTCACAGGGTCACAGATCAGAAAATGTGAAAAAGTGTTTCACCGCCTTGGTTTAGGACGGGTGTCCCCTCTACTCCAGCACTGAGTCTGGAAGACTCTGCCTACAGTTGGTGGCCTTAGAGTGGTAATGGACATTGGGGGGACTTAGCAAAGGGGAGTTTAAGCTGGGTTGCAGTTGGCGAGGTGTATGCACGGAGCTTATGGTCATTTCTGTCTAGAATCAACTTCTTTTCAGGAATTTCATATAAGATGCCTTCCAGACCCCCTACCACAGAGCTGCCCACCAAAAGCATGACAATGCAGGATCATCGTACCAGAAGCAGAGGTGATGGTGGCGGGGAGTGAAGCTGGAAATTGAGGGATCTGACACTGGCCTGTGGGTAGCTCCTCTAATCACTGGATGTGCCAGCCATCAGCAGAGGACGCCATTCCCACCCACTAACTTGTCACACCAAGTTCATTTGGACAAGAACATACTTGAAGACCTGCTGTACACAATCAATGTATACCAGAGACACATTTTTCTCTTTTCATTGGGAACCACTTGACATAAAAGTGGCCAGGACCCTGTGTTTGAAGAGACCTTAGCAATTCTCCAGGGTGCCTACGAGAGCTGCAGGTTTCATGCCCTCATGTGACAGGTCAGGTCTCACTGCCTCGGACCACAGGTGGACACGGAGGAACCTGGGCTGTAGATGAGACGGCACACAGAGGGGGCACAGCTGCAGGGGCAGGCACTCCATTTCCTGGGCCAAAGCCCTACATTTATTTCTCTATCAGTAACTAGATGTAACAAGGACAGTCCCTTTAGTTATCTGTCAATTGTGCGAGAGGAAGGCTCATGGGCCAGGTTGGGATAAGATGGAAAGCCTTGCTGATTGGACACTATACACCCTCTCAGACCAAGATTCACAAGGAACATACGAAAGACAGATTCGTTGATGGGTCCTGCCGGTTCATCCACTTATCTTGCTTCTTAGTCTCATTAACACTTTGCACTTTTATAGACCATAGATAAAGGAAGATGACTATGAATTTCCTCAAACTTGAAAACAAACCTAAAACTTCTTATATCTAATGAGAATTCATAAGACTGAAAGCTACTTTCCCAAACCATCAGTAAGAAAAAATAAATTGTCATCGACTATGCTAAGAAGACCAAATTATCTATTTTTCCTATAGAAAGTGATACTACAGATTTTTTGACGAGAAAAATGATGAGATGTCAGGCAGGAAAAAGGGAAGCAGGTATCGCAGTGCAATCAGGCAACAACCAAACTTAAACGCTGGGCTGTTTTTCTACAAGTATGATTTTTGTAGCATCTGTTGACTCTTAAAAAATTTGAAACCCTTAGAGTTTATCTTCTAGCTCCAGATTACAATAATAGTTTGGCACTGTTTTTCTTAAAGAAGGCACCTGCTGGTGTAACCCTGGACCCGCGCAGTTGGGACCTTTCCCTGCTCAAGCGCTTTCTCAGGTCCCCTTGGCCTCCCTGGTGTTTCCAGTCTCCTTCAGCCTGGTCCCCTCCTTGCCACCTTTGTGGGGAGAGCCTCTGTTGAACTCCTAAGAGATCTGACTTTCTCCACGTCTGGAAGGTCCCCAGACCTTGGCCCACAGAAGGGCCCCACTCTCCTTCTGAGCTTGGGTGAAATGCCCACCTCCTGGGCAAGGGGACTTGGCTCCCTGTGCAGTTGCAAAGAAATCCAGTGCTGCTACCTGGCCGTGCAGTAGCATCAGCTCTCCAGGGGCACAGCTGGCACAGCCTGGCCCTGGGAACCACGGACGGGCAGTTGGGGCGCATGCACTGCTCCCTCTCTCTGCCCACTGAAGGAAGAGCCATGCGGTCGTGTCATGGGTCCTATCTTCCCTAGAAGAGCTCTGTGCCACGTACTCCTGCTAAAAGACCACTGTGCCTCTTGGTGGCTCCTGGAGCTGCGCCACAGTGAAGCCATTGACGTGCTGAGCATTTCCTCTTAACCACCTGGGGTCTCATTCTTGCCCTGGGCTCTGCTCCCTACAGGGGGCTGGGTGGACGGTGACTGAGCCATTATCCCCACCACACCCTGGCCTTGACAATGACCTCCTGTCACTGCTCTGAAACTCAACCCAAGGAACACAGAGTGGAAGTCATTGAAAAGAGAGGAAAAAAATCATATTTAAGACAAAATTCAAATAAAGAAAATTATATTAATAAAAAAATTATGTACTTGGAACAAAAAAATAATAAAAATGTACTCCGTTTTGGTAAGGAAGAGTGTGGGTTAAGCTGGATAAGCATACGACACAGGCCTTCGTTTAAACACAGAGACTTACACAGACTGTGAATATAGAAAAAAGTAAAGGATTCCTGCTCATCCTTGCAGAAAACCCATTACTGTGCAGATGCAGGAGTGAAGGCCCCTAACAGTTCAATCTGTGTACCCTGCACCCATGTTTTGCTCACTGCGATTTTCTCCAGTGAAATGTGGTCACCACCCTGTCTCAGATGCGGGCCAGCCTCCTTGTTCCACCCAGTCAATTCCAGACAGATGGCCGCAACACACATTTTCAAATCATGCCAAAACAAAGATTGAATCTGGCACAAGCCTTAACCCATAACTTCCTTTCCCAAAGACATTAAATACATTTTCTGGGCCTTTCTGACAGCGCCAATTAAATGCAGAGGCACGCAGGAACGGACACACAGAGCAAGCTTTAGAGAGGGTTAGGCAAGAAGGCAGGCTCCCCCAAACAGGGAGACACAGTAACCCAGGTGTGGGACCTTGATTGACGTCCTGACGCCCGGAGCACGCCATCAGGGGGCGGTCCCACATCCAGGTGTGCGCCTGTTGAGGAGCAGGCCTGGAATTCACAGGCACCTAATGAACTTGGATGCCTACCCTGTGTTCAGAATGAGCCACATGACTCTGAGCGCCATTAAATCACATATATTCCATGGCCAAACTGTTTTCTATAATGAACACATCATATTGACCCCACCTTCTTCTCACCCACCCTTAACCACGTCGAGTACCAGTTGACTACTGAAGGGTGCATGTAATGTGCAGGCCATGCACACAATGTGCACTCTCAGGTGGCACTTTCAGACCAGGGAAGGGAGGTTTTCAGATGGAAAGGCCACTGGCAGAGGCTGTAGAAAGATATGTATCTAAGAATCTGGGCAGACAGGGACTCAGAGGACAACAGGTCCATGTAACATTGTCACTTAATTTTTAAAACTGTAATCAAGCTGGTCTGCAGATTAGAGTCTCCTATTCATCTCAGTCAATGTGCCATTTCAAATTTGCAGCCTGTTTGCTCAAATCAGTGAGCAAAAGGACAGAATTCTGTTTGCACAGGTTCACGTCCTGCCTGCTTAGCAGCATTGCTGACGGACACCAGGGTACCATCTTTCTGTTCCTTCCCCAATGCCACTGTTCTGCTCCATCATTTGAAATGGTACTGGGTTCTGTTTCCCAGTGTAGTAACTGGACCTACGTGAGACCTGTGGGAATCAAGTCATGTTCTAAGAGTAAGAACATGGACCAATCGGAAGACCCTCTCCAGTCAGACCCTGTTACCCACGACTCTGAGCCATCTGTTGCCCTCCTCACATGACTCAACTGCACTCAGCCGAGCCTCCGTGAGGCTCTACTGCAAATTATGTTGCTGGATAATCTCCCATTTTCTTCTGGTGCTTCCAGCAAATGAAGAACCTTATGTAAACATTTAAATATTTCTAGCTCTATTTCTGAGTGAAGGTTTTTTGACGTGTGTTTGTTGGTTGTGAGACACAAAGGGTGTTTCGACTCATAGACACACTGGGCGGGGGTCACGTCAGGGTACCGGGCACAGTCACACCTCAGACTTCCACCGGTTCTGTTATATGCAGAGCCCTCTCTCTGGCTGTCTGGAGATGGTTAGGGAGTTCCTGGGATGGCTATGTGCATGCTCCTGTGTCCTGGAACACAGGATCTGTCCCCCAGCTGACTACATGTGGCGCTATACCAACCTCCTCCATCTGTCTTCCCCACTACTTCCCCCACTCTCTGGAAGTCCCCAACATGAGTCCTCTTCCCGAGGGTAGAGCACATGCACTTCTGTGGTTCAGGGTCCTCGTGAGGAATGACGATGGGCCAGATCACACTGATCCCTTGGGAACCACGGAGCTGGGGCGCCTCCTGGAGGCTGACTGGCCTCCCTCCCTTCACTGCGTTCCTGCTGCAACGCTGGTCCTGGCCCTCCTCAGTTGTCAGCCCACGCCACCCCTCTTTCTAACTTGCTGCTTCTCATGGTGACAGGTGGGGGACTGAGAGGACATGGAAGGAGAGCAGAACTTCCCAGCAGTGCAGCCAGCCACGGCACGGCGAGCGCCCCACCCCACGAGGAGCCCCTGCCAGGCTCCCCTCTGAGCGCCTGCGCTGTGGCCATGAGGTTCCTGACCCTTTTCCTTCCCTGGGAGTGTTTTAACATGGGGGCTCTCCTCTGGGGGCTCTGTCCCCGTGTCTGGCGGATCAGTGGACCACGCCGTGCCAATGGGAAATGGAACTGATTTCCCGAGCTCTCTGGCAGGGCCTGGCTGGTGCCACTGCCACCTGCCAGGTGGGCCCAGGAAGTCACTCTCAGGACACTGCCTCTGTGGGTGCTGGGCACGGCCTCTCCACCAAGCTTTGTGGCCTGCAGCTCACCTCAGGGGGAACAGGAGGCAGAGCCCTGGGCCCAGGTCCTCAGCTCACACGGAGCAGAGACTCAGGTCGGGGGCATCAGAGCTCGGGCCTGTGTTTGAGGACTCCCAGTTCTCGGGCCTCTGGGTGCCCCTTGGCATTGTGCTGCCAGTCCCAGACCAAGGGTGGGAATGCGACAGTTGCACGGGCCGTGGGTCTGGCACTCAGCTGGGTGCTGTCCCCACCACCAGGTTCTCCTCTGGGCCTCGCAGTGATCCTACAGGTGTACTTTACCATTTCCTAGGGCAGGGCAGCCGCAGCTTGGCAATGTGAAGCGATTCCTCAAAGCCATGCTCCGTGGTGGGGGCAGAGCCTCTGATGCCCCTCTCCTCCCCTCCAGGTCACTTGCCCTGACTGATTGATGGCTGGGCTGCACTGGGACACTGCTACTTGACCCAAGGCATTCTCCCACCCACCCCCTTTTAAAAACACTTATCTTTTAGTTGTTAAATAAAAACTATATACATGATGTACACACGACATTCTGACAAGTGATGTGTGTATTTACTGTGGAAAGGCTGAGTACAGCTGATTGGTCTCTGCACGACCACATGTATTTGTGTTGTTGTTGTTGTTGTTGTTTTATGGTGAGAACACTTAAGATCTCCTCTGTGCAGAGCTGGAGCACACATTACTTGTTTAACTTGTTTCACTTGGCGTAATGTTATCTGGGCTCGTCTGCATCACCACGTGTGATAGGATTTCCCTTTTCAAGGCTGAATGGTATTCCACTGTGTTTAGACCACATTTTTAAAAAATTCATCTGTTGAAGGACATACAGGCTGATTCCATATCTTGAGTCTTATGAGTAACACTGTAATAAATAGGAAATCATAAGTGTTGACTTAAAAGCCCCTCTGCTTCCTACAGGGGAAAACCACACTCCTCAGCTTGGTCCTCTACTCCTTCTAAAGATATTCAGAACATTAAGGAAAAAGGAAAGCAGCCGGGAACGTTCCTGACACAGAGGGCCACAGTCCCCGCTCCTGTGACCCTGTTCCCTTACCACAGCACGAGACAAGGGAGCAGAGCAGACACGTCTGACCGTGGGTTCTGTTTCGTCCCCTTCCCCAGCTTCCTTTTGGTCATCAGGAAATGATTGCTCTGCAAACCCAGAGAAAAACCCATGTGCTCAGCCTCCTTGGCAACTAGTTTAGCCAACAGATTCAAAGAGCTAGAGAGAGATAGAGGTGGCCCACAGCTCTCACTCACAGCACTGGAACCAAACACACTGAAATCAAAAGGGAGCCTTGTGTTAAGAACTGGCCATGCCAGGCGGGGTTGGCTGGATGCGGAGCTGCTCCTTGTCCAGGTGTATTTCTAAGTGAGTGTGACATGCCAGTTGCTTACAGATCTTCCCCTCCCTCCTTACACCTCCAGCTCGCAATCAACATGCACTGGAGGAAGAAAGAGCGTCATTCTGCTTCTGTCTGCAAGGCCACCTTGAAGCAGGGACTAACAGGAGAAAACCCTGGGCCCCATTGGGTCCCTGACTTTCCTAGCATCGGCTCTGCTTTTCAAGTAAGTGCACTTTAATCAGCTCGGACCTCCAGGGCTTGGCATGAGAAGGCGGCTCTGGGCCTGCGCAGCGGAATCCTTCTTTCCACCCTGGGGTTTTGGGACTCTGACTCTCCAGTCTCAGCATGGCAAACCTGAGTGGGAATGAAGTCTAATCTGTGAGAATAGCTTTAATGATGGTGTGTGGTCAGTGTCAGCTGGCTTGGTACCCTGTTCAGACCCTCAAGTGACTGACAGAGGCCAAGGGAGGGAGGGAGGGAGGAGGGAGGAGCAGAAAATGAAAGCAGGGGAGAGGCTTGCTACAGCCCTCTGCAGCACAGCCCAGGTCTGCAGCCGTCCCTGGTCCAGGAGCAGCCATGTCACATGCAGAGCCCAAGAGACTCCCTTGGAATGTCCCCTTTACCCCAAGGTCCAATTGCAGCCTCTAATCTGTTCCTATTTAGAATTTTCTTTCCTGTAGAACTTCCTTGTCCAATTGGACACACTGAAGCCTTTTGACTCACGGGACAGCAGCCGGGGCAGGGCTGGGTCACTGGATGTACCCATTGACCCAATGGTTCTTTTTCAAGTGACACTGCCACGTTCTCAACTCCTCCCACACTTTTCAGTTAGGAACCAATTTTGCAAAAGGGCATATTTATGAAAGTTCCAAATGTTTATTGGGCATGCCTCATCCCTTATCTGAAATGCTTGGGACCAGAGTGCTTCAGATTTTAGAGTTTTTCCAATTTGGGCATATTTGCAGCCCATCAGCACTCAGAAGTTTCAGGTTTTGGAGTATTTCAGATTTTTGGATTTGGGGGTTAGGGAATCTCAACCTGTCTTTTAAAATTCAAGATCAAAGAGCTTTATGGGAAGCCACAGAACACATAAATTTTTTAGTACTTGGCTTTTTTCAAGTATTTTATTAGTGCATTAGATCATGGGTGAAAGTGAGATTCATCATGCCATCTACGTACATGCATATGACATAATTTGACCCGTCTCATTGCCAGTATTTTCAGGTGAGTGCTGCATTGCAAAGAAGCATGAGAATAACAGTGCTGCCACTTAGACATCTGAAGGTCAGCATCAGAGGTCACTTCAGTTGTATTCGGAGGCAGGCTCCGAGCTCCTCTGGTCCTTCATCCACATGGTGTGCCACAGGAACACGTCCCCCTAGTGGCGATGCCTCAACCCAAGCACCGTTGGCAGTAGGCCCCATGATCCTTTGCTGTGGGCCAGGTATGCACTGTGGATCACTTAGCAGCATCCCTGCCCACTACCCACTCAATGCCAGCAGCATCTTCCCTCTCGTGGCAGTCAGAAATGTCTCCAACATTGCCCTATGTCCTGCTGAGGGGTGGTGATGAGGGAGGGGGAAGCTTCATCTCTCCCTCCACACCCACCATTGAGACCCACCATGCCAGAGGCACGGTTATTATTATCGCTGCTTTACACGTGGGCAATCAGAAGGAAAGTTTGAAGAGATGGACATACTTGCCCAAGGTCACACAGCATGGTGCACAAGAACAGTTCATTTTAGACAATGTGTCATCTACTGAGTTCCAGTCTGACACCAAACTAAGGGGCCTGGAGATGAATTGGCCCCTGCCAACCCTCAGATGCTGCCCTCCTACAATTGACCTGGGAGCACAGGAAATGAGTAAAGCCAGAAGGCTAAGGTGGTTCCCAGCAGCTCCAAGAGCCTCTGTCTAGTGGTTCCGAGCTCTGGGGTCTCCAGCTGCGCTTCCTCAGCCCTGCTCTGTGCAGACACAGCCCTTCTGTGAAGCCAAATGACTCCCTCCTGTCCCCTGTCACAGCCCTGAGGGGTGAGCTATTTCCTTACCTTTTTGACTTCTACTTTAGAAAGAGTCATTTAAGAAGGGGAAGGAGGCTGGACTGGGAGGTGCTAAAAGGCAGGAGAAAGGCTTTGACTCACAGTCTGAAGCTGAAACCCTCTACTGTCCTGGGTTCCGTTAGCACTTTCTAGTGGCTCTAATCTTGACATTCTCTTATCCGAGTCACTGGTACTAGTGTTACCAGAACTCTCCATCAGCGGCAGCCTTCTGTGACTCACCCTGATTTCTGGTAGGTGAGATGGAGTGAGCATACGGGGTAAGAGTTTGTTGCCTGGCCATGGAGAAGAGGAATCAGGTGACTCTGCAGCTGCTCACCCAATTTATGGAAAATTAAGCCACGGTGTGCAGAGGCCAGCACCTAGAGCAGTGGCCAGGACACATCTGCTCAGACTACAGAAGGGGGGGTGGGCTGCGTGGACGGGCAGAGACAGACCAGTCCTGGTCCTGTGTGGGAGCCCTGGGGTCTCCTGCTGGCACTTTAGACTCTTTATTTGAGACACATACTTCATAATAAGCCTAGAACTTAAAGGGGTTCATGGCTCACCATTTGTTTCTGGAGCTATGGTTCTAAATCCGCAGGAAAGCAGGTAATTAGAAAACATATTGCCCTGGACTTTGAAAATGATCAAACACTAGAGGTTAAAAAAAAAAAAAAAGCATTGTGGGTAGACACCACCCCAACCCCAGAAGGCTGCATTATGCATCTCTCGAGAGCAGCCACTGGGCTGTCAGGGGCCAGGCACAGGCAGAGGAGTGGCCACGTCTGCTTCTCTGTCCATTCAACTGGAACAATGACACTGCCCAGGTTTGGAGGAATGCTTCTACACCGCCTTACACACTGATGCACTGACTTCTCAGCAGAGAGTTCACTACATAAATTCAAAGTGTTAATCCAAATCTTCCTCCTGGTGCATCTGCACAGCCAAATAACACCCTCCGCCCCGCGCCCTCCTCCTTTACTGCGCGAAGGCCAGTACCAGGCTCCTGGGAAAACCTGCAGATGAGGCATCTGAGGCTTCAGGAGAGACCACACCTCATTTGCAGGAGAAAAATTAGCATGCACAGCCCTGCTTTCCACAGTTTCAAAATAGCTCATGAAAATTAGGCATCGTTATTATTTAACAAGTTCTTATCCATAACTTGTTTGGGAAAATGTAATAAACTGATGCTCAGTTTGAATAATAACTTCAACAAGATTAGATCCCTTATAATCATCCTTCCACCTGGGAATAGGATTTCCTCTGAACATGCTCACTGCTAATGAGTTGGCTTCAGCTCCCGAGTGTTTCACGGGGACCGTGCGCTCTGCAAATGGCTTTCCATGGACTGAGATGGAGGGAGTTTCTCGTGAAATAAGGACGATGGAGCCTGCACACAGACAGTTTGAAGGCTTTCAGGTAACACAAGCTCACAGGCTGAGGTCAGTGGTGGGTGCCATGGAATGGGTCCCAGGGAACCATGGCCGCCCTGCTGGGAGCCATGAGTTTCAGAGCTGGCTCCTGGCACACCCTGGCCTTCCCTAGGGTCTGCTGTGGGACTGCAGGCTCTCCCCACCCTGCAACTACGAGTCTTTCAGACCATGTGTGCCCGTCCCTGCAGCCCCCCCTCAGCAGGCAGAGACTGAGCCCGTACTCCCTGGGTGTCACCGATGCCCCCTGTGGCCAAGTCACTCCAAGGCAAGTCTGCCACTTAGGATTTGCACTAATTCTTTTTCCCTGCTGGAGTTCCCTGATATTGAGCAACACTTAGCGGATTTTGTAAAATATGAAATATGAAAGAAGTTAAATATGCTCTAAGGAAAAGGAGGAATCATCTTTAATTACTATTTTCAAAGAAATTAAAGGCCTGGCTTATTAACCCCGTAGGAAGGTGTGACTACCATGGCTTGGTGTGGGCAGAGGGAACCCACTCTCAGGAGGGGAGGCGGGCTGCCTGGGGCAGGGACACTTGAGCACACACATCCAGACAGAGCCCTGCTGCATGTCCCCTGGGGAAACAAGCTCACCCCAGCTCTTCCTCGCTCTTGTTTAATCTGTGACATTGCGATTGGAATTTGTCACTCTGGGAGTTACATCTGATGTTACAGCCTGAAGCGAAGCTAAACCAAAATAAACAATCTGCTCTATTCTGCTTAGACTAATACGACAGTGATGTAAGGCCCAACGCGCTGGCGGCATCCACAGGCCTGCTGCACAGCGCCCGCCTGCAGCCCGGCCTTGCGCACAGACGTGCCAGGACCCGATGCAGGCGCTGCGTCCTCAACAGTGTGTGTGGGGGGTGTGACAGACATTTAGCCTTTGCCTTGGTCTGTGACTGAGCCACTGTGTGGACGCTGGCAGAGGGGACGCACTTTGAAGCCACACACACAGAATCCCTTTTATTTGGTTTTCCTGGGTGGGGACCTGTGTCTTGCTGAGTCTGGGCTTGTGTACACACCAACTGCTGCTGGTGGGAGTTTCTGTCACAGAGCTCAGAGAGCGTGCGGGGTGGCGGCGTCTGCAGGTGCTGAGCTGCCCACGGAGAGGTATTTTCAGTTGAACACCCAGTGTTTTCTGGTACTGTCTGGTTGCCTGCCAGCAAATGCCTCTGTTGGTATTTCCACTGCCTTTTTGCCATGCAAATGAGGGGCTTTGGTCTTTCTCAGGGGGTGAGGCTGTGAGCTCATCTGGGCTCCTCTCTGAAGAGGCTCTGGCTTGCCTCCTGGTGTGTAGGAGGCAGTGCCCAGGAGGCCTCTCCACAGCAGCTTCAGTGGTGCTAAATCAGGGCAGTCATTTCTGGAGCCCTGGTGCATTCAGTCGGAGCCGGCCTCTTCCCTTTGAACCCTCGCCCAGGTCCCGGGAATCCGAGGTCTACTTCCGGGAGGCTCTGTGAGGCCGACAGTTGCAGGGAGTCCCCACCTGGCTGTGCCTTCCACCCAGGATCGCTTGCTCCGGATGAGAGGAAATTGCCATGCATAATTCAGTTAAAATTGTCAGCTTGAGAGGCCTGGATTAAATCTGGCCTCCTACATGCCATCAATTTTCCATTTTATCACCTCATACTAAGTAAGGCGTGAACGAGAGTTCGGTGAACTTGGATGGAGCTAGAACAGGGTTCCCTTTAATAAACAGATGCTTTTTAAACCTTCTGGTTATTGTGAATTGTGATTTTCTAAGTGCATAACAGAGACGATTATAATTATCACATGTCTCTCCAGGAATTCTCTACGGAATAAAAACCGAGAGCAAGCTCATGTAAATGGGAGGCAGAAAATAGGAGGAAACGAAAGTCTGCAGTCCAGTTGCCAGACTGGAAGCACCTCCCCCATCTGGCCAGGCTCTCACTCCACCTCATTCTAGCATTTTCTAGTCAGGAAGGTGACTCAGTCTCCAATTCTTTGACCTTCCCTGCTCCTGAGCAGATAGAGTGCAGCCATGTGAGGCCCCCAGGGTTAAAGCTAAGGCAGCCACAGTGGCCCCAAGGCAGGGTGGCACCCCCATGCATTTGGCTCACCTGGCAAGACTGGGGGTCTCTGCCAGTCCTCCGTCTCCACTCGCCCCTGTGGCCTGGTGGCTCACCTGTAAAGCTGACTCCCTGTCACCTGGGGCAAGGGTTCTAGATGAAGAGGGGACCACTGGCTGCTGGTTTTTCAGTGATGCCCTATGGGAGAATGTGTCCTGTGACACTTGGCTGCCTCCTGCCTCAGGGCCAAATCACACTGTCCTCACATGTCTCAGGAGTCCAGACAGACCAAAGGAAAATTTGTCTGCAAATCTGGGAATTCTCTCTTCCTCTCCCTAATCAGCTGGGAGTGAACCAGCACTGAGGAAAACACAGAAGAGAGGAAACCATGACTTCGGCCCCTAGGTGGGGCTACTGTCCACAAATGCAGCGCGTCTCTGCTTCACAATTCAGTTCACTCAAAGGGAGACTGAGATTAGGCAGCAACAGAAAATTTACAATTCCAATCAAACTTTGGCTCATGTAATTAAGTCTTTGGTCCTGTGGACTTCCTGCCCAGCCTCAGCGTCGGCCGCTCTAGGACTGCAATGGATAAACTTCTTGATTTCTTGGGTGCCTTCTTTCTTTTTTTTTTTTTAAGTACTAAAAAAAACAAAAATAAAATCCGAACCAATGAATAAACTGAAAGGGAAGGGTAGCAAATGATCAGTAATTGCAGTTCTCCAGGGACAGATTCTGGATAATAGGAAATTAATGGTGAGGAGAGATTCTGTGCCATGTTTGGCAAAACCAAGGTGAATGTCAGTTTGTCCACATGGGACTAAACCTGAGGAAGGAGAGGTGCATCCCAGTTGGCTGCTGTAATTGCACTGCATGAAGTGCTGGGAGGTAATAATTTGGAAAACTTTTTTTTCGTGTTTCTGGATCAAAGAGTGCTGGTAATGGTGCTTCTTCAGCAGCAAGCATATTGGGACTTCCTGTCGCTGCTGATCCTGACAGTGAGAGGACACTGCACCTGTCAGGAGCAATGCAGAGGCACATCCCCTCACCCAGGACAGCAGGTGGAGGGGCCCTGCCCCATGTGTCTCTGCAGCTCGTCAGCAGGGGTGCCCCCACGGTGCTGGGGTCTGTGCCCTGGCCACGCCCCCTGTCAATGGCTTCCACACTCCGACTCATTTCGTTCTTAGAAACCTGCTGCCACCTGGGTCTTACTATAGTCCTCACTGCAGAATCTGTCCAAAGTCTCGGCCCAAACTCTGGAGAATTACTTCAGATTCTTCTAAGACCAGGGCCATTCTGAAAACTCTGCTTTACCCACAAATAGGGCAGGGGAGCCCCTCACTTGCTGGGAGGTGGTGTGCCTTGAACAACACATTTCCCAGCTGAGAGGGGACACACGTGAGCGGCGGAGTGCAGGGTACAGGAATAATTCTATAAACTGGTCCACTTGCTGACAGTGACATGCTTTCTTTTCCAAGAAGCAATTAACCTGCAGCCCTGCCTGGCTTAAATGGACAAGATAAGTCACATTTCTCATCAAACTACCTGTTATTTACGGGAGAACACAGGTCCCAAAAAATGTCCATAAGAGGGAACCGAGTTACCCTGAAGGGGGAGACTTTTGTAAACTTACCTAGACCAGATCCCAAAATGCAGAGAGATGAGATGATTCCCTCTGACCATAAACTAGGGAGGAACAGCTTCCAATTGGAAGTGGTCAGCAGGGGCCAAAGTGACCCGGAGTTGTCAGGGCAGTGGGAAATTGAAAGTCTGATGTCATCCTGCTGTCGGTCAGAAGTGAAGAAGTGGGCCAGGGCCGGACTCTCTGGAAACTTCCCTGGCACCTCAGTAACACTGGAGAGTCACACTGTCCCTCTCCTCCACAGAGGACCCACTCTGTCCCTTGAGAGTGTCCCCTTTCCCATTCTTTCTAATAAACCACGCCTCCTACTCTGAGGGACGTCTGCAGTCTCTGACTTGATCGCAGAATCGGAGTTTGGGAAGGGCCATCGTGCTGCCTCAGTTTCCCCGAGGGAACTCTGGGAGAGGCCTGTCCCTCTGTCCACGAAGTTCCCAGATTTCCGGTCTCTCAGTATATTGGGACATTCTTTCAGGAATGTCCTCTGACTTCAGAAATCCACTTCCACACTTTCAGACCTTCTGCATCCAACGCAGGCAGCCTGGATACCAAGGGGTGGGGGATGGCCCCGCCAACCAGCCACTGCTCCCGTTTCCAGAAGAACACGGAAAAGAGAGTCACCAGGCTCAGAGTGGGGAGTGGTGTGCAAATACACACAACATCTTCTATTATAAAATCTTATTAGCAGTGACAGTTTTAGGGAGCTTGAGCAATATTTCAAACTCTAGCATCAAAATCTGACAGATTCAATTTTGTTTTTATCAGGTTATCTGATGACATTCCCACCAAAGAAACCTTCCATCACCCACAGGCTCAGCCTGCAGAGGCCGGGAGCTGCTCGCCTGCAGCTGGCAGGTGCAGGGTGGACGGTTCCGCCCAGGAACGTGGAAGGCTCTGCCCACCAATGGCCAGATGCCTCTTCCTCTATCCCAGGTCACCCAGTATCACCCCGGGCCCACAGGAAGGCCACTTAATGGAAAGTGAAGACCGTGTAGCTGGGGAGGGGTGGCTGGCTCTGCCGCTGGCACGGGGGTGGGGCGGGCGGGGGCATCCTGGCTAACGAGTGGGCTGTCTTGGTGTTAGGGTTGGGGTTGGCAAGAACAGCTGCTGGATGGCCCAGGAGCAGCCTCTCTGGCCAGCTGCAGACTGGTAGGCCCATCTGGAAGACCGACAGCACAGGTGTCACATCCTGTCCCCAGGAACCCACAAGGAAGTCCCCAGGAAGCTCAGTGACAGTTCACAGCAACAGGGCTGAGAGGAGGAGGGGGGAGGCAAATTTCAAGGGCTCCCAATGACAGTCTCTCTCTCTCTCTCTGTCTCTCTCTCTCTGTCTCTCTCTCTGACTAGCTCCTCTGCATCCTCTTTCAACCCGGGCCTTCACTCATGGACTCCCTCATCCACCCTGACGTCTCAGAGTTTAGCAGAAAGCCCCTGGAGCTGGTTTGGTGGGGGCCCAGCCCTGTTGGTGGTCACGCTTGAGAGCAGTTTGTGTTCCTCATGCTCCGCCATCTCCTGCTGATGTCTGACCCCCGCCTGCCTCCCTCTGATCCTCCATTATAAATATCCAACTCTGTCCTGTTGCAATTGGAGTCTTCTCACCATTCTTTAAAAGGGGCTCTGGATAACTTTCAACATGGACTGAGTTTCTCTCCTTACCATAAGATGCAAATAGCACACCACATTTGTCCTTGTGCTATATTTATTAATTGGCTTTGAGAACATCTCTAAGCCAAAATTCTCATTTCAAACACCAGGAAATAAATCACAGCAAAGTGTTTCCTGGGTGATCCAGATTAAAAATCAGAACCATAGTCAGGAGAGAGCCAACCGAGTGGATTTCTCTGGCTCTCAAATTCTCCCCTTGAATCCGGCCCACTGAGGACTCCTCCTCCTCCTCCTCTTTATTCTTCCTGCTGATGCACCCTCTTATTTGACAGTTTCTGTGGACTGAGGCTGAATGTTAAGTTTTCTGCCAAAGTGGGTTCCACGTCTTGTCAGCTACTTCCTTTAGTGAAATTCACTTTCATCTTCAATCTTCCGAGGAGTGCTGTGTGTGACGGGAGAGCCTCAGAGAAAGAGGTCTGAGGGACAGGTTGCTACTGTGTTTAAATTGGCTTTGCCCAGGTAAGGGAATATGAAGGGAAGGTTAATAAGGGTTAATAATTTATACTCAGAAAAATTTAAGAGGGTTGCATAATTTAAGCCTCCCATCCAGGCCCCAAACCAAATTCTGCATTATAGCCTGAAACCAGCTCTTCTCTACAACGACGTTCCTTCCAACCAGAGGCCCGTTATTCTCCCGGCTGCCCAGCCTCCAAATCAGGCCCCTGGCTTCTGCCTCCTTCTCCCCTTCTCTGACCCAGAGCCAGCTTATCCCTTCACAGTAGTTGCATTTAGTCGCTGGCCCCTCTCAGGCCTTTCTTATTTTTATCATCACTTGGAGAAGAACATTCTCCCTCTTATCTCGCCTTTTTGGAATCTGTCTTCCCTGGGGATGTCTGGATCACTCTGAAGGACAGCTGGGCTTGTGTCCCTGCCTCCTTCACACTCGGCTTGGTTCTGGGGCGTCTCCTCCCCACCCCTGGCGCTCAGTCGGGAACAGGGAGCTGTGGAGATGGTACCCTGCCTGAGGCTCAGAAGCACAGGGCCCCACCCTCTCAGTGGAGTGGGGTTTGAATGGCCTGAGGCTGGGGGAACAGGGAGATTCAAATAGTGAACAGGGAAGATAATGAGCCAGGATCTCAGTGACTCCCAGGCAGCAGGAGAGTGGGGCGATTGGTCTGCGGTTCTGACTCATCCCCTTTAATAAGCACAGAGCAAAATGAGCCAAAGGAATATTAAATTTTAGGGAGAAAAAGATCTTTCAAAATGCATCCCTTGCTTATGACAGTGGCAACAACCTCTCCTTTGTCACCTAGCTGAAAGAAATCATGACAGCAGCTACAGAGAAGATGGATGTCGATGGGTGCAGCAGGATGTCCCTCTCCAAGGAACAGTCCACCCCTAAGGAAAGAGTGAGCCAGCGGGTGGGAGAGCCGGCCTCGGCCCTCCAGGGCTCCAGGACTGAAGAGCCACCGCAGGTCTGTACAGAGCTGGCCACAGAGCGTCCTGCCTTAACAGAAATGGCCTGCCTCTGCTCTGGGCACGGCACAGCCACTGGCCACTTGCAGCTGCTGAAGCCCAGCAGGGGACCTGAGCCGCTACCTCACTGAGTTTTAATTAATTCCTGAGCAAATTTATACAGCTACATGTGGCTAGCGGCTCCAGCTTCGGACAGACAAACAAGGAGCCTAAGCTTCCTACTTTGCACTAACTCTTGCTTCCAACGTCAGGAGTTGAGGAAACACAAGAACAGGAGTGATGGAAGCGAACCTGTCAGGACAGAACTCACCCTGAGGAGCAGAATCATCAGGCCACAGACCTGCAGGCTCCCGGGCGGGGGTGGGTGGGGGTGGTGGGGTGCGCTGATGAGAGGCGTGGAAGTGGCACCTGAGTTAGCATGGCTATAACAGTAATGATGATCATTATTATGGTATTATTATTATAATTATTATTATTACAGGGATTGAACCCAGGGATGCTTTACCACTGAGCCACATGCCCAGACATTTTTATTTTTAGTTGGAGATAGGGTCTCACCAAGTTGCTGAGGCTGGCCTTGAGCTTGTGATCCTCCTGTCCTAGCCTCCCAAGTTGCTGGAACTACAGGCGTGTGCTGTTTCACCCAGCAAGTCTATAATTATTTTTGTCACTAACATTACAAAAGATGATGAATGATAATGTGGTGGAGAATTATAATGATGGCAACAAGAACTAACGTTGGCAGAGAGCTTATTCCTGGTGAGCATTTTACATAGGTACAAACCTAGGGGGCGGCGCTCAAGTAAATGAGAAAACTGAAGCTTAGAAAAAAGATAACTTGGTAGAGATCAGAAGCTTAGGGCTGGGGCTGGGGCTCAGTGGCGGAGCGCTTGCCTAGCACGTGTGAGGCACTGGGTTCGATCCTCAGCACCACATAGAATAAATAAAACAAAGACACTGTGCCCATCTACAACTAAAATATTTAAAAAAAAAAACAGATCACAAGCTTAATAAATAAGAGAGTCAGAATTTAAGCTACTTCTCTCTGATTGAAAATCAATAAGCTTGTAAACATTAAAATGGGATTGTGGCTGAGTTGCTGAACCTAGGGTCCAAGGAATCAATTCCCTGGGGCCTCGGGGCTACGGTGTGTGGGCGGAGCCGCCAGAGCCCCTGGCCCCTGGGCTGGTGGGGTGCAAAAGCAGTGTTACTTTCCCTAGTGCACCCTACAAACGTCAATTGCTTTGTGTGACATGAGGCAAGATTGTTTGGGAAGCAGGAACATAATTCTGAGAAAGCCACGGGACCATCCCCCAGACATCCATGAGGAACAGTCAGCAAGATTCCAACAGTGTTGCCAGCAGGGAAATGTTCTCCCAGGCCCAGAGCTTCCAAAATCCAGTGTGCAGAGGAGGAAATTACAAGGAGGACAGAGCCAGAAGTCACCCCAATGTTTTCATGGCTAGGGACAGTGAAATTCTCTACCAGTAATGGGAAAACCAGACCCCAGCAGCAAGTGAAACTTAGCTTCCATGGTAACATTAAAGAAATACACATCTCAGTAAATGAGCCTGTACTGCCCCCCTCATTTACAGGCATTGCTCCCCATCTCCCAGCTCTTTTTGCATCAGGATCCAACTCTGATGTGTGACAGAAGAGGCCGCCAGTGCACATCACCCTCTGTCTCACCCACTGCCAAAGACTCTGGCTACACTCAGAGTTCTGTGGGTTCTGTGGATGCAGTTGCAGGCTCCATTTCAGATTATCAGCATCAGAATGGGTGTAGTGGTGCATGTCTGTAATCCCCAAAACTCAGGAGGCTGAGGCAGGAGGACTGCAATTTGAGGCCAGCCTCTGCAATTTAGCAAGGCCTTGTCTCAAAATAAAAAATAAAATGGGCTGGGAATATGGCTCAGTGGTTGAGTATCCCAGGCTTCATTCCCCCATGCACACATACACTTACACGCACACACTCAGATTATCCACATCGGTTTGAATAAGTAGAAAACTTGAGTAGAAACAGGTTAAGGGTAGATTTTTAAGGGCTTTTCTTGCACCTCATTGAACTTGACCCAAACTTTCCCACCCAATAAAAAATAAAGATAAGCTCTCAAACTGTTATTTTACACTTTAAATGAAAGAGGAATTACTACTTCCTTAATATCTGTTCTATGTGAATGAAAGTATTATAATTATGATAAGATGTATAATACAGAGTTACAGTAGGAAACAAGTTCCCTAATTTCTCACCCTTCCCACTCAGAATCCTGTTCATATCTAAGTCCTTGAGAGTCTGTCCTCAGGGGTTCTTAGGAATAACAAGAACAGCAGCAGCTATACCGCATTCACCCCGGGCGGGGCATTCTGCCAAGTGTTCTATGGAGACTAGCTTAGAATTTCTCCACAGCCCTCGGAGATAACTATTATTCTCCTTTTTCAACAGGTTCATCATTCGTTCATTCATTCATTCAGCATTTACAGAGCACCTGCTCAGTGCCAGGCAGGGAGCACTCTCGCCCTTGGTTGACCTGGGCAGCACTCAGCTCACATAAGATCTACTGTTGCCAGCGAGGAAAACATGTCCCCAGATTGCGTCATGGCTCTCATCTAAGGATCCTGCTCACAGGAGCTCACCTGAGGCTGCTGCTCTTTCACAAAGTGAAAGACACACTGGGGGGATGGGTGGGGCCCTCGTGTCTTGTGCCTACAGATTTGGGTGCTGCTTTATCAATCCGTCATCTAGGAAGAGGAAGTTCCTCGCTGCAATAGCCCCTGTGTTGGTGGAATGAGTGGCACCTGTTTTGGAGGATGAAAACCCAGTTTCTGTAATGATTTCGATTATTCACTTCTTAGCACCCCAAATTACTTAGTCAGCAGGGAGGACGGTTTTATCCGAGGCCCTGAGGAGATTCTGCATGCAGCGGTGCTGGGGTCTCTGGGTCTTTTGAATAGTGGCTTTGACTTTGTCAGTAAGCTCTCACTCAGAAAGGCCCAGGAGTCGCCGGTCACCAAGTAGGCACTGGGTGCGCACTTTCGTAGAAAAGCAGAAGCTGCAGACGGTCTAGAAGGAGACTGTCCTGCTTCCCCAGGCAGAGGGTGCGGACAGCCCTCTCTCCTCCTCCTCGGAGGTCTACCTCCAGAGGAGGAAGTTAAGTACTTCCCAGTCTGATTAAGGGATTCTAAACCTTGGGTAGCATTAGGACCCCATGATGACACTCGGCCTCTGGGCATCTTATGGGCACCTTTTAAGGTCTCCAGTCTTTGTCCTTCTTCCTTTTCTTAGTTTTTCAGTTACAGCCTTAGAAACGGCCTTGTAGGGCAACATTAGGATCCCAAAAATGGAATCAGGGAGGGCCTCCCTGAGAAGAGTTAAAGATCTCAAAATTAATTGCTAATTGATCAACAAATATGTGTAGTCTGTCACAAGGCAGATGACATCTCGAACCCTGAGCATGCAGCCGGGGACAGCTTCCTCCCTGCTCGGAGTCCATGTCCGTCCTCAAGAGCTGCGGCCCAGGGAGGAGCCTGGAAGAGAAACTCTGCTGAGCCCCAAAAGCTGCCCGGGGCAGAGGGTGCGGGCTGCTCTGCCCTCTCCCAGAGGGCATGGGTTCCAGAGCTCGGGGGGCCTCGCTGGTCCAGCAGCAGGGAAAATTGGGTCTCTCACCTTTTTTACACGTGGGCAAACTCTCACAGAGAGGACCGCTTTATCACAGGAGGTCACCCAGGCTACCGCAGCCTTGATGTCACTGGACCTGGGGCGCCGTCTCCCTAACATGACAGTGTGTGTAGAGCTCAAGGTAGTGACTGCCTATCTTGCCCTACTTCTTCCTTTGGTCCTCTTTAAAATATGGAAAGATTAATTCCATATTTTCAATAATTTATATGATTCGATCCCACAGATATCCGGATACATTTGACATAACATCAAAAAGGCTTTCTGCACCTTTGTGTCATCACACAATGCATTCTCTTATCATCACAGAAAGAATCGAAATTTTTCATTCTAAATTTTATCTGTCTAACCTGGGCGATATATAAACCAGTCAATTATTTCCTTCTTACCTCATCTGATTTAGTTTGATCAAATCAACTTCATCTCTATGTATGTCTTTTAGAGCTATGTCTCAGTTTTTCCCAAATGGATATGTCTTACATGTAATATGAGAGGAAAAAATCCCAGTAGCCCCTCCCTGGGGAGTCTGAACCAGCCCCTGATTATGCTAATAGAAGCCAAGAGGTTTTCAAAGCAAAAGAACATCATACATTATTCATAAATAGGTCTCGCTTTTAACGGTTTTGGTGCGTCTGGATCTTCCAGACCATAGAGGATTCGTGATATGATTCGTGTGCCCTAAGCTGCAGATGTCAGGGAGGGAAACGGGGACGGAAGAGTCACCAGAATCCTGCTGGGGCTGCCTGGCCGGGCACTGGGGGTCCTCGGTGCTGCAGGTGTTTCTAGCAGGCAGGTTCTGAAGGAACTGAGGCCAAGCTCCAGGGCAAGAGGACTCCGCCCTGCTCCTGGTCCTCAGGGCTGTCACAGGTGAGGCCCACAGAACTGAAGACTGGATGCTCCTCCTTCGATCCATCTCTTCCTTCTTATCCTTTTTATTTATTAGTTCATTTTTCTGGGTTTCCATATTGCCCAGACCTCAGGCTCCTAGGCCACGTGAGTTGTCCAGCCAGGGCCATGGTGGATAATCACATTTGCATTTGATGTACATGTCAGTATTTTGAAGTCTCCAATTACTTTTTGTTGTCATAGGTGTTGATAGATTTTAAAATGTTTCCTGTTTATTTCTACTTGCAATTGTCTGATCTCTATAATTTAGACTAATTGCATCTATTCTACAATTTGCTGTATTTTTTTTCTTTCTTTTGTACTCAACTAATATAAAAGAAGTAGGTTTCTGTCTTCACTTCGTCTTTTGTTCCCTGAGGCCCAGCAGCCTCCACTCTGGCAGGAGCCCACCTCCACCCTTCTTGATTTTCTTTGATTTCAGGGTCACAGCTGACTCTTCTAGCCACAGGGGCCCTTCTGTCCTTTGAGACTTCTCTGGTTAGGAACGTTCTCTCCACTTTAATGACAAAGAAAATTATCTCCTCACTTGTCTGGTACATTCTGTCTCTGACATTCATCAAATTTCAATTAGAGTTTTGTGTTCTCCTTTAGTCTTATAATTTAGGAAAGAAAGCAAAGAAACTCAGTGCAACTTAACTTGAGAAAGGCAAGTCTGAGATGGGTACCCAATTCTGAATTCCAATGTGCTTAGAACAGTCCAGATTTGTATCAGCATCTCAGCGTAGATACAGTTGGCTCTCAGATCCACCATTCAGCATCCATACATTCAACCAGTTATAGATACAAAATAATTTGTAACAATTGTATCTGTACTGAGCAGTTACACACTTTCTCTTCGTTACCACTATTCCCTGAACAGCATTGCAACTTCTTCATAAAATTTATGCTGAGGTTGGTATTGTACGTTATCTAGAAAGATTTAAAGGCTATGATGATGCGGACAGGTTATAGGCAAACTCTGTGCCACTGAACATGAGGGACTTTAGCACATTGGGTTTTGGTATTCATGGGGGTCCTGGAACCAATCCATCAGTGATACCTAGGAACCTGTGTTAATAGCAGTCCTTTTACACTTTTACACAAAAGTTCCCTGTGTAGCTAAGATTTATATAGCCATTAGCCACTGATACTGCAATAGGCCCACACCCCAGCACAGCCCTGTGCCTAGAATGAGCGGTAGACACAAGCTCTCTCAGGAATAAGAAGATGTGACACACCATCCTCCTTCACCCTGGCTGAGCTGGAGGAATGAGGCTCCTACCCACTTGAGCCATTACAGATACTGAACATTGAGAACTGGTAAGGTTTCTCTTAAAAAACACAATAGAACACTTGATTAAATATATAAAGGATGAGCCTGCCCCCACCTATGATGCCTGCCATCAGGTGACCCTGAAGTAAGAAGCCCTCAGCAGCTGTGCCTGCTGAGTCTTGGGATTCTCAGTCTCCAGAACTGTGAGCCAGATAAATTTCTGCTTATTAAAAATCACCCAGTCTGTGGTGTTCTGCTAGAGCAGCCCCAAATAAACCAAGACAATAACCGTCTTTCAGAGGCTTTTCAAGAATCATACCTGTAATGTAAAGTCACATGCCTTTGACCTTACTGTGAGAGAGATGATAACTACAGCAGGAATTAAAGCATCCGAAGGGAGAAAGCAGAAAACACAGTCACAAAATATCAGTCAAGAAGGTCAGCGGGAGCAGAAAGCGGAGTGCTGGGCTCTCAAGGTAGAAGACCCTCAAACACACAATTCAAGGCATGTCGGATGAGGATTTGCAGCAGAACTAACAGTCTGGTAGACAGATATGGACTCCTGTCCTAAAACCATCCCGATTTTCCACAGAAATATCAAACACCCACATAAGACCTCTGAATGTTTGTCAACCTGTCACAAAATGCCTTGCAAGTAGCATGGAATAAAAAGGAAAAGTGATTTTAAAATCAGGAGTAGCTCTGGAATTAATTAGAAACATCTGCTTGAAAAACTAGAGAAAGGGTAACTTTGCTTGTTGGTCAAATGCAGTTAACTGAGCACTGGTCAGGCCATGGAGGTCAGCAAACAGGGAACCAGAGAAAGAGGTGAGGCAGAGGGGCAGCACAGGCACAGTAGGGCACCGGGGAGACACACCATGGCCATTGCTAGGTTTAGCGTCAGTTTTATGTGAAACTTGTATTTTCCTAAAACAATATATATTTGATGGAGAAGTGCTGTCCATTTTGTTAGCAAAGAGAATTTATTTTATTGTGGAAAAGCTTAAGAATTGAAAGTTGGAAGGTAGCAGGTGGAGGTTATAAATTTCATATTAATATGGCAATATTGAGTGAGATTTATAAGCTCTGATGTAATGTAATCTTTTAGTGAAAACAATTTTACTTTCTTATGTGATTTGATTCTGGTTTAGATTAACATCTTTTTAGAGAATGTTTTTTTCTGAATCTTGTTTCTTTAGTTCAAGTGATGCTCACAGGAAGGAGTTGAGGACGACGGGTCTGCATTGCAACCACCGGTCTGATAACATTATAAAGAAAGTTTAGAGGGACCATAAAATGCCAAAAGGAAGACCTGTTGAAAATAAGCTTGAACAATGACATATTTGGCTATGGCTTTTTCAAGTCAATATTCACGAAAAACTACTTAAGTGTTAACTTTTGCTTTTGTCCCAAGTGTACTGCAGACGTAGATCCTGTACCGCATTGAAGCCACAGCATGGGACATGGCTCTATTTCACGGAGTGAGGAATACCAGCAATTGGTTACCTGGGATTTTTTTTCTGGAGAACTAAAACGACTTTGGTTGCTTAAGATCCTAGAAGCTTTCCAAACACCATTTCATGATATAGGAAGCCCTTTACTTGTCAGCATCCGTATCACACAGCGTCATGGGAAGAGAAGGCGCTGAGTTTTAGTCAACCCACTAAAAGGTGATGGGTTTTAATCCTCAACTCTATAATTCTTACAAACATTATCAATCCCACTGTGCCCACCTGCTGTGCAGAATAGTCAAGATGCTCCAGTGGCGACACAAGGACACAGCCTCATGGCAATGGGCACAAAAGGACCAATGTTTTGAAACTGTAACGACTGAGAGAAAAGGAGAAACCCTGCTGATTCACGTTGGCAAAGTGCTGGGCAGGAAGAACCCACATGAGGGACAAACCCCCACATGACAGCCGTGAAGAGTGGAGCCTTGTGACCCTGCAGTGCCCAATAACCAGGTGGCTGTACTTGGCAGGCAGGCAGTCCTCCAGCTAGGGAGCCACCAGGGCAAGGCTGAGATGGGAAACGCCCGCGACTGGCAGCTTTCTGAAATGCCATCGCGCCCTTGGGAAGGGCTCATTCCCGTGAGTGTTTCCCTCTTGAAACCAATGAGCCAGAGCCAGTGTCCTGTGCTAGATGGAGAACCGTGGAGGAGCTCGGTAAAGACACAGATGCCGTGTTGATATAAAGGTGGATGTCACCGTGGAAATGCATAGATCTACATAGCAGCTAGGGCCAGTTTCACCCTCAGCTCCTCCCTTTTTCCATTCCTCCCTCCCCTCCACCGATTCCCTTCTATTTTCCTGGGATCCCATTCCCCTTTTCCCTTTATTTTGCTCTAGCTTCCTCGTATGAGAGAAGACATCTGGCACTTGACTTCTGAGTCTGGGTTAGCATGATGTTCTTCAGTTCCATCCATTTTCCTGAAAATGACATCATTTCATTTTTTTAAATGGCTGCGCAAAACTCCCTTGTTATATATACCACACTTTCTTTCTCCATCCATCTGTTGGTGGGTACCTGCGCGGGTTCCATAACTTGGCTATGGTGAATTGTGCTGAGTAATCATTGATGCGCCTGTACCACTATGTATGCTGCCTCAGTGAGAGTCTCCATTACTGTTTTCACTGCCTTTAGTTCTTTTGGATAAGTATTAAGGAGGGTAGCTGGGTCCCAGGAAGGTTCCGTTCCTTTTCAGGAAGCCCCATACTGCTTTCCACAGTAGTTGTACTAATTTGCAGTCCCATTAATAATGTACAAATGTATCTTTTCTCCCACAGCCCCACTAGTGTTTATTATTCTTCATTTTCTTGATGATTGCCATTCTAACTGGAGTGAGATGAAGTCTCAAGGTAGTTTTCATTTGCACTTCAATGATGATTAGGGATGTTGAACATTTTTTTAATGTATTTGTTGGTCATTTATATTTTCTCTTGAGAAATGTGTGTTTTGTTCTTTGGCCCATTTACTGATTGGGTTATTATTATGTTGTTGGTGTTAAGGTTTTTTAGTTCTCTATAATTCTGGATATAATCCCCTATTGTATAAACATATAGAAAGAAGACCAGTAAAGAAAGGGGAATGGGGTGGGAGGGCAGGAGGGGATGGAAAGAGGAGGCACTCGGGACTTGAAATGGAGCAGATTATATTCCATGCATGTATGACTATGTCAAAACAGATCCCTCAGGGCTGGGTTTGTGGCTCAGCGGTAGAGCACTTGCCTAGCACATACAAGGCCCTGGGTTCAGTCCTCAGCACCACATAAAAATAAATAAAATAAAGGTATATACATATATATATAAAAAGAGCCCCATCATCATGTATAACTCCACCCTCTCTCATTCTCAAATCTCTTTTCTTGCTTTCTTCTTCCTGTAGAATTTGGGTAAGGATCATAACAATATTAAAATTTACTTCTTCAGTCTAAAAACCACTCATGCGTTTACTTGCTGTGAACTCATAGAACTCACCACTCTTTGTGGACTCAGGGACACACGCTGCCAGGTCCCTATCTGGGGCTCCAGGAGAGTCTCCATTATTGTTTTCATTGTTCCGCTCCTTTACTGACATCATTTTACAGTGTAATCTCAAACATAACTTTCTTTTTCTTACACTGTTTTTATTGGATTTTTTCCAATTATAATAAGATTTAACAGATAATCCTTATTTTACACAAGTTGCTTCAAATAATAAAAGCAACCTAACTTATTTAATAAGACTGATATCACCTTGATACCCAACAGGATAAGAACAATGTAAGAAATGAAAATCAAAGGCCAATTTCACATAGAAATATAGATGTGAAAATCCTTAATAAATATTATCCAACTGAATAAAGTGCACATTAAAAAGAGAGAGAGAATCAAATAGGGTTTATCCGAAGGATGTAATGATAGTTTAACATGGAAAATCTATGCAGTCGTCTTAGCCCATTTTTTTGCCACTACAAAAGCTACCTCATTAGAAAGGAGAGTGGTTTATTGTGCCTAGGATTCTGGCTCCAGGTGGAAAGCCCACCTCTGGTGAGGGCCTTCCTGCCGGCAGACCTGCAGCAGTGAGGGCATCGAGTGGCAAGGGACAGAGTTGTGTGCCTCCTCTGGTCTCCTGCTCTCTACTTGTGATGCTCCTGGGATTCAAAGATGGGAACGGCACCCTCCTGACCTTATCTAATCCTGATCACCTCCCAGAGTCCTCACTCTGAAACCTACCGTCAGATCAAGTTCCCATCCTCTTAATACGTCACCATGGGCTTTAGGCTCAACATAGGAGCCCTGAGTGTGGGTGTGGGGGGACACATTCAGACCACCTCTAGAGCAGAGGAGTAGATCATCAAATTGAAAGTCAACAGGAGGAAATGGTCATGCTACTGTGAAAGATGCTGAGAAGGCATTAGTACACGATTCAAGTTCTCTCTGTTTTCTCAAACACAACCAGGAAGAGAACTCCCTTAACCCAATTAAAGCCTATCTTTTAAAATAATCCCTTTTCCTTAGAAAAAAATATATACTTAATGAAGAAATAGACCAATTTCCTTTAATATTAAACAAGAATATTTAATATCACTTCTACTATTGGATATGTTACTAAGTGCCCTGAAAAATGAAATAAGAAGGGAATCAGAAAATAAAAATATATAGGAATTATGATGAAATAGAAACAAAAAAATTATCATTGAAAATGACAAGCTCATCTGTACACATTCCAAGAGAACCAACAGAGAACTTATCAAAAATAGCAAAATTCCATTAAAAAACCTCAAGGTGGATTTGATTAAATAAAGATATACGCTCTGTTCAATATTGAGAACCTGCAGTGTTATAGAGCTACCAGGTCCCTCCAGAACAATCCGTCAACTCAGTGTGATTGGGGTGTCACAAATGGGACCACCACCTGATTGGTTCTCCCACCCTCTCACACCACGTGACCTGTAATCACACTCCAGTTCTCATAATCCCCAGGAAGGCAGTAGACAAAGGAAACAGGTTTGGGGTCAGAGCTCTGAGTCTGGTGACTCCCCACGGCAAGTCCCACCACTTTTCTTGCCTAAAACTCCTTTCTTTGCTCATACACCAGCGGTTGTTTTTGGCATTTTTAAAATGCATTTCTTATTGTAATGAGCTTAAAAGTCTATAGCACCCTCTATACCCGATCACCATCACCGCTCATCCTGCGAGCTGCTCACCAACTCTCCACCAAAGCTTTCTGGGCAGTGATTCTTCAGATTGGCAGAGGATGGGAGGCATATTCCTCGGCTTCATCTTAACCGGGAAATGCAGCTGGCAGATGCTCTCTGTAGTTTGACTCAGTGTGTGTTTGAATCTTGCACACAGATTCATGATGCCATATTTAATTTATTAGAAGACACACATCCTTCTTGTAGTAAATGATGAGTACAACTAATAAAACAGGACATCTGACGTGTTTTAAAATTCACTCCCACCCTCCCTAGAGGCTCTCTAGGTGTCTTATGATTCAAAAATCATCTTCTAGAACTCTCAATCATTTTTTTTTCTTTTTTGGAACATCACAGTTGCTCACCTGTCTCTCCTTTCTTCATTTTTCCCTGTGAAAGACAATAAGAAGCTCCCAATCACAAAAATAATGAAGTTTATATGAATTCTGGAAAACATTTCTTCCTAAAGGCCAGATTGTCCTCAGGGTCACTGCCAATACTAATGTGCATCTGCTGAGACCCAAGGTTGACAAACTTTCTGTAAAGGATCAGACAGTAAGTATTTGGCTTTGGGGGCCACGCATTCAAAGCACTCAACTCTGCTGCAATATACAACATGTATGAACAGGGTGCCTTCCATCGAAGATTTATGTACAGAAACGTGATGGGCTGGATTTGGTTCATGGATCCATTTGCCAACTTTTGGATGAGACATGGTTCACTCACTGTTTAACAGTGTGTCCTATTTCTGAAGGAGGGTGAGCTAGTCTCTTTTCCTGTCAAGTCAGGCATTTTTCAAATTGCACACATTTTCAATCTAGCAGATCTATGCTGTTTTTGATCATATGTGTATGCACATATGTCTATACCTGTTAAATGTACAAGTTTCATCTTAGAAGTTTTAGCTACAGATCACATAAGCAGAGTGTCAGTTCAAAGCAGTTCTAGCTACTTATTAAAAAATAACACCAGTGCATTATTAATACTGCCATTTCTATGTCTAGAGTAGCCTCTCCTGTCCAGATTATTAACAGTAACCCAAGTGTCACTTGAGTAATTGTCATTTCAAGTGAGCTTGAGTCCATGGCCAAGGTGTGGAGTTACAAAGGAGAAGAGAAGACTTCACAGAGAAGCAAATCGTCCCTGATCTTAACACTCAAATAAGCCTTATGTGGTTACCAGGCATCAGCGGTGGCAGCCCCACACCAAGCTGACGCACGCTCAGTGGTCAGCAAGACTCAAACGGCTGGGATCTGGAGCTCCTGAACTGAAGGTTAAAAGTGTATTTGTCCTCGTTCCTTCTCAGACCTAAGTTTCCCATTACACAGTGCAGGTACCAACAACAACGGAACAAAATCAGAAGGGTTTGCCATTCCAAGGAATATCGACAAGGCAGTCGATGGCTTTTGAAAAATTGGTCATAAGTGAAAGATTTTAGCCTTGGTTTCTTTAGTTTCAGTGTCTCACCAAGAACCTCGAAGGGTTCTGATATCTATTCTGATAATCTCGTAAAAGACACAGGAGGATATGTGCACAAGAACAGTTGCTGAAATTTCTGGTTGCAATGAGGTTATGGAATAGAAATAGAATTCCTTTAAATATTTAACATAGGTTCCATATTTGTAGCCCCAAACTATCAAACAGTGTCAAGTTCGAAGTCATTGTCACAACTCTAAAAATTTAGACTGCAGTAGCACATCTAACCTTGTGTGGAAACTGGACATGCTCAGAGGCACCTAGCTGCGTGGTGGACAGTGCAAGGTGTTCTG
This sequence comes from Ictidomys tridecemlineatus, assembly GCF_052094955.1. NCBI lineage: Eukaryota > Metazoa > Chordata > Mammalia > Rodentia > Sciuridae > Ictidomys > Ictidomys tridecemlineatus. The sequence goes on along the minus strand of NC_135484.1, from coordinate 6,358,311 downwards.
CTGGTGGAGGCTGGCATGGCCCTTCTATCTGCTGAACGCCCTGGCCTTCCTTCTTTCCTGAGTTCTATGGAGGCCAGGAGCTTTCTGTTCCAGAGTGAGCCTGGAACAGCTGTCTCCCGGGTGAAATGTTCTTTTTGTTGGTGGCAAGAATGGTTCCCTCTCATCCTAGGAGCACTGCCCTTCTGTTAGGGAAATAGCTCCCTTATAAAATAGGAAGACGCATCACAGTGGCATCTTCTCAAACTCTCCACATTATGATCCAGAATGTTAGGGTTAGGCTGTGAGGTGTCCCCCAAAAGCTCACCTGTGAGACAGTGCAAGAAGGTTCAGAGGAGAAAGGATTGGGTGGTGAGAGGCTTAACCCAGTCAGTGAGTGAATCCCCTGATAGGGATTAGCTGAGTGGTAACTGAGGTGGTGGGTGTGGCTGGAGGAGGTGGGAATCGGGGGCATGGTTTGGGGTATATATTTGTATCTGTGGAGTGGAGTCTCCCAGCTTCCTGATCATCATGTGAGCTGCTTCCCTCTGCCACACTCTTCCTCCATGATATTCTGCCTGACCCCAAGCCCCAAGGAAGGGAGCGGCCTTCTATGGACTGAGACCTCTGAGGCCCTAGATAAACCTTTCCTCCTCTACAATTGTTCTGGTTGGGTCCTTTAGTCACAGCAGCAAAAAAAAAAAGCTGACTAAAACACAGAACAAAGTGATTTTGACCTGTATGTGAAAGTCGGAAGAATCAGGTGCCTCTGTGCTTGCTTTACCAACAGAGTATCTCCAAGTGAGAAAACAGCAATTAAAATATAGAGACTTGAGATGTAGGGTGAAAACCATTTGCTTGCAATTATGCCATCTATTTTTGTGATGTTGTTTCCTGTTTAAAAAAAAAATCATCACAAAGAACATCTAATCTCTAAGACAGAGAAGAATAGAAAAGATTATTTCACAAGATTAAAAGAAGACCTGTTTGATACAAACTTCTCCTTTCCTGCTTATTGTTACCATTTGTTGACTTTGAAAAAGAAAAACAAAGTTGTGCATTGCCATGGATAAGTTTTTAATGAACAATCTGCTCAGGACTGGAAAACATGAAAAGAATTAATTTAGTTCAAAAACTATGAAAATAACTAATGTTGAACAAGGGTGTCTCCTATCCTGAGCCACATGTTATATAACAGAGTCCTCCTCTTCAGCAAAACTGAGTTCAGGAAAATATTTACTGAAGTGGGTTTTAAATTGAGCACGCTATTTGCCATCAGTGTCAAGGAAGACGGTGTGTTTGTGGTAACTGCTCTGTCATCACACCCCAGTGCCAGCAGCACCGGGGCCTCAAGACACTGTCCTCACTACCGCCTCCGCTCCCCGTGGGAAAGCTGTGTGGAGGGCGGGGCGTGAGGGCCAGAGAAGAATCCAGCAATCCCCATCTCTTAAGCACGCCCTTCCACTGTGGTGCTGTGGTAGGTGCAGGCCGGGTGGGCCCAGAGCAGCCAGCAGCTCTGGAACCACACCCCCTGGAAGGGGCGCAGAGTCTCAGGCAGCCCTCCCGAGCCCTGCTCTCTGGAGCTGGAGCTGGCTAGAGGGTGGGTTGGGGTCCCCTTCCAGGTGGGGGCAGATCCACCTGACAGAGTCTCTGGTATGATCCAGACTTGACCATGGATGGACAGCAGCCTTTATTTGAAAGGTCTGGATTGCGCGCTGACAAGCCAGCTCTCAAGCCGAGATGGTAAAAATCTTACAAACATCTTTTCTTATTAGTGTAGCATGTTCATTCTTTCTGCAAACTGTCTAGAAAAGGCCAGAGAGTGGGAAGGCCGTCCGTCTCCTTGCAAACTCTCACTCACTCTGGTGAAATTTTATTTATAGGGACCAAAAATGGAATTTCAAACAATTTTCATATATCACAAAATATTACTCTTTAAAAACATTTTTATAATTTTTTAAAAAACATAAAATACATTATTAGGCCCTGGGCTATACAAAAAGAGGTGGCTGCTCATGTTTAGCCTGAGAACCTTAATTTACTGACCCCTGGTCCAAAACAAGATCACAGAAAAGCAGGTACCATATTCAGAGACATAGAGAGATGGGAATACAAGTCAAAGGTGGGGACAGTGATTCTATTCAGGTTGATCACACACACAGATCACAGATGCCTGGCATCAAAGTGACAAAAGTCAAAGCCAAGAAACCAGGTACTAGTCTGTTTATCTGGAACTCTCCTGGGGGAAAAAAGTACCTTAATGTCTTTAATACCAACTTTTCACTTAAATAATGGGAAAAAGATTTTAAGATCTCTAAGATCATTTCACCATTAAGGCAATCGTATCCTTGTCCATGACAGTCCTCTTCTCCCTGGTTTATTATTGTTTCACTATGTCAAACACAGTCACAAAGGCATCTTCAGATGGGAAGTCGCTGCTACTACTAAAGACTCTGCTCTGAATTGTCTGCAAAGCACTGGGTGTTTGTGGAAAAGCACGGCTTCACCTGTCAATGATGTGTAGCATCTCATCAGCAAGCTTACATTTTGAAAGAAGCCAAGAAATATTAAATCAAACTAAAATATAAATCATGCAGCAGAGAAGTCCAAAGGTGGAAAGGCCATTTGGCTGCAGGTGACCTCCCTCTCGTGTCATGAAAGGTACTTGGCAGAACTGGGCCCTTGCTGTAGGCCCTGGACCCCAGTGATTAGATGTGGTGGCCGACACACTGCATTTTATAGTGAGATATAATTACGATTACACTTTCTTGAATTTTATAGTTCAGCATTCACATGCCCCATAAATTCCATAATAAATAGTCTATAAATAACAGCATGGAGTTCACTGGGACTGGACCACATTCTTATATTTTTCAGAGTAGAATATTCTATGAAATAGAAAATGTTAGAAAATGGTCAAGATGCACGTCTGTAAGAGCCCTTGTGCTACGTGGGTTGATGAAGATGAGGCCAAGAAGAAATGGACTTCAGGATCTCTGTTCTGTTTCCAAGGCTCCCCCAACTTGCTTCAAGCCACAGTACACGGCCCCTACCCCAGAATAACATCTCCCCCTGCTCAGCCCACTGCTTCACCCTGGACCCTACCCTTCCTCCGTCTTCCCGGTCACCAAGCCCCATGGAGCTGGGGACGAGCCTCCATGGCTGGAGCTCCTCACCCTCCTCGCCCATTCACGTTCCTGCCAACTCACTTGCTGTCTTCTTTCCAGGACAGGCCACAGTCTGGAAGTTAGGGCGGGTCTGCAAGTTTCTGAGAGTAGGTAGAGACAGGGTGGTTCTTAAACCACTCCGTGCCAGGAAGGCTGAGTGGTACAGAGGAGGATACCTGCAAGGCATTCATTCTGTTTTTGAATTTGATTTTAGCCCATTTTATTACTTAGTTCCTTCCTTTTTTGTTCAATCAATAAATGAATAGATATTGAGCATGTATCGTGTTGAAACAAAGCAAAACCAAACACCAACTGGCTATGTTGGAGGTTCTCTCTAATTTGGGGGCATTGGCCTGACATCAGGGAGTCCAGCGCTCGAACGATTGGGAAGACAAGTGGCACAAGGAAAGTGACAAGAAAGACAGCCCACAGCACAGCACATGCTTTATTGCCAACTTGGGACACAATTTCAAGCACTGTGCTTCACTGGATAAAGGAGATTGTGTTCTGTGTCCTTTAACCCCACATGAAGTTGGCATGTGAACTACTTGAGTCCTGGGCCATACAAAACACAGCTAGAAAAACCTTGTCATCATGCCATCTCTCAATTCCCAAATCCAATACGCATCACATAATTATCTCGTGTTGATTGTTTTTAGATTTATGCCACTGTTTCCTTTTGTTGGCATGAGCCAGAATCGCCAGGGTAAGTTTAAGCATGCTTTATTTACTTCTCAACCAAGAAAAGAATATCTTAAATGTTTCATGATCAGAGGGCTATCAATATTTTATAATAATTGCAGAGAAATGATAGCAACAGAGCTATTTGAAAGTCCTGCTGGCCTGTGAAGAAAAGGCAATAAGAAATTAATTATTAATTAATAATGATTAATTATTGATAGTACATTATGTGCCAGGGACAGTGCTAAATGTTTCCATGGATCTCTTCTTTAATTCTCACAGTAAACCCTGCTGACAGGTCTCACTAAGGAGGATGCTTCTGAGGTGCCTGGAGAACCTGGGGAGCTGGACCGCCTGAGCGAGAGGCGGAGGGAAGAACACGGAGAGAGGTCTCCTTGGGCGATGGACTGGGAGCCCAGGTAATCACACACCCTTAAAACTCAAAAGACAGCGGCAAAAGCCAGAGAAGGGGGATGAGAGGGAAAGACAGACAGTTGACATGGAAACTACAGGTCAGAGGAAGACATACATCTCTCTGACAAACACCTCCCTCTCCACCAAGTGGCCTGAGAAGCTACCCTGGACTTAGACCAACCCACACCTGCCCCTGCTGCCCGGGCTGTGAGCCCACAGCCTCTGGGCTAGCACCAGGCAGAGTAATGAGGCAGGGCGGCCAGCTGGCCAAGCCTCCCCGTAGGTGGACAGGTCCCTCCTTTGCTCAGGACACAGAGGGCAAGGCACTTGACATCCTCATCAGAGGGGACGAAGGGACAGGCCTACAGGCCCCACTGAGCTGATGAGGAGCTCAGCAGAAGTGACTTTGGGTCCAGGTCTGTCCCCACTTCCCTCTGCCGTGGCCTGGGGAGCAGGCAGTGCTTCCTTCCCCGTCCTGGAAGGCCAATACGGTGCAGGAAGATGCTCCGTGGAAAAGCACTGTTCTGGAGAATCTAAGCCTGTATGGCAGAGCTCTGCCAGAGAAATGGTGGTGCACCCTGCTTTCCATTATGACTGAGGGGGAAACATAGGAAAGAGGCATCATTCTGCTTTAAAAACAGAATCAGACCCTGACCTCGGGACATGAGCAGCAGCAGTCAGAGACACTGCATCAGACTCCGTGAAAGAAGAATAGGTGTAACTTGTAACCAAACATGAATGCATCCATGCAGAGCCAGATGCTTTGGTGGTGTGATCACTACAAATTATAGATTACCATTAGGAACTTCTCCCCTCTGACTTTCAGAGCTATGTTTAAAAGCGTATAGATCTTTTCTAGAGTTTTCAATAGCTATTGGTTTTCCAGGAAAATATTTTAATCATTTCCTTTTTGGAAAACATACTACCATGGAAGAATAATTATTTTATCTCTTTAGAGGTCTGGTAATCTCATTTCCAGTGGGATGGCCCCTCAAAAACAAAATCTCTGACAGAGGAAAACCATATGAGACTTTCGGTACAGTAATTAAAAACATTCGAAAACGTAATCCTACTTTGCACTAATTTGGGATTTATCTAGAAAGGTCCTTTGGGGCGTAAACTGTGTGACCATGGCTTTAGCCATTCTAAAACCAAAGCAAACGCTTAACACTGAGGGACTTGGTTCTTACACACTATTTCAACCTCATTTGCAAATATGATGTTGTATTATCCTTTAAAAAGTGCAATAAAATGTGGCACATTTTACAATGTTAGACTCTGCAGAGGAAAATGAGGTATTTCCAGGGATCCTTTTGTGGCCTGGAGGATGAAATGGGCCAGCGCCCTTTTCCTTGCAGTTTATAGAAAGCTTTCTGCACATTGGCTTTGAGACACAAGTGTGTACATCTGAAGGCATTTATTTGGCGGCTACCATATAGAGTATAAGATGTGTATCTATTTTTCCCTGCTGTGCATACGGGTAGGAAATCTTCCCCTGGGAAGTGTGTGCTTCCTGCTGGTCTGGTCTACGCTGAGAATACTTAACTACACTGATCCTGGGAAGTCCAACCACACATGGGGCACACATGGGGGTGAGGGTGGGGGACTCAGGTGTGCTGACCACTTCCTGTGTGCAGAGCCTCAGCTGGCCCTTTCATGATTGTCTGAGTTTTCAGAGAAACATCAAATGGATCTTCATTGTTACACATTCAAAGATTTCTGTGACCTTCATTGAACATTTGTCCTCTGGCTCAAGACATGGCTCCTGGCCCCCTTTGGCTTACATTCTAGTGGAGGAAAGAGAATAAATACCCACAACTGTGCAGTGCCATGCCAGGCAATGATGAGTACACAGGGACCTACCCAGCACAACTGGGGACAGACATCAGATGATGACATCAGGTGAGCAGGGTGAGTGGGAGCTGTCCCCTCCAGTAGCCTTGAAAAAAGGGAGAGGATGAGCCAACTAGGCAAGTGGCTCATCCTGATGCTGCATGTCAGGCCTTTGAATACCCGAGCTGCTGCAAGCTAAGTAGGATTCGTATCTCCAGGGAGTGTGTTGGGCATATGTCTCTCTCCATATTGCTCACATTTTGTCCACTGCATCAAATAGCAAGTCTGCTATGACCCCATCTCATGCCCCTTGTGTCAGACACATCTATGCGCCCCATGAGATCCTCTTGTCCCCAGGCCTGCATGGGCTCTGGCCAGCTTCACCTGACAACTCTATCACTCTGTCTCCTGGGCTGGCTCACCTGGCCCTATACCACAGGGCACATCCTGGTACTCAGGAGCTCAACCCACAGCCCCAGGTATGGAACAGTCAGCCACACTTGGCAGTGGCTGCTCCTTGGTCTCCCTGCCTTGCCCCGGTCCCTTCCTCCAGCATCCTAGGACTGGGCATGGGATGGAGTGATGGCACCTTAGCCCACTGCCTCACTCTGCTCCGGGGCAGCCCACCCTCTACACTCCCCTCCTAGGACAGAAGGTGCCCACCTTCATTTTTCACCATGTCTTAGTGTCTCAAATACTTTGTTTCCTGAAGGTTAACAAGAAACCATCACAAGCCTTAGTCAAATTGTGAACTGATGGTTCTAAAAAAATCACAGCAACTCCCTTATCAAAACACCTAGAAGTGCCTAGCACACCACTGGTAGGAAGTGGCCTTTTGTGACATCACCCTGGGAGGGCAGCACGTCGGTGAAGGGTGGTCGAAAAAATGAATCAGCTGCAATCCAGAACGAGAGGAAAGCAAGTTCTCAATAAATCCTGTGCTGACTCCCCCAAACTCCCACCCCAGCCCTGTCCCATTTTGAGATTATCTTTTGTCAGAGCAGCACAGCATCCGGGATCCACCTCCGAGGCCTCCCAGACCCGCTTCTCTGTAGGAAACGCCTCTCCTGGGCCCAGGAGCTCGCCCTCTTCACCTTGGGAACATGGCTCATCCTAAGGCAGATGCGGGGAGGCAGTTACACTGTGGACCATTTGGAAACCACGTGAGCATGAACCGCCTTGCGGTCCTGCGGGAGAAGCAGCAGCCCAGGAGCCAGCCTTTAACCCCCATGATGCTGGATAGGCTTGTAAACACAGCGCCAGCTGTACCTGAGACATCTGAGGAACGGAGGAGAGAACCTCACTAGTATCTGCTTCCTATCAAACATGAGCCACTCTGATAGTGTAAAAAGAAAAACAAGGAAAACGTCTTCATAGAAAAAGGTTCTTATTTCCCCCAATTTTTCCCATCCTCCTTTTCTTCTGCCATAGACCTTCACTTTACTATAAGATTGGAAAATTTCTCGGAGGACTTGTGATTATTTTACACATTGAAGCAATGCCTGCAGGATTTTAAAAACACCTCTTTTCCTTACAAACATCTTCTCATCAGCATCTGCCCTCTGGCTGACTATCCCAGAGTAGAGAGGAGCTCTGCTTGACGTTATGGGCCACAGCAATGAGCAGCACCAAGTCATCACAAAAGTGGCCGCTCTGTTCAGTGGGGACAGGTGAGAGACCATATGTACCTTTCAAGATACGAGGGATTTTGTGATTTTACCTGGGACCCCCACGTCTCAATGCCACAGGTATCATTGCCCCCATTCACCTATAAGCTCAGAGGGAACGTGACTGCAGGGACCGGTCGGCAAGTGGAAGGGCAGGAACTTGACATCTCCCATTGGCAGCCCACTCCGGAGCATCTGGACACTAGGAAATGTTCAGTGGGTTGATTATTTAACCAGTGACTCTGACCCTCCCCAGGGTTGTGTGACCTGAGACCTGTTCTCCTAGCTAGTGAGACCTGTCAAAGGGAAGAGGGCCTACAGACACACTGAGGTCCATGCATCTTAGTGTTGCTTTTCCTACCTGAAAGGCTCTCAAACAAATTGAAATGGATTGCCACTGTTGTTCCCTTTTATGCCAAATTGATTTTTACACTGAATTTTTCCAGATGAAATGTATTTCTTAGTATCTACCATCATCCTTGATTTGATATTGATGACTTTACAGGACTTTTGCATTTAAATATATCAATAATTTCCCTCATGCTTACTACTTATTAAAAATGTGTAGTATCTAATATAACTCTAGGTCAAGCTCTGATCATTTTGAACATGTTCAGAAATTTTATTATATTTTCACTTTTATTTTCTATTATTAATTTTCTGTGTTCATATCATGGTTGGATTCTCTGAAAGTCAGTATCTATGGAATAGATTAAGCTTTGTGCAATAACTGATCACATTGAACATTGCTAAAAATCCTTCCCTCTTTTTGAAAAAATAGCAGCTGGGGATCATTGAAATTCTTCACAGTCAATGCAAGACTTCAAGAGTCCATTGAAATCCAATTCTTTTTGAAATACTTTCATTGCCATCTTTTATTGACTACCTCAGAATTCTAGTTTGAAATTGAGAGAATCCATCCTGAGGCACTGGGTCATTTATATAATCGTATGTATTGACCATTATGAGGGATGCAGGTGGTCAATGTTGGAATCCAACCTGCTGCTCAACCCTCCCACTTGTATGGAGACTCCTCTCAAGTCCCATCATTCCCTGAGCCTTCTTTCCGGATTCAAGTGCCCACACTGGTGAACTTGATAGAGCAGGAAACCGTGAGTCAACCCAGATCTGGCTGATGTCCCTCCCTGTGGTCCCAGCCTCTCTTCCTCCTATGTGGGCCCCCTCTTGGGGGGACAGCTTCACTCTCCTGTGAAGTGGTCCAGTTCCCGGGTGTCTTAGTTTTTAGCCACTCTCTCCAGCACCCAGGACCCCATCCAGAATTTCACCATTTAGTGACCTGCATGGTGAACTATTTTAAGCAGGACTAAAGGCTAATAAAGATCCCAGAAATTACATTTTAATAAAAATTTAATTGAAAATGACTGGGGAGAGAATTTGCAGCACTCTGGCAGTTTGCTCAGAATGGATGAGGGGTGGACAGGCCTGTTCATGTTGGTCAGTCTCCTCATGTGGATATGTATCTCTCTCACGTACAGGGGTGGCTATTAATGAGAGAATGGGCTAAAAAAAAAAGCTGATTTTATACAAAACTGATGCAGCTGAGCCCACTAGTGTGAACTTTGAGGTGTGTTCTAGAAGTGGAGAAGGATAAGTTTGAGACAGCCACAAACTCTCTCACTTTGTCTGTGTCTAAATGAAACCTATTTTCCAATTAGACCGACTTGGCGCTCTAATCGGCTCCCAGGTCAAAGTCAGAAAGGAAGGCTGGGTGTGGTGGCATCACCTGTAATCCCAGGAGCTCAGGAGGCTGAAACAGGAAGATCACGAATTCAAAGTCAGCCTCAGCCAAAGCAAGGCTACCATCTCAGTTAGACCCTGTTTCTAAATAAAAGACAAAACAGGGCTGGGATGTGGCTCAGTGGTTGAGTATCCCTGAGTTCAAACTCCTATACCCAACCCCACCTCCCAAAAATGAGTAAGAAAGAAGCTTTTTGTTGTTTTTACGTAGAATTTGCTATTGAAGTATAACATCCACACTGAAACATTTACCAGTCACAGTGTTCTGCTAATAAAATTTCAAAATGGGAACCCACCTATATACCCAGCAACTAGGTCAAAAATTGACCTGTTACCAACACTCCAGAAGCCTCTTTGTGACCTCTCGCTATCACTATCCTTCTTATCTAAAAGCCAACCAGTACCCTGATTTCTAGCACTGAAGGGTATTTTTCCTTCATTTTGAAATCATATAATACATACTATTTTGTGGTTAACATTTTTCATGCAGCATTGAGTGGATAATAGGACCATCTATGAGTTTGCAAGGCTCCATGTGAAATGAAAATGCAGGCCCTTTTGTTCAAAAAATTAGAAATTAGGGCTGGGATGGTGGCTCAGTGGTATAGTGCTTGCCTAGCATGAGTGAGGCACTGGGTTCAATTCTCAGTACTGCATGTAAATTAAAAAAAATAAAGTTTATTGACAACTAAAAAAATGTTTTTATAAAAATTAGGAATCACCAGATGGCAACAAGAGAGCATTAAACCAAGCTCAGAGACCTTTCAGCCTGAGGCCCTATGCAATACAGGTCACACACCCACGGCACCAGTCCCGCTGCACAGTAACCTAAAGGAGAAACACACTGTATTGCATTGTCTGTCCTGCTATTGATGAACATGTCTGAGATGGTCCCATTCTTCGGCTATTGTGAATGGAGCCCCTATGAACATTCCTGTGCATTTTCTGGTGAGGATGTGGATGGGTTTCTATGAGTGGAATTGTGAGGTCACAGACATTAGCCTGTTCAGCTTTGGAAGATGTAAGTCCTGGTTTGTTGGATCCCTTTGTACCTCCCCTGGCAGGGTCTCGGAGTTCCAGTGAGTCCATTCTCAGCAATGCCTGGTATTCTCTATTCTCTCGTTCTCTCTCTCTTCTCCCCGCCCCCACCCCATATATATTTTTTTCTGTCTGGGGATTTGTACTCCAGGCCATACTGAATCCATATTACTGTGCTTCTGTTCAGATTCTGTATCTTTCAACACTCCCTACGTGATGCTCCACTAAGGCACGTTAGTAATCACTGTTAATAACCTGAGCTATCTCACAACAGACCAAAACCATGCTCTGACTGCCCTGGAGTCAAACATGGGGTGAGGACTGAGAGTACTCTGCCATATCACCAACTCTCCAGGCAGACAAGTGAACGACATTGCAGCAGACTGGACATCGCCAGGCCAGAGGGTGGTGCACGGTCACTCTGATCCCACCATGGAATGCAGGGCCAGTCTTTCCTGCCAGGTGGTGTGACAGGGCTCATGAAAGAGAAGAATGGGCTTTTTAAGAGTTACAAACTCAATTCTCTGAAAACACATTTTGAAAATTATCATTATAGACTCTTGTTCATTTTCAACCTTCTAATTCCTATTTTAGATAATCAGAGTAAAATCAGACCATTTTACATAATTACACTCTATTTTAAAGCTTTTCTTTTTTGTTTTAAATCTGTAGGATATCCACTTAGCAACAGCATGCCATTTTCTTCTGTTTTCCCCATTTTAGGCTTATGCACATGAGAGGGAGATGAAAATGCACGTAATAAAGGAGATTCTGTCAAAATATATGGTTCCTCGGGGAGAGGCTTGGCTTCTGATTCTAAGTGCAACATCAACAGCAGCTTGGGATTGAAACGTATCATATTTGTGTTCTTTTCATGTTTCAATTTAGGAGAACACATTCATGGGAATGTTATGTGTAGATAGTGCTATTCCTAAAATATCTTATTAAAAATGCTAATAGACAATGATTTCAATATTTTATACTTCAGTGCAAAAAATCATTCATGAAAAAATTCTTTGTGCCACATGGCGTGTGCACATGGTGTGTGTGCTTCTGTTAGACAGTGGGTGCTGAAATGCAGAAATCTCCATTTCTGGACATCCTTCCATAATGACATTTTTAGACCTGTACACTGAGCGCATAACTGGAATGCTCCCTACCATTGAGAGACATAATCATATTCTTCGTAGGGTGTCCAGCCTGTTATTTACATATATTTGTCTTCATTTTAGAAAATGTAAGTAGATAGGTAATTTATATAACCAGAAATACAACTTCTCTGCCTCTGGGTCCCTCATATCATGCCAGCATGAAGACACTCTTCTTGGCAGGTTGGACACCAGAACATTATCTTACACATATTCCCAGAAAGCGCGATCATGGCCCCACTACTGGGCAGAGCTCTGGCTGTCAGGAGAGATGGTGCAGGCAGGGCGTCCACTAGACTCCCTTCTGCCCAGGAGGTGGCCCCTTTTACCCCAGCCTGGAGAGCCACGAGAAGACACGTTTCCTGGAAACTATCTGCCCCCCCTCCTTCTGCTTCTGTTGAAGAGTCCGCAGTGATCACAGAAAAGGAAAGAAACCTCACCGGTGTTTTCAGGGCACCCAAAAGGATCAGGACACTTGTTCCTGGAGCACACCAGAACAACCCTCAGATTCATCCAGATTTTCAGGACTGCAAGAACTTGCAAGATCTTTTCTCTACGTATCCCCTGATGAGTTACTTCAATAGTACTTTGAATAGAGAAAACCAGTCCTATGGTTTTTATTTTTACACTTAAAAAAATGCACTAAACTGCACTAAAAGTACATGCAAACAGTAGAAAACAGGGCTCACTGATGCCCCTGCACATGCTTTGCCCTTTCTTCCTAAGCTTCTGCAAAATTCTGTTAAGAACTTGACACAAACTCTGCTAGAAACAGATGTCAGGAGCGCATCTGGCATCCCAAACGATCTCAATTTGGAGATGCATTGGCAGTCAGGCAGCTGTGAAAACAGATGCAGGTGCTGGGACTCAATACAGGATTGCAAGCAGTAATTGTATTGTTTTTAGAGGAGTAGCAACCCCCACCCTTTGTATTTGTAGAAAAGGTAGTGCGGAGGGGGAATATTCCAAGCATCAAAAAATGAGAAGCTGACTTGGGAGAGCTGGTCCACCCCTCAGTCTAGTGTGCTTCCCAGAGTGGGGCTTGGTGGTTCCTGGCAGCCTCGACCACAGTTGTCCTCCTACAGGGCCAGATTCTGTGAATCGACCTGCAGATGTGGCTTCCTTCCTGCACTAGGTAAAAAGCCAGGACAAAAGGGAAGAGCTTTGCAAAAATGTAAGTCTATGAGGTTCTTAAGATCCACAACTCACAAAAAGGGAAAATGATACCTACTGTCTCTTGGAAAATTGAAATGCAATTGAAGGTTATGTTTTATAGACTCTATGCTTTATAGTGCCTCATTACTGCCTCCCAACAATATTATATGGTGAGGACTAAGGACAATAGGCCCACTGAACAGTAAGAAGAGAGCTGTAAAGAAAGATCAACGGGACACAGACAACGTAAAGTCATTGCGCCTTTGTTTCTGGCAGGGGATCCCCTTGCCCACAGGTTTGCAAGATGCTGTAGAGGGCATGGCCAAGGGCCTCTTTTTTATGATGCTGACGAGCGAGTGGGGTAGGTGACTGGCTAGTACAGGAGTGGAGAGGATGCAGTGCTGGGGGTCTGAAGCTGGCCCTGACTTCCCTTCCAACCCACCATGCTTTAAAATTTGAATATTGCTGGTAGGTAGATGAGCATCCATAGAGTTATCAGATAATTTATTTATAATAGCTATATAGAGCCTACTTGATGGCCTTAATTCTAGGATAGAATCAGCAGGTGTAAAATTAAACAAGCCAGACATCTCTCTCTCTGGGCTTCAGAAGATCATCTTAGCATCTTGGCTCTCTAATTATGTCATCGTCCGTACCACACACTGATTGTACGTCGTAAGGTGTGATCTTTTGTTCTGCACCTTCAGACTGGCAATGTCCCATGGGGTAAAAGGGCACAGTGTCTGATGTCAGAGTCATGAACACAAGGACAGTGCAGGGCAGGCAGTGTGGCCTCCCTGGGGCAGGAGGTCAGGGCACCAGTGACCCAGGGCAGAGGCTTCCTCATCCTTCCTCCATCATTTCCTACTGGACAGTGCTCCCCAGAGCTCAGGCTCCTCCCCCTTCCCCACCTTATTACCACCATCCCATCTTTGGGGGAGCCTGAGTTTGGAGAACCCTTGAGGGTTCTCAAGGTCAATTGCTCTGTCAGTGTTCTCTCCTGCTTGCACCAAAGCAAAACTATATGAAGACTGAAGAATAAGGTTCAATAAACAAATAACTAGATAGGTGTCTGTATATCTTTAAACCATTCCTTAAAAATGATGATGTATCACAATAGCTAAACTGTGGAACCAACCAAATGCCCTTCAATAGATGAATGGATTAAAAATGTGGCATTTATACACAATGGAATATTACTCAGCAATAAAAGAGAATAAAATAATTCTCTTTTGCAGGTAACTGGATGGAGTTCAAGAAGATAATGCTAAGTGAAGTTAGCCAATCCCAGAAAACCAAATGCCAAATGTTTTCTTTGATATAAGGAGTTTGACTTATAGAGGAATAGGGAGGGGGAGCATGGGAGGAACAGATGAACTCTAGATAGGGCAGGGGGGTTGGAGGGGAAGGGAGGGGGCATGGCATTATCAGTGATGGTGGAATGTGATGATCATTATTATCCAAAGTACAAGTATGAAGACACAAATTGGTGTGAATATACTGTGCATACGACCAGAGATATAAAAAAAATGTGCTGTCTATGTGTAATAAGAATTGTAATGCATTCTGCTGTCATATATAAGTAAAAAATAAATTAATTTAAAAAATGATGATGTAGATAGGGAGGTAGGGATGGAGATGGAGGAGAGGTGAAACAGGGGGTGAGAGAGAGAAAGTAAACAACCAAAACTTAATATTTAGCCAAAAGATTGAACACATGCTTTTGATGGGGAAGCATTACTAAATAAGATATATTTCCTGGACTTTAAGCATACACTGGAAACACAAAGGCCAATCCACACACCACAGAGGAGTCACCAACTCTGCTGCAAGCAGTAACCAGAGAACACTAAGAACACACGGAGAATGATAAAATGATTTGTTGCTGTTGTCCAAATGACAGCATGAACAGCCGGGGACACGAAATATAATATTAATTGGTTGGTAATAAGAATGAATTGACTTGATTCTTTCCGGATGTGCTTCCTTTGAGGGGTAACCTTTCACTATGTATGAGCCAAGGTGTTTGAGAGTCTCTTGAAAAATCCACAACACAAAGGGAGCATGTGTTTAAGTGCATGGGCATGTTTGTAACCCTTTCTGTGAAGATGACTCTTGTCAACTAATTCTGCTGCTTAAGCAGGTCTATCAGTTTATATAGCTTGGAAATGGAATTTCAAGACCTATGACAATACACAGCAGATCACTACTTAGAGCTAAATTTCATTCTGCAGCTTAGTTTCATTTTAAAATTCTACTGTGACATATTTAGCGAGAGAAAGATATTAAATCCAACTCTGGTGTATTTAATATGATTCTGCTCGAGTGACTCATTCCTTCACCTTACCGTGTGTGTGGTCTTAAGTGCCAGATGGGCAACTTGGATGAATGGCTTTATCATAATTCTAATATTTCAATATGAATGGGTTTTATAAGTAATTTGTTTTTGCTCTTCTGCTTTCTATAATTTCTGATTTCACTGAAGTCATAAATCTACTTATAAGAGAATAGTCTTATAATTTAGCCCATAGTGCAATTGAATGCAATTAGCTCCCACACCTCTAAATCTGTAATATTCAAATTAAACTAGGTAGATGGTTATCCACCTATGGATGTACATATGAAACAAACACTCATTATCATAAGTGTCAGGTCAGCAAAGATTTTATGGGAAGGGTCAGATAATATACTTAAAATTTGCAGGTCACAAGGTCATGGTCACAACTACTCAGCTCTGCCACTGCAGCCACAACTAGTACTAGAAAGTCCCAAACTGACTGAGTTGGCTGTGTTCCAATAAAACTTTACTTGCAAAGTTCTAAGCCTTTTTATAGACAGCTTGTTTAGACTTCTGCCACTTGTTGCCCTGGTTCTAGACCAGCCTGTGTGTTAATCTGAAGCTCAGTAGAAATGCATGTGCTTAGGCCCCGCCCAGAACTATTGCATCTGGACCTGCTGCTTTCAGATGCCCGGGGAATTGAGCAGAAGAAGATGAGCCAGTCTGGACCCCAGAGACCCTGGCTCCACTTGGATTCATCCATATGATAAAGGGGTTTCACTGACAGTTTGGCTGTCCATCCTGTGATAAGAACCCTGGAGCCCTCCTGTGAGCTGAGCTGATGCTCTCCCAATCAAGTCACTGGGATGTCACAAGAATTAGGAGACTATCTATTCTAAAATTCCTTTAATTTGAAAACCAAATGGAATTAAGAATTACTACTGTTCTCCTCACGGATGGTCCCTGCTCCCTCACGCAGAGTGTGCTCCATCCTGTGCAGAGCACCAGGTCTGCGGAGGGTAGGGTGGGACTCCCAGGGGACGTGGCGAGGGTGCCTCTGTCATGGCAAGTCTGCTTTCCTTCCAACTGTCGTGTGTCTGGTGAGGTCTCCACCTGCAGCGCTGAAGGCCCACGGGCTCCAGGAGTAATGGGAAGCACCTTCCCACAAGAGCCCCCAGGGGTTCCTGCAAGGGAGCTGTGGAAGCTGCACTGACAGGAATGGTGTCAGCTCCACTGAGCAAGAGAGGAGACCGCTGGGCGAGTCCCGATTCACGTGTGTCATCCCGAGTCACATCATCATGTGAAAAAAACCCGTGAGTAATGTTCAACTTAAAATGATAAAGAACCAACCTGCAGCTCGGAGGGCAGCTCTTGCCTAGCATGTGAAAAGCCCTGGCAAAAGTCACAACCAATATATTAAAAAGCAAATAAATGATGATCACATGAAACAGGTTAACATCCATTCTCAATGGTAAATCTCAATCTAAGGGAATACAGAGCTTAGAGATCTTAGCTTCTGTGGAAGCAACACTACGAATTCTATTATTAGCAACACTTTTAAAGGCTAAGCATTCAACACCTGAAAAAATCTTCTATAAAATTTTAAATTATGTGATCTATATCTTGGTACTCTAAAATTATTAGATATTTAACAGGACAACTTTAGAAGTGTCTTTTGCATTTTTTTCTTTGTTCCATAATAATGAAAGAAGAAAAGCTACATACATTCCTAAAACTTTCTTCCTATTACAACAAAAATAGATCATACACTAAAATAACATGTTAAAAGACTACAATGTATGTTTTTTTCAAAAATTGCTGTTGAGAGGTCTATATAAATTACTACTTAAAACTTGAAGCAGCAAATGTTGGAATGAATATAACACAGTAGGTTTGCTATAATGTGGGACACGTTTCTCATAGGTGTCAGATTATAGTATTTTTTAATATTCTTTTCCAGTAAGGAAGTACATGAAAAACTTGTTTTTTAAGCCAACTGTTTTGGATTAAAGGATGATGTTTTATGGTTGTGTGGGTGATTCCAACCACTGATGGACCAGTCATCTTCATAAGAGAAAAAGATTTGAAAAAAAATGGTTACAAAGTTAGTGATGTAATGATGAGACTTTGTTCAAGATTTCTAGGTAGGATGTTGAGGAAAGATACAAAGCAGAGGTGAAAATGGCAACTGTATCAGTGACAGTTAATTATTAAAATAAAACTTCTATAATGTAGCAGAATTTTCCCCACTACTTTGAATGACATTAGGAGTAGCTATGAAACTTATTAGATCACTTAATAGGGCTTAATACGTGATATAAACCTTGAAAGTAGTCTTTTGTGAAACTCAGAGTTACTCATTTTTAAGTTTTCTAATCTTTTCAAGGTAATCAGGTTTGATTGTATAGTGGTACACTCACAATTTTAGGTAGACCATTTGCATTATATGATTTATAATTGATTTAAATATCTTTATTTGAGAAATAATTTTCCAGCAGATAGCAAGATCTTGATAAAATAGTAGTTTTTAAAAACTTGCATAAAAGTACCATGGGATATGAATGGGGCCTTTCCTGTGATATCAAATACCAGCAGAAATCACCCTAGCAGACAGTATAGAACAAGGCAAAAACAGTTATTTTGTCTCATTATAGTAGAAGCAGTTTTACTAGGTAGAGAAATACTCTTCCCGCCCCCCCCCCCCAAAGAAAATTGGACTTTGGAGCAAACACTTTAAAAACAGATGTTTGAAATATATCCATTGTTTTATGATTGTTTTTTAAAAAATGGATCAGTTATAGAAACACTCATACATGTACCAATTTAAAGACCTTGGAAATAAGTATATACTCTATTTTAAAATCTTTCAAGTGAGTATTTTCAGTAAATTTTGAGCCTGCTAGTTAAAAATGTAATAATGACCCACTTTCTAAAATTTTTTGACTTCAACAAAAAGAATTATTTCTCAAATTTAAAAATAATCTTTGCCTAATTGGGAGATGTGATCCAAACATCTGCTTTGTGGGTCGTTAGGCAGCTGACTTCCTTGCCTTTGGGGAAGTATTTCGTGAGTTGGTGACCTCTGCCATGAGAATGTGTGGCAGCTGGCTGTCAGATCTCACCTTCTCCTCACCCGCTGTGTTCACAACCTCCTGGGTAGCTCCAAGACCATTGTCTTACCTCCCAATCCTACTTCTGTTAGCAATCTTTGTGACTTTGATACCGTTGTAAAGCATTCATTCACCCAGATTGACCTCAATCCCTTTTTCTCCTCTCAGAGAAGGGTCTTTCCTTCCTTTCAATCCACCCCCCTTTATGGTCACACCATACAGCAATGATTTTTAATCCCTGGGAGTTGCTCTGACCCCATCCCAAACCGACTGGGCATGGGCGATGGGATTTCAAGTGTTTTTCCCAATTAAACTGGGCACACGGTGACAGCTGGGAACCACCAGTGGGGGCCTGACATTACAGCAGCTAGACCGCAGCGTCCACCCGGCTCGATCATGCTGCGGTCAGCAGGCCCTGCCCTCAGCTCCAGTGACCTCACCTGGACACTCTTTCACCCTCAGTCACTGGGAAACACTGGCCCTGCCCTCTTCTCCTGTGCCCTGCTCCCACTTGTGCTCAGTTCCTGGCTGGCCCAGTGTTGGCTTCCTGCTTCCTCCTTCCCTTTGCTGGACTCCTTCCTCATGGTAACTGTAGTGGATCCTCCCAAACATGGGGCATGACGCTCACACCCTGCCCTGTGCCTGCCTAAGAGACATCAACGTGGCAACACTAGAAGTTAGGTTCTCACTGATGCATCTGAATTGAAATACAAGAACCTCAATTTGTAGCTTATTTATATAAAACTTACTTGGAGATAAGAATGGCAAGAAAAAATAGAAGAAATAGGAGTATAAAAATTTACGAAATATATTACAAGGTGAAAAGAAGAATCCATCCAACAATCATAAATTCAGAGACTTGGAGGATGGGATATTTGAAGGTCACAGAAAAACATTTTAAGATGGAAGGGTAGACAAAATAAGTAAATTCTGAAAAAGAGACGAAATGAGGACCTATGCTTGCATAAAATCCCTACACATGAATGACAAAGCAGCTTTCTTCATAAACCAAGAACCAGAGACCAGATATCTTAGTCTGCTGCGGCGCTAGCCCAGCGGACACTACTGGTCAGTGAAAGGCATCAGACTATGGGTACACATCAGGTGGGTAAACTCAGAGATACCGCAGCAAGTCAAAGAAGCAAGTTTCAAGGTGCTGCTATGTGGCTCCATCACTGATACTCCGAAGAAGACAGAGCTGTCCAGAGGGGAACTGGCCTGCCTAGTGCCAGGAGTGAAGGCCTTGGGGAGGCCGTGGGGATGGAGCATGGATGCAGGGTGCAGGATGTTCTCAGAGTCCTGGTTGTGACGGGATCACACTAACTTGCACGTGTGCTAAGATTCAACAGGACAATGAAATAAAAACGTCCCATAGACTGTAGTAAGACAATTTAAATACTTTTACAAGGAGTGTGAAGAATACATTTATCAAACATAAACTTACCTACTCAGAACTCTGTTAAAGAGATAGTGCAAAAGGCCTGGGAGAATAAAAAAGCTATTTAGAATAGCTAATATAGAGCTGATGAGAATATAGAGCTCCCAACTGTTTGTAAAGGATATTTGTAAAGGATGTATTATTATTATTATTGCCAAGAAGCTTCAAATAAAATGAAATAAAAATTTTAAACCTAAAAAATCAAACAATAAGTAAGTATATATCTACGGCTGCGTGTGCTTGAACAGCAGCCGGGGTCCTTGGGCCTCTCAGGAAGACCTGTGGGGTCAGCAGCAGTCCCCTATCAGGTCCTCAGTTCCCAAACTCTATCATGCTGCCAGCTCCCTGGAGTGATATAAAGCAACAAGGTGGTTTGCTCTTTCAAATCCTATGAAAATCAGTTCTCATTTTACAGTATTCTAAGACTTATCTTACTTCCTATCTCTTAAAGAGGCTTCCTAAGATAGCGTGTTTTCAAATCAGATTTACTCCTGAAGGACTCCCTCTTCTCATTGCCAGTCTCATTTCCGCTGATAAACTTCCTTCTTTTCCTTCAGGATGAGGCAGAGCTTATCCTTCTCAGACTCTAGCACTGAGTCAGGGCCACCGTCACACACAGTATGATGTAGGGCTCCCAAACGGTCCACAATTGAGATGAGGTCAAGAGTATAGACTGTCTGGGGCGGGGAGTCTAAAAATGTTTAGGAACCAGATCGTTTTTAAAAAGGCAAATAATATATCATTGAACCCAGAATGAAACAGGGAAAAAAAAAGAATTTAGCCTTAATTTGACAAGGAGGTTGTGTGTGTGAAGAGCCCCTGAACTTTGTTTTGAAGCAGGAAATGTTACACTGAAGGGTTTTGGCATTCTATATTGGAAACTGCAATTTGATAATTGTTTTTCTGTATGGATGACTTCTGCTTCCTCTAAATCTTCAGCAAAGTGTTGTAAAACTGAGCATCTGCTTCTGTCAGCAGTGCTCTAAGGAATTTGGGAGGCCCTGTCCCTCTCCAAGGCCTGAGCTGGGGTCTCCAGGCAGTCACCAGTAAGGACACAATGCTGCAGGGAAGAACGGTGCCGTCCCCACTGGGGGCAGAGGCCTCTGCACGCTGACGGGTGCCCTGACCAGATGGAAGAGCCTCAGATTTGTTCTTGAGTGTGTGTGTGTGTGTGTGTGTGTGTGTGGCAGTGTCGTAAAAACTGATTGCACTCCATCAAGTCCACGGAAGTTTGTGCCACAGGATTGGGTAATAAAAATGCAGCATGTGCCAAGTTGTCTTGTCACAAGTAGGTGATCCAGGAGAGCAGAGGTATAGATGAGCTAACATTTAATTTTTAATAATATGGAAAATTGTTATATGTGGCCAAATTGATCACCACCTAGTGCTTTGGTTTGGGTCAGGGCAGGAGTTCATGCTGTCCAAATACAGTGATTTAATCCACGCCACACATTGAGAAAAGCTCACTGCGTAGAGACTGGGAGCTGAAGACCAAGAGCACCCACAGGGCGTCCCCAGGCTGAGGAGGTGCTGCGGGGGGTGCTGGTGCCGACTCCACATGGTGCTCAGTCAGTAGGTGATCTCCACTTTCCCCTTAGCTATCTGTACCAGAGGTGATACCCGGTCAGGACTTACCCTGGGAAGAGTCTTGCTCTCTGCTAATGCTGAGACTCATGGGAGGAACAGAATTCAAAAGCCCTGTGAACCAATCTACAAACTGCTGGGAAATGATGGTCTTGGAATACAGTTTCCCACGAGGCTATTTCTCAGCTCACTTGGTTCCACTTCCCCATGTTCTGCCGCCAGGGTCAGAACCCGCGTCTCCCTGGGGGGGAGGAACACTGCCACCCAGGAACGCCAGTCGGCAGTCCTCGCCACTGTGGCAGGACGTATGGCTGGTGCCCCTCCATCCATTTTCAGCATCTCCCAGGGGAGATTTCGCTCCAGCTACAGAGTGAGAAATAACAACAATAACAATCACCGATGCAATAGAACATATTGTGAGGGACATTTTTTTAAAAGCCCTTAAAATGCTACCAGAAGAGTTTTATGGCTGCAGCAGTTGGAACTCGGTTCTGCTGAGAAGCGAGGGGAGCGGTTGTTCTTCCAGAGGTCCAGGCCCCAGATCCATGTTTGCTTTGCTATTTCTCTTTTGCTGATGGTGTCACAACTGGGTTCAGCAACACCCCAAGGGAATATGAGTGCAGCCTGAGCCATTCAAAACAATCTTACTATAAAAGTGACTTATCTTTTCAGACTGGAAGAGCACCTTTTGTGATGAGAGGTTACAGCCCAGGCACCAATGGTATTTTCTTTCCCATCCTCCAATTTTCTTTTGCTCAGGGCAGGTCTAAATCAGATACCAAAGGTAAGAATGGGAGGGATTTTGCTCCATATCTATTCTCCTAAACATGAGGCTCTGTGGTCTTATAAGCTTGAGGGAAACCACAAGTTTCTTTCCCAAATGTCCTCATGTCAGCCTCTTTCCCCAATATATGGGAACTCTCAGTGTTCCTGTGAATTTGCAATGGCTCCACGTTGCAGTCACACACCCATCCACCGGGAAGGAACAGAGGCATCTCCACTCCCATGTCATCTGGGTTTTTCACAAAAGACATAAAGAGCGTGAACCACCTGTGAGGAGGCAGTTATAGCTAACTGTGGCTCTTGGTAGAGAGAAGCTGCAGTCTGCAGCAGAGCAAGGGTGTGGGTTAAGAGCTCAGCTGGACAGATTGAGCTGAGATTGATGGACAAAATACCTTTATTTTACTTGGGAGATTGATGGACAAAATACCTTTATTTTATTTATTTACTTTTATGTGGTGCTGAGGAGCAAACCCAGGGCCTTGCATGTGCTAGGTGAGCCCTCTACCCCGAGCCACAACCCCAGCCCCCTAAATACTTGCTTTTAATTTTAACATTCCTAAAATAACGGTGATTTAGTGAAAATGATCATCAGTTTAAGGCTCTGGGGAATATATCTGGTGGTAGAAACCAACATTTTCTCTTAAAGGTGCTTAAGGAAGACATGTTTTTCTACATTCCCCTTTAATAGTGTTAAATCCAAAGGCACACTCACTTAGTTCCAAGCTTAGGTACAGATAATCCCAGTCATCAGGATTTTATGGTGGACCTTACCAGTCGAGGTATAATATTATATTAACACAGCAGTGACCAGCTTAGCCAGGAAAGCGCAGAGTTGGGAGGTTCGTGCCGGGCTTATTCCCAGGGCAGTCCAGTGAGCACTGTTCCTGTTGGAAAGATGCCGACCCACACTTGCGAGCTGTCAGGAACAAAGAGGATGTGGCGCACCGCAGACCCTGGGCGTCAGCCTCAGGCACCGTCTGCATGCTTACTATCCCACTGCTGTCACTGTTGGGAGAAGGGGCAGAGGTGCAGTCCCTGAGTGACGTGGGGCAAGCTCTTCAGCTATTGGAGCCTCGGTTCCAGGTGTGAAACACAGACTAGTCAGCAGTGTCTACCTCACAGAGTTTCTGTGCAGACTGAACAATCGAAAACCTCCAAAACACAACACTCCATGCTTGGCCAGTCACAACTCAATGAAGGTTTGATGGTGTTGATCATCAAGTCCAAAGCTGGTCACAGGTGAGCAAGAAATAACAATCGAACAGTTTACAAGGAGCTGTGTCTTTCAGGTTCTGTTGGCCTGATTCTGATATTTGCTTAAGATATTTCGTGTCTTTCTCTCAAAATTTCTCTGTATCCTCCTAGAAAGACTGTGTAAGTCATCTCTGCATTGCCAGACTTTTTAGCACACGATGTGGTCCAAAGGAGAGCACAGTAACTTCTGAATGAATTTATTAAATCCATATTCATCATTGATCCTACTCCTATCCCCAGCTGTTTTGTGTGCTACCAATGGTGAGATTTGTTTGCTCTAAACTCTGTGACCTTTTCCTGTGTTCTCAACTGTGAGAAGTTGAAAGTCTGGTGGTCCATTTTCAGAATACAGTACTCAGGCTTAAAGGTAAAATTGGGTCGTAAGAAAGGCAGCCAGAGGAGAAATAGAGCAGAGTGGAAAATTACCAGCAGTTAATTCCCACAAAAGCACCACAGCTTGTGGATGTGGGGAATCCAAAGTCCATGTACACAACTGCTCCTTGAAAAACAGGAGGTGGGGGAAGGCGTCGGCCTGACCAACAGATAGAAATCTCTCTGCTAAGAAACACTGTCTCAGGGGCTGGGGCTGCGGCTCAGTGGCAGAGCGCTGGCCTGGCATGTGTGAGGCACTGGGTTTGGTTCTCAGCACCACATATAAATAAATAAAATAAAGGTCCACCAATAACTAAAAAATATGAATATATAAAAGATAAAAAACCAGAAATAGTAACTTAGGTAAGGAAGCTGCGTACGTGTCAGAATGCATTCACCCCCAAAAGATTTTTCTGCCACAAGAAAATAAAGGGCGGTGCGAACAGCTAAAAGTAGATTTTCTTAAATAACCCAATAGGAGGCAGTAAAACCTAGGGGACATTGGGGAGACTGTGCACCCCAAGGTGCTCAGCCAATGAGGAACTGGGGAAGGGGACTGAGTGCTGGGGTGTGTGTGTGTGTGTGTGTGTGTGTGTGTTTTAAATTAAAAAAAAAATCAGTCTTCTTGACTAAAGGTTGACAAATGTGTTTTCAACTTAAAAATGTCTGAAACTGGCTCTTTTCTTTCTTGATGGAAGCGAGTCTGGTGATGAGTTCGACATCCGTGATGGGGGCTCTGTGCAACATGAACAACTCTTCGACCACGAGGGCACCCAGTCTTGCACACTGTCATTAGAGCCTCGCTTTCTCTGTGCGGGTTTCTCCCGGGCCCTGGTCTTGTGTTGGGACGGGTGAGCGTGTTCCTCACATCAGCCGCAGGTTCTCGCGCCACGGAGGAGGTTCCTCTGACACTGAGCTCGCTCTCTCACCTGCCCCCTGTCAACCCCTCCAGCCAGCAGTCCTGCCACGGACACAGGGCTCCTTCTGTGGCCACTGCCCCAGGGCATTCCCAAGCCTCCCTCCTCTCCCAGGCGCTGCCTTGCTCAGCTCCCGTTATTCCTGCTCTCCTAGGACACTCTGGTGACTATGGTGTTCTCCTGACAACCTCTCGACTCCAGGTCAGAGGACATATGGTGTGGGGAAACCTGTCCACACTTTCCCAAAAAACTTTCAGCAGTGTTCCATTTTTTCTTAACTAAAACCAAACTCATCCAGATGAGAGCTGAACCTGCCCTCACTGTGCCACCTGCCCGGCTTCCAAGGTCCCTCTCTTGTCAACGTCTCACTTGGACCCCAGCATCTTAAGTTCTTCATGTTCCTGAATCTGGTTTTGCTCCTCCCTTTCCTCTGTGTCTAGAAAATGCTGATGGTCTCACCTTTGACATTCTGGTTTTTGTGTCCTTGGTGAAGTTATGCTTTCTCCATGCCTTTTCAAATTTCCCTTCTCTTATGGTTTCAATAGGAGCTGTCCCCCGGAGCGCTCATGCGTGAGACAATGCAGGAAGGTTGAAGAGGTGAACTGATTGGTTACTAGAGCCTCAACCGTGTGTTCATCCATAGGCTGATGGGGATTAAGCGGCTGGTGAGTGTA